>NC_134189.1:23339198-23643213 GCF_964188355.1 Buteo buteo | reverse complement strand
CCGTGTTTATAAATCCTTTTGTATGTATAAGTATAAACATCTGAATAGGGACATTAGAGTTACATGACTGAGCTTTAAAATGCTGGAGTTTTAACTTTCAATTCAAGAAAGCAGGAAGAGCAATGTTTAACAATGGAGAAAATGGGGATATTTTCCCCCGATTTTTCAGATATGCAGGAATGTTCCAGGAGATTCTTCCCACTGTCTTCTCAGGAAAAAAAAAAACAAACCAAACCAAAACAAACTTGCTTTATGCAAGTGCTAAGAACAGAAGAATTACAACCAAAACAACAAACAAATCATACATGAAAATAATAGAATATACCAGAAGATGCCTTTCATTTTTAGCAGTAGAGGTTTAGTATTAGGAACTGTTACACTGGTACACAAAAAGGATCCATAAGCTCTATCTTCACTGAAAATTAGCATGGCTTAATTTCCTACTGGCTATTCTAAATTAGCTGTTGCAGAGTAACCTCCTACCTAAGCACTCTCTCTGAAAGGGAGAGGGGTTTTATTTCTGGGTAACGGCACAGCAGTTGCAGGTGAAGTTAAATCTTTTTTTAATTCTGAAATAACACTCATCTGAGAGAGCTGATCTAAATAGATATTCCAGCACAGGTTTAATTAGTGACAGACTAGATAAGGCTGACTCTTTTCCAGTACTGAGCTCAACTTCTTTATTTTTGCAGACATGTGGATTTGATTTTAAGCTCAGAAACCACTCTTTGGTAATTAAAACAACTATGCCTAGCTTTGAGTGTGTGAATCAAAAGAGGCTGTTTCTAGGATTGAGATTTATGCTTTATTCTTTTAATTACTTTTCTCTCTTTTATTCCTTATCCTCCCCTCCCTGCTCCAATTCAGTTCTCAAATTCTTCTCTTATTTTCTTGGCCCTTTTCCTTTTCTCCCTTCCGTTTCTTCTGTCTTGAGAACTGAGAAGGAAAAAGTGTTGAACAGGAGAAGTTGCAGGAGTGGTGAATATTGCTCCTTTGAATGTCTCAGCTCTGAAGAAGTCATCTGAGGTCTCTGAGAAAAAGTGTTATGGAGCTGTACTTCAAAAGGAACTGTTTAATTTTTTCATTCTAGTAAAGTCATTGACTTTAATAGTTTCTGTGGAATGATCAAATGAGCAGGAGCAGGGTTTCTCACATATTTCTGGTTACAGACTCTTACTGTCATCATGGGGTCTGTGGTCATTTCCTACTGATCACACCACAGATTGCTTCATAGCTTGGAAAGCCTGTGAAAAATCACTTCCCCTTTCCATCAACGTGTCTTTTTTTTTTTACTTCATGAAATGTTTCCTGCAGACCTGGAACAACGTTCAGGGTCCTCAGCTGGCACTGCTGCTTTATACCACAGCATGTAGGTCATCACAGCTGGTGTCACAGGAGGCCTATTATCATAATTCGTAGGAAAACCCTTAACAGGACTTGTCAATGTGGTGTTGGGTTGCAGCTTGTCTTTTTATGTAAGGAAGGCATCTAACCACGTCACCTACTTTACATTACGTTGCACCTCAAAGTCGGCTGACAAGGACCTGACATGTGCTTCTAGTGGACCCATCTTTTAAAGTGCAGATGAGCGTTTGTCTCCGAAATTACCAGGAGGTACTTGAGTATCTTCTCAGGCTTTGTAAAATGATGCCAATATCATGCAGTGTTGCCATTTTATTATTTTTTTTAATGTCATGAGAGTGGAAGGCAAAGTACTATGGTCAGGCATCCAGCTAGCATGGAAGGCAAAGGATTTTGGTCAGGCATCCAGCTAGCATATGCAACACGTTAGGTGATTTATTTTGCTACAGCTGCCACTGAAAAGCATGACACAACTGATACCCTCCCTGTCCTTAGCAATTCAGAGCATTTGACCACTCTCAATTGCTGTTGTCAAATGTGAATCAGCTGGGAAGCTGTTGCAGGAGACTTTGTACAGGTGATAGATGTGTTCTTGGGAGTTGAAATTTATCTGCTTGGATTATTTTGGTGCCTGTGCTTACTTGGACATTTATTTATTTATTTCAGTGATGGAAACAGAGAAGCATAGATCATCAAGACCTGCTTGAGGCAAACCAATCTGTATCTTTGAGAGAAGGGGTAAGAAAGAAGGCTGCTACAATCTGCCCATGCATTTCAAGCATTGTAAAATGGAAACAACAACAACTCCCTTCTTTCTTGAAACAAATACTAGAGTTTAAGAAATAGCATGGGAAAGTTATACCTCATATACTGGGGCCTGCTCTTTAGAACAGGTAAAAGAGAGGCAAAAGCCAAGATGGGGAAACTCTGGATATTGTGATTCAATTTAGAAGAGGGAAGTCACACCAAATTTGAGCTGATTGCCTAGTCTTCTTCCAGTGAGTACCCAAACAGGGCTGTATTTACATTAAATCCAGAAGCAAAGCAAGATTTTCAGTATGAACAGGTTGATGAACATGCTTTCTCTTTTCCATATGATACCATTAGGGGCTAGGGAATATCCCTTCATCAAAGACAAGATGCGGTGGGTAAAGGAGCACTATTCTTTATGTCTTACAACTAATCTTCCACATTTCTTCCTATGAATCACAATGCCTTGAAATGATGGGCACGCAGTTCTCCAGCTGCTCCTCAAATCATTATTTAAATGATGATTAATTAAACCCTCCTGAAGAAATCTGGGCCAGCACATGCCCTGTGGTGTCACTCGGGAAGGCTTGTTTCCATAGGAAGTCTAGGCTTTCAAAGAGTAAGGTATGTTTTTAAAGCCATGGCATTGTATTCCCATCTCAGCTTCAGCTTATGTTAAAATGAAAATCTTTCTTTAAAGGCATAGCTGTTACTCTGCTTGTGTTGACATAATTTGTGAAACTTTCTCATAGTGGAGCAGAACCATAGGTCTTATGATTGCTTGATCAGCCCATAGGTGAACTTAACTTTGCTGGCTACTAACAACTGTAGCTTCTCTTAGCTGGTACCACAACCTCCTTTTGATGAAACCTCAGATGAAACTGGTAGATAAAAACAAGGATCAAGATAGAGCATAATTGAAAATCATCTCTTCCATACCTATCAAGTCATGAAATAAGGACTGAAGGCCTCCTTAGAAATGGTGATTGGTATGTGCATTTTTGGATATTCTGCATACTTCTCAAAGGGGCAGAGTTAGAGTCTCTAAATTTTAAGTCTTGTTTATGTAATATTTTCTGAAATAAATCTCCACCTGAGAAGTTAAAGAGGCAGTAAAGAAGCATCATCATATTATTTTGATTCTTTTTGCACTGACATAACGAAAATCCTTTGGTTTTGATTTAAGATGTTATCTTATTCAGCTCACTCCTAAATTTGAAATTATATTTGTACTGTGCATGGCCATAATATCAGATATTACTGCTCAAAAGATGTGTTGGATCTACAGCTTTTGTTGACCCTTGTGAGATAATAGGTAATACCAATTTTTCTCATGTGTGAGCAACTCATTGCCTTAGGTCAGGATAACAGGTGACTTCAGTTATGCAGTTGATCAAACAGCCTTGTGGCTTTCAGGCTTTAAAGCACTGTGGGGGTTCTTTAGAATGAATCTTTTGGTACGGTGGTGTGAAGGAATGAATGAACAAGTTCATCTCCTAAATTGCTGTGAGGGAGCCGGCTTCTTAGATTAAGATGTGAGTATTTTCAAAAAAAGTTGTAACCTCATTTAGGAGTTTCAAGTTGAGTGCTCTGAAGCGTATAAGGAAGACCTGACTCATGAGAAGTCTCTTTAGAAGGTACTTGATTTTGGCTCCCAATGGAAGAGGAGAAATGTTAATAATCAGCATAATTAAACTAGGGCAAATTATGTACTTTTCAGAAACCTTCTGAGCTACCTGAAGGTATGCTTTCTCAGGACTAGACTAAGTATTCTTATTTTCCCAAAAGATTATAGCTGTTTAATAAAGCCTGTGAAGACTCCTTCTGGAGGAAGGAGGGGTAGTCTTTCCAGACTACATGGAGGATAGGGGATTGAAGTAAAGTAGACCCAAACCTGAATAATATATAGATGGGGGGGGGGGGAGGGGAGGCAGTAGACCTTTTGGAGTGTCTTGGGGAAAAGAGGAGTAGAGTTTTTAACTTTAACAACCAGTCTTCAAATGCCAGTAGGCAGAGGCAGACTGTGAGATGTGTCTCAAAATTGGCATGTGACTCTAGTCTACTGATGGCCCTAAAACTTCAAGAAATGCCAAACAATAAATCTACTTCCTAATAGAATACTATGGTCTTGCTTGTGTGTGTGCTTTGTATGGTTCCTTGCTAGCTGCATTGATATTAGAGTTTGATTTATAGTAGGTCAACTTGTTCCTAAAAATTGCTAATGAACCCAACTATACACAAACCTCAGTTCTGCTTGTCTAGGTATGCTCTCTAATGTGGTATAAAATCTGCTATGTCTAGTTAATATTAAGTGCGGATACAGATCTTGCATAAATACTGCAGATTTGCATTTTTTTATTATTTTCTTTTTAACTTCCACTACTTGCATACAAACTTGTTGCCATGAAGCTAACCAATGTTTGGTATGACTCATCATGGAAACCTGAGAAAATGTTTGGCTGGAATTGCTAACCAGACAGCTATATATAAAGCAAGAAAGGGTTGATTTTGTTCAGCCTCAGAGTCTAGTATTGACTTAAGCTGTAATTCTCAGATGTTCTTGGTGTCCTCAACTTCCAGGCCTTTGTTCTCATTAAAAATAAGGCTCTTTTCTAAATGCTCAGCAGTGAGTCAGGTATGTGGATATCTGTTAGGTCTCTAAACTCGGAATTAAGTGCTTAACTTAAATTGCTAAGCTTGAAGATTTTGCCAAGTATCTTTATTCCAAAGCAGGTCACAGAAGATAATCAGGAAGGGGTGTTTGATTTTTTATTTTTTTTTTAAATTACCTTTGTGCCTTCAATAATCATAAAAGATCCTAGACAGACAGGAATGGAAACTGGTTTCTGATCTATCAAGTGCGGCATGAGCAGTTACAGTGGAATTACCATGTCTCAACCTTGAACTAAAGAGACCACCTATATATTTACCCTGCAGAATGGCACCCATTTATCCTGCAGGGATGGCCTGATGCCGTGCAAGACGCTGCTCTGGCACACGCTGGCAGTAAGTGTCTGAGGCTGGCGCTCTGCAGTGCCTTGCTTCCTTGTGCTGGCTGGCTGGGGCGGGGGGGGGCTGTCTTGCGGAAGGCTGTCTCCTTCTCCTTTCCAGCTAAATAATTTCTGTAAGAAAACCTTTTCTTGCTCGTGCTCTTGACTTAACTGCCCATGACATCCTTCACATTATCTCCTGTGTGGAGATGCCAGAGAAAAGTGTGCCAGCCCAGCTAGCGGGTGGCTACTGGGTATCTTCTGAGATTAAAAAAAAAAAATCCCCTGTGTTCATCCCAAGTTGTTAATGGCTTGAGATTGCAGTTTAGGGCATAGCAAGTATCACTCAGCTTGTAAGAGGCAGCACTGTGGTAAACATCCATCTGATTGTTGATCCATTTGATTTTTTTTTAATCTATTTTTTTAACCTAGTTGTATACTTGCTTACCTTGTTCTTTTGCTTCCTCCAGACTCACGCTTCTCTTGCTCGTCTCTGACCTGAGTAGTTTTTTCCTGGTCATTTTGCTCTCAATTCTTTACATGGAAAGGCACAGCTTTTTTCTATGTGGCCTCAGCACCCCCTCTGCTCTAACTTCTTATCGGGGCTGCTGGCTTGTCCCTTCTTTCTCCGTAAACCTCTGTTCTCCCTGCTTTGTACTCCTCTTAGCTAAAACACAAACTTGATATTTCCACAGTGGGGCTTGAATCGCTCCTTTAACTTTCTGGATGGAGGAGGGAAGTCTTTGGAAATGAATACGGGAACAGTTTGTGCAAAGGGCTGGGTTCATAATTCGGCATTATCCTGGAGCACACTAAGACAGTCAGCAAGTATGCGATACTGAGAATTTGCCAGATACCAGAGCTTGGGAGGGCTGGAATATACTCTTCAGAAGACTGTGAGAGCTGAGTACACAACTATTCTTTTCTGACCACAGACACCATTCTTTACTGAACGTGTGAAAGCTGGGTTTTCCACTGCTCAGCTGCCTCTTAGTAGCAAAGCTTTTGGGAAAGTTCCACATCCCATTTGAGTACCTGGATTAGAAATGTGTATTTCAAAAAGTCTCCGCTTCTAATTTGAGGTCATTCATTCTGGTGTCTAAGTAGCAATGGACACTTGCAAATATGTGTTTTCCAAGTGCTTGATTCTACCTAGGCTTCACAGAGCATGGACTCAAGCCTGGGATTATACAAAAACAAAGCTAAAGAAAAATTATGTGATATTTGTGATGGATATTTATTACTAGTTTGCTATTTAATATGTTCTGGTCCTTTAAAAGTCTGTGGCCACGCATCTGAGAGGGGGCAACTCTTTGCCTTGCCTTGGCTGCGGGGAGTCAGGGGTACACAGTGAGGACACTGTGCTTCCCCAGAGCTGCTGAGCCCAGGGTGGGAGGCTTTAGGGGTAAGGAGTCTTAGTATTTTTTAGGTGTCCAGCTTGAGATACCAGGACAAGAAACTGAGAATATTGCAGTCCTCAGACCTTTATATCTATCTATCTGTGTGTGTGTGTATATATATATATATATATTTCTGCAAGGAGCCTGTGGAAGTTTACAGATGAACTGAGTTTCCTGGTATTGCTGAGATTACATATTTTGTTGTGTGACTTCAGGAAGTTGTTAAACTTTGTAGGTAATTTTATAATGTATTTAATAGGTATGTATAGTCTCCAAAGCATATACAGCTGTTCTGTTGTTTTGAGTTTTTTTTTTCTCTTTTCTTTCTTTTTTAAGTTGGATTGTCAAAAGGTGGGAAAGTTTCTGTATACTCACTTCCGTCGATCTGATATCTGGTTTGGGATGAAGGGGAGGAGAGGAATGTCATTCTCTCTGCAGATGATTTACTTTTTGTGTCTGGGAATAAAGCCAATATTTCTTTTCCCCTATTATATTTCATTTCTATGGTTGAAACCAGAAGTGACAGCCTTCCCATTAGTGTGATTTGCGGCTGGTTTGTTTTCATTTCAAGGGCTCCTCAGCACAGATAGCAGCAGCCCAGAAGGTACTTTCCTGCTGGATGCAAATCCAGGTGTGTTCACGTCATTTTGAGTCTCCGTACTTAAAAGTGCATAGAAAACATTTCCCAGAGACGAACAGTTTGAATTGTATTTGCACAGTTGGAATAATGTAACTTGCCTTCTCTTATCACAGTGATACTAGTATCAGTGTTGAATCAGTACTGGAAATAAATTTAGAAGTTCAAAGACTTTTTTGTTTTAGTATACCGGCAGCTGATCTGGAACTATAGCAAATATAGTTGTGCTTGAGAGCAACTTCACCCTGACACATCCTGAGCTGGAGAAGTTAGTGTTGCGTATTGGGTAGAGGCTTTACCCAAAATCGGCATGAATAAACCTCAGATTTAATCTGGCCCTTGCTGTGCTTGGTCACATGATGTTGCAGGGGCTTGTGCCTGCCAGAAAGGATGTTTTCTTTGTATCTGAATATCTGCCAAGATACTTGCCACAGGAAGACTTGTTCTGTGGCGGCAGAAGTTGCAGAAGAGTAATACACACACTGAGGTGTAGGAGGGCTGGGGAGGCAGGGACAAAAGTCACAGCATCTGACAGATGAAAGCCCTCAGAATGTAACTCCCTGCTGAAACACAGCGCATTTGCTTTTTGGAAGATACACCCCCTCTTGTTCCTCCTCACCAGCCTCCTGTCGTTATTCCCTCTGCCTGTGAATACAGCTGGACCCAGCTCGCTGGGGAGCTTGGGGTTGGACTTGCTGCTGTGCTGACCGCGCTGCCTCCTGCTCCCTCCTCCTCTCTTATTGTGGTAGAAACAGGCTGTTCTGAAGGCCAGAAATAATTGCTAGGCAGCCTGTATAACAGCAACGATAGAAGTTTAGATTTATTCCTGCCTCGCATCGAGCAGGACGGATTTAAGTTATCCACCTCCTCACAAAACAGTCTTTAACTCTGCGTTTCTCGCTTCTCAGCGGTTTGCATTTATATTGCCTTACCTCGTTAGCCCTGGTTTCTGGAGATTTCTTTGACCGCGGTTAGCACTGAGAACAAGTTATTGCTGCACATCCTGACCTTTCACTGAACTATGACTTTTAAAAAAATTACTATTTTGTACAGATGTGTCAGTTTTCCAAAGTAATTTTTCAGGGTGCATATTTAACCCTGGCTGAAGATTTTGGAGTCTCTGGCTTTCTGGCAGTGACTGCATGGGGCACGCAGTGCCTTGGCTGCATGCTCTGTCTTTCCCCGTCCCTTAATCTCCTACTCTCCCTCTTCTCACCTAGTGCAACACCATTTCTGTTATCTTCCACATGAGGCATCATAGGATGTGCAGATGGGTTAAAATGGTTGGAGGGAGCAAGAATTGGGGGACTGGCTGATCTGGTACACGAGGTTGTGCAGGATTTCTAGAAAACAGGGTTGAGGACCATGATGTTCTCACTGTTGTGCAGTAGCTAACAAATGCTGGCATCAGTTGGGGCTCAAATATGCAAAATGACCTTTGTCAATAACTGGCGTGGGTTTGGTAGATCCTTATCTGAGGGGCTTTGAACTTGGACTGTGTGCTTAAAAGGCACAGTAAAATGCTAAGACAGTGGAAGTCAGCATGAATCTCTGGTGCTTAAAATCTTCTCTAGCCTTAGC
Source organism: Buteo buteo (assembly GCF_964188355.1). NCBI lineage: Eukaryota > Metazoa > Chordata > Aves > Accipitriformes > Accipitridae > Buteo > Buteo buteo. The sequence continues at coordinate 23,634,493 of NC_134189.1, read as the reverse complement.
TGAAATGATCTCAACCTTTATTATAGGAGGGTGTGAAGCTGTCTTCCATGCCATTGCACTGTATTTTTACCCCTTTCAGTGTACAAAGCTTTGTCTAGACTAGGATTTATGTCAGTTGTGTGATTAGCTCCTTGATGGCTGTAAACTCTGGCCTAGATATGAATGTGTCTTTCATCACTTGCAAAGGCTTTACCTTCCCTCCATTCCATGGGATTAAACTCAATGAGTTCAGTGCATGTGGTAGAGCTCAGTTTTGACTGTTTTTTCTTTTCCTGCTGTGATGCTGATGCTCTTTGCAATGCAGAGTGGTAGACCCAGTCCCCACTTTGCTAAGTGCTGTACAAATGGAGAATAGCAACAAGGTGCCAGCTCCAAAGGGTTTACAGTGTGTGTCAAAGATGAGACAAAAGTTACCTGTAGACAGGAGGAGCACAAAAAATAGTGAGCCAGTATTGGTCAGCATCCTTGGCCATGCCCTTGGCAGTTCCTGCAGCCAAGCCAACATCAAGGTCCTGTTCTGCTCTTTATGGGCACCCTGATAAGGTGGTGGTCTGTAGCAGATCAGCCTGCCATCACGCTTTTTAATCTTTATCAGGATAAATGATGGGACTAGTATATACGTTTTTATACCACCGAATGGCTCAGCTCCTGTACTGTTCAGCAATGACCAGATAAAACAAGACTGCAAACTGTTTTGAGCATTATTCTGCCCAGAACATCCTTGTCAGATTTATCTTCCTGCATGGCCAAGTGACATTTCTGGGTAAGTTCACAAGCCTTCCTTTGTCCCCACTGACAGTCCTTCAAACAGCCTCCTTGTTCTCCTGGCACATTACCCGTTAAGCAAATTAATTGATGAAGAGGGGCACTGTGGTACTGTTTGACAGGAGCTGTGGTTCCTGAGTTTTCAGTACAGCTGGTCAGAGGCTTTCTAGAATTGTCCCTGGAAAATGCTAGTTCATCAGAAGATATGTTGTGCCTGTGGCACTTTTGGTTTAGGTTATCAATCTGTTCCCTTGCCCGATTATCTTGTTTTTCACCACACTGCTTGATTGGGCTGTTGGGGAGCAGGGTGGAGGGGATTTAAGGCATCTGGGAAGCCTCCCAAAATGGGAAGAAAACTTTCTGGAAATGAAGAATTTTTCTAAATGGTAAAAATGTTGTTTCCCAGTTAGCTCAATTATCACCAGGTTGTGGAGTTTTACAGGTCTAAGAGGAATTTGCAGGCTTCAAGGTGCTTCTGTGCTGTCCTTTTGATCAGGAGGCAGGACAGGAACTTTGCAAATCCCATGTCAGTTTTTCCAGATGGAACATTAAAAAAAAAAAGTCTATACATACATAAATAGTTTGGGGAATAGTGAGGGTAGGGAGTAGAGGTGTTAAATCTAGGATCTAGGGTGCTAGATCCTACAGATCTGTACCCTCTGCCCCTGCATCTCGTTTCTACTGTAATAACCACAGCTTCTCGACCTCCCTCTCCCCTCTCTGATCTCCACGTTTCACCCCTCCTGCTGTCACCTAAGCCACCCCGCAGAGCAAGGACGTCCCGCTCCCTCCAGTGTTTACAAACTACCATCAGGGAAAAAGCATTGACTGGTTTGTAGTTGAGGCAATGCTGATAACTGCTGAGTGGGTGCTTTGGTTTTTCCTTTGCTGGGGACAATGTTCCCCTGCCGTGTGAAGTTGCTGATACTCATTAAACGCAGAAGAACATGATTTGGTTAAAACTGGCCAAAGAATTAAAAGTGTATTAACATATGTATGTAAATAAAGTTTAAACCAGGGTGAAAGCCAGGCTTAAAGTGCCTCCCTTTAGGAAATTTTGAATTTTAGTTTCCAGTGCTGTTAATCCCCAGCCATCAGCTAGGAGCCAAGAGATTTGGAAGAGCCTGGTCCCATGGGCAGGAGCTCAGCATGAACTTCAGTTCCATGCCTGAGAACCGCCACCTCAGGACAGAGCCCTAGAACATATGAACATGGCATGCGGGTTGCTTTCTGTTGCGAAATAAATATGGCAGCCGGATGTTTTTAATTTTAAATCTCTGGAGGGACTAAGTCTGAGTTTTAGCTCATGTTTGTAATTGTGTAGTTAGTGATGCTAGGCTGATTCTCGCTAGTTCTAGTTATTGGAAGTTCAGGCTTCTGTGCTTTTCAGCTTTTCTTTGAGGAACAGTTTCTTTGGTTTCTCTTCTCTAAATAGGCCTTTTTGCTCGAACTGGAGTCACAAATTTTAGACTTCAAAGCTACAGATAGCTAAAAGTAGTGTTAAAATATTTAAAGCTGAATTTACTTGTAAAGCTAGTAAATTCCCAAACCATGCTAAGGTCTACTCAATGATCTGTAAAATTTTTTCAGCATAACTACCTCGCTCAAGCATTCTTTCTGTGGTCTTCCTGCTGATGCTTTGGGTTTGGACAGAGTTTTTTGTCCTGTGTTTGTACAGCACTTAACATAATGGGATGTTGGCCTGTGAGTAGTCTCATAGGTACTCCTAGGGGTCTATAATGGAAGTCTTTTTCTTTCCTTTTTATAAATAAAACACTTGCGCAGGATGTGTTTCCACTTCTAGTTACATGTGTTCGGTTCAACACTTTTGAGTCTGGAAGAAAATCAGTATGTGCTTATAACAACTAAGTTTCATGTTGTCTTTTAATAAATGAGATGTGGCTGTGCTCCTGATTTAAAATGCAGTCTTTAAGATAATTTAAAGGTTGGTCGGGTTTTTTTTGTTTCCCCAAAGAAATGCCTGTACTATAATATGTTTTACAATAGGCAAAAAATGTTTTCAATTTTTTTTACTTAGAGAAATTATTCCATTTTGCCACTATCCTGTATAGAGCAGTTGATAGTTCTATATGTTAAAGCAGCAATTGATTTATTTGTCTTATGGTGTTAATTAACAAGTAGTGGATGTTTACTACTTATAAATGGGGTGAAAAAAGCTCCCTGGACTTAGTTTTGGCACTTCTGCATGTCTCTGCCTTCCTGTCTTCCCGAGAGTCTCAGTGATGATGTGACCTGGGATGTATTTCTCAAATCAGGGGAAGGAGGAGAGAAAAAATGAAGAGAGCAATACATGGAATGATGAATGTATGTAAAAGAATGTATGTCATAGCATGTTAACTAAATAGTCTGCATTAAAGTAAAATGGCTGAAAGTGAGTTAACTTCTGGAAACCTCTGGCATTCATTTTCCGATTGAAATCTGAGGGGAGATGATTTCATGCCCTGTGTTGAAAGGTGAAATGAGAAAGCAAGAAAGACATTGCAAGCATCATGGTAATTAACCTGAACATGACGACCAAAAGGTGGGTATACTCTTCTCTCAGCCCACTAGGTTCAAATTAAACTTGACTTTTGCCATTTTCATATATGCTACAAAATCTGCCCTAACCTTCCTGAGATAACTATATATCCATGCTTGAATCTCACCTTCCAGAAAGCATGTCATTCTGCTGGGATCGATAGGTTGCTTTTGTATGCGTGTTGGGACCTGAGTATTTCCAGAACTGTTTCTATGCGTAGCTTCAAAACCAGCAAGGAGTGTGCTGAGCCTGTGCTGTGAGTAGGGAAAAATGAAACAGAAGAAGGATGTGAGCAAAACTAAAAAGCAAATAAAAAATACAGATATATCCATGCTTGCATAAATCCTCAGGCGCTGTTCCTTCTGAATACCATGCATTTTTCCGCTAAGCAGGGGAAGGAAAGAAGAATATATTCTGATTACTTTTGTTTGATACAGAACGTAAGCATAATTTTTAACTGTTTCATTTTTTCAGAACAATTTATGAGCAGCGTTATGTCCAGCAAACATAGATAAGCAAGATACAGTCATTTTGTCGTTGTTGTTGTTCCAAAGATAAAAACCTTTGGAAATTGGCTTGCAAAACAGTGAGCCCAAGGTAGCTTTCAACTTCGAGGCTGTTCAAAAACTGAGCTGTTATTAGAATGCAATTTTTTGCACAGTTGTTGTCCCACTCAAAATGCAAAAAAATAAAATTGGACTGCTTGACCCATGTCTTTTTGTTAACAAGAGTGCTCATGTTAAACTTAGAGGGTATTTTTAAATTTTTAATGTATTTTATATAAAATTCCATAATTTTTGAAACAGTCCAGTGGGAGACACGCCCCCCCCCCCCCCCCCCCCCCCCCCGCATTGTGAACTTGCCTGATGATATTTTGGAATCTTATACTACTTGGAGGGTTTTATCTTTTATTTGAATGTCAAATATGAGGATTGGGATTTGTTGTGAATATCTCGGCTTTGTTTTTCATCTTGAAGTAAATCTCTACCCTTCATGTTTCTGAAGAGAATCTTGTAAATGCTAATCTTGGGTGTTAGAAAAAAATCAAAAGGCCTGTGAGAGAGAATAATAACTGGTTCTAGAATTTCTTAGTTCTTGTATTAGTTTTGTGATTTTAGGATATGTACTGTATCCCAATATGTGAGGAAAAAACGGCTAGAGGCAAATTTCACAATCTGAGCTTTTTTCTTTTTTTCCTTCTTTTTTTTTCTTTTTCCCCCCATCCCCCATGCTTGTATTAGATGACTGCAGGAAAAAAAGGGTGGTGGTGGGGAATGTGCATAAGACATAGATTTGTTGATCACATAATGGTACCAATTGTTCCCAGGGAGCAGTGAATGTTTCTGCGACTTAATTGTCCTCCACAATGAGTAACATGCTCTGTCTTGTACTAGGGTAAATCAGCATTTCAGAAAGAAACACGTGACTTTGTCTTAACGATCTGCTTATTATTAGAGTTGTTTCTTGCTCAGCATTAGAAATATGAGCTAAATAGAAGTCACATCCATACACAACCTTTCTTTTTCAAAAGTGATTAAGAAAATGAAATAAACATTTAAGGTAAAATCCTGGCTCCTTTTGGTGCAGTGTAATGAACCTCCATGGGCCAAGACTTCAATCTTGGGGACTACTCTTCCTAGTGGAGACCTTTAGGAACTCACTCTTCTTCAATGGCAACTGGCATGTCTATGCAATTTGGTTTAATTCATAGCACTTTTCCCCATCTTTTATGACTGCGGTGTTTGTGTGCAGAGGTTTCCTGACACTGGAAAGGGTATAGTAGCATTTAGTCAGAGAAATTTCCATTTATAGCCCATATTCAAAAGCAAATTAAGTCAGTGAGCCTTAAAGCATGTATAAATATTTTATTAAGTTAAGGCCAATATGAATATAGTGATTGAATCTCTGGTAGAGATATGAAAGTTGAAGTCCCAGCGCAGTTGAAATAAATGGAAAAAAATATTTTAATGTATAAGATCCCCCTTGCTGATTGGTATTTCTGGTCACCTGTAGTTTGACAGCACTAATACAACCTCATTTTATGTCAAAATAATGTGTTCTGAATATGAAGTTTTCATTAGGAAATTATAATGTGATTTTTTTTTTCCTCATTACTTAGAAGGGCAGCCAACATTTAGCGTTCTGTTGCTAAATGTCATTGTAAATTCAAGTTAGATATTTTAAACCAACAAAGTGTGGAAGAATCTGGATAGATTAGTAGTTACATTATGCTACTTGGGCTTTTTGTGAAATTTGGTGGTTTTATGAAAAACGGATCATGTCTGACAAACCTTATAAACTCTTGCAAATAGTATTAATACAACATATTTGGGCACCTTTAAGATTTGGCATAACATCATTTGGTTGACTAGAAAACCTGGAATGATGCAAAAAAAAACCCAAAAACAAACCACCCACCCCAAACCCCAGCAACTGAGTGCTCATCACATTGATTATATGTGGCCAAATGATAATAATTCTTCTGAGAAGGTTTGTTTCTGGTAGAGTCTTGGTAACATCTATCCCTGCCTTATGCTATTTAACAAGGTGAGCTGGTAGAAGATGCTGGTGAGGGGGGGAGGGATATGGACCAGAAAGGCAATGTTGCATTTGTAGGGATAGCAGCAGTGTTAGATATTTAAACCTGGCTCTAGTTCTGGTCTCTGGAGAGAGTTAGCGGTGAGCCATGAAAACCATTTAAAATGGGGAGAAATTATGCTTTAGGGAGACAATCTGGGAGCTCAGTTGATTTAACTTAAGTGGATAGTGGAGAACTGGCTTGAACTCACTGTTGGGGCAGGTGTGTGGAGAAAATGTGGTAACAGATGTTTCTTAAGTTTTCATATAAGCCACTGTCTGAAGACTGCATCCGAGCTAGCTGAAACCCAAGTTACAGCATGTATTTTTAACATGGTGCGGTATTAATTGTTGGAACAGTTTACTAACAGTTGTATTGGGTTGAAATGTTAAATGCACCCTGGTGGTATTCTACTTTGAAAAATCATGAATTTAGTACAATCCTACAGGGGTCAGCCTTGAACACAGAAGCTCCAACTGGCTCTGGATGCTGTCTCAGTTGGGCAGTGGAAAGATGTTTAACAGTTGCAACCCTGAACAGAAACTTGTGCTCTTGCAAGAGCATTTCAGGAAGTCTGTCGTTAGTAAACTCCGTCATTAGTAAATCTCCTAGGAACTCAGACCAGCCCTCTGTGCAGAGCGGAAGATGTTGATTAGTTTATCCTTGCTTACACACTTGTGATGCAAAGTCAAAGTATTGTTTCTGTCTTATTACAGCAGGGGAGAGGGATGAAATTGCTTCTCAAACTGTAAAGCAGCAACACAGTGTCTGTCTTTGCTCCCTTCTGTAAAGGCAAGGTCTCACTCTGCAAAAATAACTGCTTATGCTACTTAAATCTCACCTGGCAAGCTATGGCTTTTGTTTCTGTTGTTGTAACTGCTGAAATAAGTGGATTTATAATGACAGGCATTTGTTTTTTAGGAACAAAACCATGGACACTTAGGTGATTCAAAATCAAGACCTTAGCTGTAAGAACTAACAAATTAAGACATTACTTGTCAGAATGCAGACACCCCAGAAAGATGCCCCCCCCCCCCCCCCAAATGTCTGCCCACCCTAAGAGGATATTGCCCATCTTTTGGCTGTTCCTGTTTAATGTACTAAGGAGGGAGCAGAAGTAATGTTTTCCTGTCGGAACAGATGTAATTGGTGGATATATGCAAGTGGGTGCATATATTGGTGTAGATTTGTACATGCATGCGTTCATGGTGCTTAATCGCTTTGGGGTTAATAATAGGCTTTGATTTTCCCCCTTCCTGCCTGAACAGAGAGCACAGTGGTGGGGTTCTTTTGTCTGATGTCCACTCAAAGCTACATTTCTGTTCTGTTTGCCTCCTCCTGTCTTTGCTCCTGGATCATCAATCAAGGGTGATTTCTTTCTTTCTTTTTTTTTTTAACTTATTTTTTTAACTGTAAATCTTACAAGCTTACCAAACTCCACATATTCCAGTTAAAAGACCAACTGAGCACATTTTCCATATACACACAAAGATCTCCAAATCTCATGTATCTGAGGATGACTTTGGCTAACTTAATAATGAATTACTCTACTGTATATGTGGTGTTACAAGGGGAATTGTTACTGCAACCATTTTACAGGCCCACAGCCCAGAAGTGTTAGCTAGTCATATTTTTCATGGTTTCCTTTAAAGGCATTTTAGCAGCCAGGCATTTGGATAAATTTAATCCCAGAGGGAGGGATTAACTGCTTTTAAAGCATGGGTTTTGAAAACTGGCATGATGTCACGCAGAATTCAGACTCTCATTTTCTCTTATTATCTTAATGGAAAAATTCCCTCGCATTGTATGTTGTTTTTTTTTTCTTCAGCAGCCTAATGGTGATATTGTGGTGGTTGACTGGTTACTGTCTGATGTCAGTGCTGATATTAAGGTATGACAAGGATGCTGAAAAGTTTGCTCTATCTGGAACAGGCTAGATGAATAGAAAGCATCCCACAGGTTAATTGTGGACTTGGTAAAGTGAATAGCATGTATGCATTGAGTACCCTGCTTAGAAAAATCTTATGCCTGTAAATACACTGTGTAAAACAATAAGGCTAGAGTTCTGACTAATTGGGGGGGGGGGGGGGGGGAGAAGGAATATGAAAACCACAATTCCACAGGAGGGGGGGAAATGTCGAATTGGCCTTGGCTGACTTCCTGTATGCAGGGAATTTCAACCCAGGACTGGAGACATAAGACATTAACAAGAAAGAGAGCTGTGCACAGCTGCTTCCGAAATCTTAGAGGAGGAGACTGAAAACAAGCGATTCCCTCCTAGGCTGTGCTGTTCTGCCATAGGAGCATCCCCTTCCTGGGGATGCTGAGATTTGTGTTCGTGTCTAGAAGGTACGGTCAGGCGTGTATCCTCAAGGTGACACCTAACTTACATAAGGGATAAATTGTCCATAGACCAGGAGAAAAAGAATTTCTCCCCTAAATTGTCCATAGACCAGGAGAAAAAGAATTTCTCCCCTAAATTGTCCATAGACCAGGAGAAAAAGAATTTCTCCCCTGCCCTTTCATTCAGTTTCTGGTAACTGTTTGTAATGTAATGCAAATTTATGAGGCTTTTGGCTTTTCAGCTAGCACAGACTAGAGTACTGCCACTGACTTGAGCAGAGCAGTACCACTTGGCACTAGCTGGAGATATCCTCCTTCGGCTATAGTATTCTTATTTCCCAGAAACATTATAGGGTCATTGTACAGAAGGGGGGATATCTTGCTTTGAGGCTGTGCTGCAGATTGCTGGGTTTACAGGATGCAACTTGGCTCGTAACCCCCTGGCAGGTTTGTGGTCTGGTAGCTATGCTGAAGAGCTTTATAGAGGGTAGCACTGAAGAGCCTTGCTTCGCTTGCTACAGCCTTGAGGTCCTTTTGGCTCAGATGGCTCAAAAGATAACCCTGGGGAAGGCTGTGAAATTGGAAATTGTGTGAGCTTGCCACCAGGGAAGGAGTTCAACTGGTAGTAAGAAGGGTTATCTTTAAAAATGTCCTTCTCTGATGGGTTGTATAGTTAGGAGGGAGAGTGCCCAAGGGTTTGTTTTGCCTTGGGAACTTCCCAGCATGTGGAAGGATGTCTGAAGGCTGAGGGGTTACAAATAAAAATGTGGGTGGTTGGTGCCTCCCTTCCTCTCTGAGGAGTGTCTGTCTTTGAACTATCTATCACTAACTGCCAGGAGAAGGACCTGAGCACTGATGACCCCCAAAATGCACTGAAGCCCCTGCAATTCATAGGGGACTAAAGCCAATGGCACTCTTTAGTTTTCCAAATTGGCTTTCTGGGCGTTTCAGAGAAATGTATTCTGCTACGTGTTGCTGAAATGTGTTTTACGCTGCTGTGTGCAACAAATACAGTCCTGTTTGGGCAGCTGCCACAGGGACAGACCGTGGCTCCGGCTTTCTTGTTGCGATGCAGGTTAGCCGTCCATCTTGCCTTGCTGAAGAGTCCCTTGGCACGGCAGAGAAGCATCGGAGGGGCCACAGGCAGCTCCAAGAGCAAGCAGGCACTGCTACCGCCCTGCCCAGGGACACAGGGCAACCTTTCGGGGCAGCTCCGAGGAGTATCCCTTCCTTCTGGTACCGTACTGCGCTGCTAGTGCCTGTCTAGTTTGTTGTTTTGGACGCTACAGCTGTCTGTATGTCCTCCTTTCTCTTGAATATCTGTAACTGGCTTATTTTCCCTACCCTTACTTCTGCCCTTAAAACATGTCAATAAATAATTATGTGGTATAAATCTCATTCAAGGCTTTTCTGCATGGGGAAGGTCAGTGCTCTGTTTCAGTACTAGCGTACTTTGTTCATCTACCTCCACTTTTTCCTCAAAGGAGTACGGTAGCCTAAATATTCCAAAGGAATTGGTTCAAACATAGGCTTCTGTGGGGTTTTCCAGCTGATATTCTCACATGAGTGTGTTTTGGGGTTGGTGTGTTTCACATCCCACCCCCCGCCCTGGGCATGGGGGAGGTAGGAAGGGATGCAGAAGTAACTTTGCTAAGCCTGAGCCCTGTGTTATTTCTGGCCTGCTGCTCTGGGCTTTCAGGAACTGTCATGGGATGCTCTTATTTTCAGAACTATTTGCAATGTTTCTTATTTTAGCTTATTCATTGTTGCTTATACTGAGTTTCACTGTTTGGTCTCTAATGGAAAAGTTAATATGAATCTCAGTTGAGAAAAAAACACTTGAGACATACATTCCTGCAGACTGGGATAAAGAAAGCTGTCTTGGTTTTTTGGTGGTGTCTTGTTTGTTTGTTTTTTTTGTTGTTTTGGTTGGTTGGGTTTTTTTGTTATTTGGACAAAAAAGTAGGATTCTGATGGCTAACGGATGCTGCTTTAGGAAAAGAGTTATGAGAAACGGCGTATAACATTAAAGGATGGGATTTCTGCTTCCAACACTCAACAGGGCAAATGCTTTCTAAACCACAAGCTCTGATTCATCATTTGATCCCTGTGATTTGATCTATCCCTGTGATGGACCAGCCCTTCATTAATTTGTCTGACTCCTTTTTGATACAGTGACCTGTGCTGAGGCCCTCCAGTTATGTGCTTTAAAGGAAACTCCCTGACAATTTCATTGACTGCTCCCAGCATTTTCACTGGGAGAAATGATGAAAACTTATTTCTTATTTACCTTCTCTGTGCCATTTTTGATATGGTAGGTGCTCCTCTTGTTTTTGTTCTCTGATTTTTCTGAGATTGGAAATTTCCTCCCATTGCAGAGAAGTTGCTTCCTACCTCTAATCATCATTTTACCTTTTCTTTTCCTAGTCTTAAGAATTTCACTGTTTCTGAGAGAGACTGGCCAAGTACTTTGTATTTATGTGTAATTTGTGTTTATGATTGCACACTGATGTTTGGTTTTGTTGGTTTTTCTTACCTACTTTCTGTAATTATTTCACTTTTTTTGATGACTACTGAGCAGCAAAGCAGCATGGCTTCCTTGCCCATGAGTCTCTGCTTAAGAACTTTCGCTGATTCATGAGGCGTGTCGTCGTCTTCTGTTCCAACATTTCCTACATATCAAAGTACACCATCCTCTTTTTTTTTTTGTGTGTGTGTGGCATCTGAGGATGTGGTATTTGGGATTTCGGTTTACTCATGATGCTAAGAACAGTTTTTAGACTTCAGAAAATCAGTCAATACCTTTGCCTGCAGAAATTAAGTGGTGGTTACAGAAACAAACTTTGTCCAGAATAGAGTACTTCAGCGTGCTTACAGCAGGGCCAGAATCAGGCTGAAATCTTCAGACTAGTTGAGTCTATTATGATCTATGCATTGACATCCTAGATTGGCTTGTTTCCCTCTTATAAACAATTTTAAAGAAAATATTGTTACTGAACCTCATTGGTATATTTTTCTTAAGAAGAGTTTGTTTTACAGTAGATGCTTGCATCTTTCAAATAGTCTTAAAGTGACAACATGCGTTGCTTCCATAGCCTAATCTAATTTGCCAGTTCCTAAGCGCAGAGTCAAAATTCAGTGTTGCTAGGCTTTAGTTTTCCAGTTTACCTACATTGAGATATTTTGGCTTGTTTTTGTTGTTCAGGCTGTCTCTGTTTTGTCGCTGTTCCTACGCTCAGCATTGCAGGTTTCATAATTCGGGCACTTTGCATACGTGTTTATCTGCGTAACAAACTCAAGGACAAACGTGGCATGCTGTCTAATGCCTCAGTACATATTATCATGTAACTGTTAGGAAGCATTGGACTTGTTGCACGTGACCTGGTATTTGAACAAAGCAATGAAAAGCAGTATTATGAATAATTTTTCTCAGAAGTCGTTCCTATTCTCTTCCAGCGACTGGCTATAGGGGGCTTTCCAGCAACAGTCCTTTATATATTTCCTTCTATGTCTCGGATGTATTATTTGTAAAATTACATGTCAGATCTACCCAAGCATCACTAAGCTTTGTGTTGAAACAATGTAAAATATCAGCCTCTAAATGCGCTCTTTAATTACCGTTTCCTTTTTCTTGGAGAAAACAGAGCCGGGAGGGGAAAAGGAAATTTGTTCTTTGGGTGTCTATTGCAATTAATTTTCTTTTTTATGTCCCCCAAGGTCCCTAAGACACTTAAGAGGTGTCATGATGTCTGGCTTATGTGAACCATCTATTAAGCATTGGCAGCGTGAGTCACAAAAAGTTCTCCGGTGCAGACCAAGGCTCCCATCAGGCAGATGAGCGCTTGTGGACTTTGGAGGCTCAGTCCAAGTTCCATAACCTGCCCGCCTGCAGCCTGCTCCTCTCTGAAACACCTCTCGATGGGCTCAGACTTTTGTGTGGTTTGCTCTCTCCCTCGCTGGTGCTCCAGATAAAGCTTGTCAGGGTGTGAAGGCAGTGGCACAAAAGCAATAAAGGAAGACCTCGGCCATCCATCACGGTTACAGACTAAACAGTTCTGTATTGTTGAAGAACTTGCCCCTTTTTGTCATAACAATAAAGAAATCACTACAGAACAAAACCAGTGATGTTTCCATTTTTTAAGGAATTTTTTAAGGGACTCTCACTCTATTTTCTGTGTGTGCCAAACAAAACAAGTGTGAATTAAATTTACCTGTTGGATTTAGATTTGCAGGAGGAAGTTACCAAATGAAGTGACTCATTTGGGGCTCAAGCACTGAAAGGATTAAAACTGAGAAGACGACAAAACACCATGGTGATAGATCTTACTCCTCGTGTCATGAACAATACTGGGATTCCCGTAATGAAAGGTTTTGAGAACATCTCTCTGATCACTAATGCCCAGGTTCTTGGAGGCATGAAAGACCTGCTGAGAGTTGGCAGCTGGACCCAAGAGGAGAGAACGATTCACAGTCAACACTATTCCTCTCTCTCCATATGAAACCAGAAGCAGAAGTGAGACTAAGAGAAAACCAAAATGTATCTTGCCTGTTGCCTCTGCTCCTGCCCTGTTTCTTCTTGTTTTCAGCTGTAACTTCAGCCTTGAAGGCAGTTTAACGTGAAAGGTATTAGCCCCTCTCTACAGAGTCATGTCAAGTTTAAACTGGGTAAACCCCTGGCCTCCATACTTACTGGTTCCTCTATCTAGAGCTTCCCAGCTGTTGCACACACTAATGCAAAAATGCCAAAACCCCCAGTTTTTAAGGCTTCGACTTGCATATTTTTTTCCATGGATGTTACTCCCTTGCAAATGCAGAGGAGCACTTTGGGCAGAAGCTGGGGGATATGTTATTGTCCTTTACTGGTACTTTATTGCAGCAGCAGGGATTGCCCCACGCTGGAGGGATGTCTGTGGGGCCGTGACTGTAGTGGACCCCAAGTTTCTGCACTTGTGGGGCATTTTCTTGTATGTTCCCCAGGATCTTCCCAGCTGCTGTCAGGTGTGGGCCTGGCACTGCCGTGAATGTGAGCAGGGCAAACCTTACTGCTGCCAGAGAAAAAGCAGGAGCATCTGGCTGAGAAGATCCTGAGGGAAACTGTTCATTTTAAAATCTTGTTCTCTGGCTTTTCATGGGGAAAGAAACAATTTGGTCTGTGTTTCTTTCTTTCTGTCACTCGGTGGCTTTAGCACAGCACTGTAGTATTTTAACATGCAGATGTCATGAAGAGTGCATACAAGACAAAGTAAGTATGGCTAACAATTTATTATTTATATTATTTGTAAATCCTCAACCTATACAGACTCATCACCTAAATTGTCTCGGAAATAATCCATTGCCATTTTGCAAGTATCAACCTAGTCACCTGTAGAAATCATAAGGGAAATTGCCTGCAGGAAGAAATAATGGTATTACAACCATCATTTTTGTTTGGTGGGTTTTTTTTAATGTTTGTTTGTTCTCTTTTTTGTTTTCTAAGAAGTGTGTGCAGGGTTTATACTCCATTCTCAGAATTGCTTGTGGACAAGACAGGCAGGCCTGCTGGGGACTCTCAGGAGGCCTATTTTTATTGTTGTGCATTGTTTTTCTTGGTTTAAAGTAAGGACCTGTTTCTGTGAACTAGGGGCAAAATATGATTTACAGGGAAATGTGTTGCCTCCTAACCCCTTTGTTGTTACTAGTAGCTATTGCAAATATGAAGCATGGGACATTGAAAGTAAAATAAGATGTCATCTGCTCTGCATTTTTTGCTTAGTGCTGTACATATGCCCATAAAGCTTGTGCCCACCTCAGTAAACAAGTATGTGTGCTATTAACTTGTTACCATATGTTGTTCCAGAGGGTACCTCTATAAACGTTTGCAAATTCAAGGACTGAGTGTGTTGATCTAATTGAATGTGACAAAATTCAAATGTGTTTGTACCTGGAGAACAAAACCAGGTCATTACTAGCTCTGAATTTTTTCTTCTTTCTCCTTTAAAACAGTTGTTTGCAGGAAAAAATAATACATGGCTCTCTGGTCTTTGAGGTATGGAGCATCCTACTATTCCTCTTTAACAATAGTCTTTCAAATAAATATGCTGCGTATTGGCTCAGCCAGTGAGATGGGTCACACATACACATGCAAAATATATTTGAAAGACTTATCTGTCATGTAAGTTTTTAAAACTATTTCCTCTCATTGTAACTTTCTGGCAATTAAGACTACTGATTTACACGATAGCAATTTAATCTATTGTCTTGAGAATCAGACGGATGTGACGTTTGGTCTTTATCTTTCCTTTTAAATGAACAAGAGTTCCTGGCTTGTACAAAAACAGACCAAAGCCATTCCAGTCCTGTCTTCTGAAGGAACACAGGAACAATGGTGTTGTAGGCTATAGGTGGTAACCGGAGGAGCTCCTTGTTCATGTGCAAGAGGAATCTCGCACAGAAGAAGGTACATTAATTTCTAATTAAGCCAGTGATAAAATTATAGAGTGTTACATACTGGTAGACCTTATTTGATTGTGTTCTGATTTGGTAGTGGCACCTGCTCTATTAGAATTGGGGGAAACTTCAAGTCTGCAGCTTAGAACAGACTGGGAGGTGGAAGGGGGCTGAAGAGAAAGGTTTATACCCTGTCTTTTTTTCTTTGCCTGCTTTGTAAAACTGAAGGGTTAAAAAGAAAAGCAATATCTGATTTGGTCGCAATGACACAGTGCACGCACTAAAAATACACTAGCAAGTGTGTAATCTGAGAATAATGCCTATTGTTTTCTTTACCATTACTCTGTAGTCACATTCCCATGCAGTTGCCACTTCTGAGCTATCTTGCAGCAGTAACAGCCTTATGTCAGATTGGCATTTGCAGCATTATATTAGACTGAGTCTTATAATAGATCTTTCTTTTCCTGCCTTTTGTAAATAAGGCAAACTCGATGTTTGTTTATGTGGCTGTGAATTGGACCTACATAATTGACATCAATAAGAAGTGTGTGTCTGTAAACTGAAATCAGAATTTGTCTTTGCAAAATGTATTCTAGTCTTTAATTGGAGGGTCTTTTAGAGAAAGGCATGTCTGGTCTCCTGGCATTA
Organism: Buteo buteo; assembly: GCF_964188355.1. Lineage (NCBI taxonomy): Eukaryota > Metazoa > Chordata > Aves > Accipitriformes > Accipitridae > Buteo > Buteo buteo. Next base: position 23,619,194 of record NC_134189.1, on the reverse strand, counting down.
ATATATTAAAGTATGGTATATTTAAGCCTCTCTAGTTGCTTATATGATCACTGAAATTTACTTGCTTAAATGGAGCTCCCTGCAGCTTTCATCCATTAATGGCTAACGTCTTGCCACAAAATGCATCTGTAATTTACCATCTGCATGACACTCATAACATATTATTATTTTTAAAGGCCTGGCAGTACAGGAGGTAGTTTATAGACATATGGAGAGCAAAAGCTGACATTTTGGTTGTAGAAAGCAGGAGGCAATGCTAAAACTGATTTTGATGAATGGAAGTTTTCCCCCAGGTCTCTGATCTCTGCATGATTTCCCCCCCTTTACTTCTTGCCCCTTATCTCAGGCATATTATCACCCTGAAATCAGTGGATTATAAGCATGTGGTTATAATGGTCTGCCAGCCAGAACTGTTGGCTGCTGCGAAACCTATATATTTTGTCCCTTCATGGATGTTTGGGCAGGACACAAACCTCATGCAGCAGAGGTGACTTCTCCTGGAGTCAAGTTGGCTGATTCAGTCTAGTGTGCTTCTTCATGTCAGGTTGTCTGATGAATAATACTGCCTATTGAAAAGCTTTGTGTGTGCAATGTATTAACTCAGGTAGATCAGGATATGTGTGTATGTTGGGTTGCATTTTCTGTGGAGGTAGCCCACATTTTCCTGCAACGAGAAGTGAAAATAGGAATAAAGAATGGTTATTCTCCTATGTTGCCTATTTAAAGAAGCATAGGTGGGTAACCAAATTACTGTGAAAGTCTGCATGGATTACAGCTATCTGAAGTGTCATAGAACCTCAAAAATAACTTTATAAAGAAAGGATAGAAAATGGTGAGTTGTTGTGAAACAGACTGAACGCCCCAAACTAAGAATATTCTAATCTCTCTCTTTCTGAATTTTGACAGATGCTCCTCTTGGCAGTGCTGCTAACAAACCTACTGCTGGCCACGGTAATATCAGGTAGGAAAACATGCTTACTTTCCTGGTGTCTAGGAGCTTGAACATGTTTTCACTGTTCCTTTTGTAAGATTCCCCCGCTACCACCTGCTTTTTGCCCATCTAATCCTGCAATCCTGGCTCGGGCAATATTCTCATCATGCTGGAGCCATTGATAAAGTAACTCCTTTTGTCTCTTTACCTTGCAACAAGCACTATGTTGGGTCACAAAGAGTCCCTGAAGTCAGTGATGTTTGGCTGAACAAATTATGGGGCTTTGCTACTGCCCTATTGATTTTAATGGGATTGCAGGCAGGCACAAATGAATGAACGCACAGCATTCCTCAAAGGATCAGGACTGAAATTACCCATGTGAGGTTTGGGCCAGTAGAAATAAAGCAAAAAAGCCATTTCACTAATGCACATAACAAAAAAATATCTGTGCTTGATCCTATGGAATGTCATGCCAGGCATACAGTCTGCCTAGAAGCTAGAGCTGAAGGTCCAGGACATGCAATGATCAATGGTGATAAAATCCAGCCGATAAATTCCTGAACTACAAAATGATTGTTTTACATTACGAGTTATGTTGTGTTTTGGTATCCAGGATCATCAGGTTCTTTGCCTCAGGAGTCATCAGTTTCCCGTTGCAGCCTTTTTGGGAATGATCACATCAAAACTTTTGATGGTTCTTTCTACAATTTTGCTGGGGACTGCAGTTACCTCCTTGCTGGGGACTGTCACAAGCGCTCCTTCACACTCTTAGGTGAGTCTGAGCAAGATACCAAGACGTAAAAAATGCAAAATGTTGTAGGGATGTGGCATTGCACTTGTGCTGGGTTCCATCACTGAGAAGAAAAGACAAATAGTTGCCCTTTGTCAGATAGGATGGACGTCTGCATAAAAGGATCTTGTTTTTCTTTGGGTTTTTTTTTTTTTTGAAAGTAGGATTGCTTCTGAGGAAACACTGTCACTTTGGCTTCTGTTTTCCCTTGGTAAGATAGCTTAACTAAGCTGCCAAGGAATGGAGATTTTCTTACTGGCTCTTCTAAAGAGGGAAAGTGAGACCTTTTTTAATTTTGAATATGTTAGGGGAATGTGGCTGTTAAAGCTGAGTACAGGAAGAGGAACTACACAACCCTGTAGAACTAATTTTACCTGTTTGCTAAATTCCCCCAGTAAGAAAAATCCCATCCTGCAGGACAAAAAGCCTTTGAATTAGCATGAGCCTCTGCAGTGTTATTCTTGGGGACGGGCAAGAGATTATATGAGAACCAAAACTGTGTATTACTTTAATACCAAACTCTTCTGGTAGATATTCTTATACTCACTAATAACTATTCTGTATTAGTCATAGTTCAAGATGACTTTTTACTGACGACAAGTAAAATGAAATAAACTGATCCCATCACTCTGAAAAGGAACCATATACCAATTTAAATAATTTTCTTCTTCGTCTTGAACAACTTGATACAATTTTTTTTGTATATAGGAGAACCCACCAGCATATGTGAAGTATAAATTGATTGCAGTATTTTATGTGATCTATTAAATCTTTAAAAAAAAACCAAACGCCAAACTATCATGAGAAGACACTTTATGTTCATATTGGGCACATGAGCATGGCATAATCTTTTTTTTGATTCCTATCTTAGTATACGTGTGTGGGTGGACACCTGGCTGTGAAGTGCAATCTGCATTGCTGAGTAAAGTGTCTAAGTCTGGGCAGAGCTGGAGGTCCAGAATGAGTTGTGCATTGCACAAGGAGCTGCTGTAAAGTCAAAGCTAGACAACAGGCAAAAGCAGAGAAGGAGCTATGCCTGACCCCCCACCCTCTTCTCTCTCAGAGCTTAAGAAAGTTGTCTCCATCTCAATGTGCTGCTCCTTTTGAAAAATTCAGAGGGAGTCCCCCCTGTTCCCCCCCCGCCCCGAGTTGGATAGCCAATATTGGCATCCACCCCTTGGAGACCAGTTGAGATGGTTAGAGGGCTTATCAAGAACGAAGATATCCAGGCTCAGTTCTTCCACCAGTTCAACGGATTCAAACCCCTTCCCTTACCGCTGAGCTATGGGTTGTTCTTGGGAAGAAACTAGGAAAGGAAAGAGCAAGGCAGATCATTGGGCACATCTCATGAAAACTTCTCCAGTGTGCGTGGTAGGATGGAGAATTCACTGGCTAGAGACAGTAACGGGGAAAGCGTGAGTCCACAGCCAGTGCCAGGTCATGTGCCTGCCAGTGGCTGATGCCAGCCCTCATCTTGGGACTATCTGTCCATTTCACGTTAAACAACTATGGGATGAAATAGATAGATGGCTTCTGGAAAATGTTAGATGGTATGCTCCTAACCCTGCATTGTGTACTTACAAGTTGTCCCAAGCCCCAGAACTAACAATATATGCTTATGTCTTATCTCTTCAGGTGACTACCAGGATGGGGAGAAAATTGGTTTCTCTATGTATCTGGGAGAATATTTCAATCTTCGCTTCTCTTTAGATGGAGGTGTGATGCAGGAAGACAAAAGGTACCTGTGGGAACAAGTATTCCAGTAGAAAAAAACTGATTTTTTTTGTGTGTCATGTTCTGAGAAATTCCTATTTTTCTTCACAGGGTTTCCATACCTTTTGCCTCCAATGGCATATTTATAGAGAAGGAGGCAGGTTACTATAAAATATCCAGTGATGAGCATGGCTTTGTGGTGAAGATTGATATCAGTGGGAATATTCAGATACTCCTTCAAGAAAAGCACTATAATAAGACCTGTGGGTTGTGTGGCAACTTTAATAAATTTGCTGAAGACGACTTCAGAACTCAGGAAGGTAAGACTACGACTAACTGATTGTATTTTAATGTATGCTCTGCACACTTTTCCTGATGGGTGATTCAACAAAGGTTTTGCTGATCCAGCAAAATGTTTCTATAAAACCTGTCAGGTACCTCATCTTGGTGTGCTGAAAAGCTGTCTAAGTTCTTTCATCTTCTGTTCTCCTGCAAGGAAATTGCTGTCACATCTCATTCCTCAGCAAAGCCCAGAAATCTGAATTTAACACTTTTAGAAACCTTGAATCTTGAAATACAAAGATAAAGCTATGGGCTAAACAATGTGCAATATCATGTGTGGGGAGACTGACTAGGAGAAGACCCAGTAAAAAAGATGTGAGGAACACTTGTTGATTCAAATTCTAATTTTTCATGAGTTAGACAAGTGGGAGTAAGAATAGATAGTGTTGCAATAACAGAATAGTAAATCTTGGGGGTTGCTACTGGGAGATTTGTACTTGGATTTGGCATAGGATGCTGTTCTATAAAGTGGTTACATTTTAATGACATTTCCCAGTCTATATGCACTGTTGGATTGGAGGTGTGCCTTATATCACACTATAGGGAGAAATGAGACTGCTTTTGCTGCTCTATACACCTTTTTTGCAAAGTCTGCCAGTGTGGGTGAACACTAAGAGTTTTGGAAAAGCCCTGAACATGACTTTGAAGGACTGATCTTGATTTGTGGTATTTCAGAGTGTCTTTTAATTCTTAGCACTTACCTGAAGAGGAAAGGTTTAGAGTAAAGTTAGTTAATACTTTATATTATCAATTTAACATATTAATGTATGTATTAAAAATAAATGATACAGAAAATAGAAAGGGAGACAAAGCAACTTGGAGAAGAGCCTAGCAGGGCTCTAGAGATGTGTCTTACTGACACTTGGGTTACACAAGCATAGCTTCAATGTACAGACCCCCCCCCCCCAATTTCATAGTATATTAAAATGATTGATCAGTCCTTCAGCAATGTAAATAATAAGAAACAAACTCAGCTCACAGAATTGCTTGGCAGGGCTTGGTGGATACCTTGATGTCTGTATGTGTTGAGATCTGAAGTTTACATCTCTTTCTCAAGACAATAAATAGGAGTGAGGCTGTTATAGAAAGCAGGAACAGAAAAGATGACTGTATTGTCTTGGACTGTTCAAATGCAGAAGATTTGCTTCTGCTGCTCCTGTTTAAATGTTTTGCGTGCTGTATTTGTTTAACATACCAGAAACTGTATCCTTCCTCTTAAAAAAAGCAGTGCTTTCACAACCACAAGTGTCCAAATGTAATGAAGTACATGACAGGGCCGCTGCTTGGAAGAGCTGAAAAATAATAGAGGAAGTGGGAGAACATGCATAGCTCTTACTGCATGAGGAAGGGCCCTGACTTCTGTAATCTGCGTGGACACAGAGATTTGTGGTTTTTAGCCTGAAGATTAGAATCGTGTCTCAGCAATTCTGTCAGTTTTTTTATTCTGATACAATAGACTTTTCATTTAAACTAATTTAGAAGGAACTAGAATTAATTACATTTGAATTTGTTGTATCAGTGAGGGATGTCACTGTGCCTACATGTTGTTTGTCCCCTTGGCAGCTCTGCTGGCAGGGTGGTCCATACGAGCGTTTTGTAACTTTCTCCAAGTAAAATCAGATTTTGATTAATTCAGATCATTTGTGGTTTTTAAAATTTATTTTTAAACTGTTGAAACTAGCCTCTAGGTAAGGGGCAACACAAGCAGCTGGGAGAAGTAATATTCTTTAAATGAAAGACCTAGGCAGCCTGTTGGTAGCCTGTGAAATAGTTTACCCTTTTCTTTCCACTGCAGTTTTTGTTTGCTCTCCTTTTAGCCTGATTAGATCCCATAAAGGCCAGCCCAACCCAGAATGTGAGCTTGGTGTAATGACTTAGTGATTTGAGGGTACTGAAGGTTGTCGCCAGACTGAACTCTCCTCCTGTGTCTACTGCTTCCTCTTAAAACCTGGGCATATTTCCATTTATCAGATTGGGCCCTCAGTTTTAATCCATTAGATATATTTCTGGGCTGGATTTGCATTGATAATAAATACAATAAGATCTTTGGGCTTGAGAATAATAGGCAATGGAAGCAGCACACAAAGGAAAAAGACAATGATCTAATGTTGCCAAGATTATGGGCTCTCATCTGGAAACCCTTGGGCAGCGCTATGCAGATCTGAATGTCAGAGGCAAAGGGAGAGGGATGATGCTAGAGATTATGCATCAGGTATTGTGCTATAGCCAATGAGCTTGTCAGATAGCTGAGATGTGTTATTTCCCCCAGGTTTTTTTTGAAGGCTGGGCAGGCACCACAAGATGTACTAGCCTTTAAACTGCTTTCATTTACACTGAAATGGTAACCCGTCTGGTTGCTAATAGTCCTTGCCTGGTAAAAGGGGAGCCTGTAAGAACTACTGTGATGGGAAGAGGTCTGCAACTGAAATGTTTTCTTCTGTCTTTCACAGACTGTAGCTCACACAGTTTAAAAGCTAATGTGATACTTTTGTATCATCTTCATATATGCCTGCATAGGAGGAAACTCCTGTAATTTGATGGCCTGTTTCTAGGGCTTCTTTGTGGCAGAGGACCATATTCCAAATTTGTGTAGAAGTCAGAGTTGTCATGGATAGAATATAGCCCATAAACACAGTCTTTCATGTAACGTCACACATTTTGTCATGGTTTCAACAAAATGGCAATGTTTATGTTGAAAACAAATGAAAATAGGATTTTTCTTTATTTTAGAAAAAAAATAATTTGTGGTTTGATAACACAGAGGGTTAGTTTGGTTTGCTCCTAAGAGAGTGGATTATGATATAGAACTTCATTAATTATATTTGGATTGTTTTGGGGTGGTGGCGAAATAAGAGGCGAAACACCTGCTGTATTACTGGACATTACCACTTAAACAGCAAGTAAATAAAGGAGCCATGAGGGAAAAGTGTTTAAACTTAGTGAACAGTGTGCAATTTTTAATTTCTCTTGATATATTTATACTCAGGTTCTATAATCTCTCCAATCATGTGCTATTGTCATGGTACTCTTATGATTCCTTGCTGTGTTTTGGTGTAGAAACTGAGAACTGGTATTCTGAGAGGATAACACGTTGCTTCTGTGTACACTTTTGATGCTCAGTTATTGAGGTCCTGGAGGTCTAAGTGATGTGACTCAAGCTATGATACCCTAGCAAATTAACATTGGTAGGACCCAGCTTTGGAGATAATGGCCTTAGGTGGTAGCTCTTGAACCTCAAAAAAAAAAAAAAAAAAAAAAAGAAAATTCGTCTCCCCAGTAGTTTTAAGAGTTGCAGACACACACTGTCATTCAGACAGAGGATGGTGTGCCAAGTAACTCTCACTGATGTAGCTGGTTACTAAACTATTTCATCCTATGGAGAAGTGCTCATGTCCTATCAATACTTACAAGCAAGATTGATTATATTGTACGTTGTTGCTAGTTTATTAGATATGGCAGTAAAACCAAGCCAGCTGCCCCTTGAGAGTTTGTTCTCGCACTTTAAGCATAACTAAAAATACAGAAAGAAAGTTCTTGGAAGCTTTACAGGGTTTTTTTTGTTTGGTTTTCTGTTTGTTTGGTTTTCCCCTAGATCCTAATGAAGGACCTAATTTCTCCTCTGCTTTTTCTTGACAGCTAGCCTCTGGTCCTTTATAGCCATTCTGTGAAAGCTTCCAAGACTTGGTAACTGACATCATCATACATGTCTAACTGGTTGCCAGTCATTGCTCATATCACAAACATGAGGTTGAGTCCATTCTAGATGCTCAGATATCTGTTTGGCAGCCTTCAGCCTGTGGCATTTGAGTGTCTCATGATGATTGTCATGAGCGTTTTCCAACTGGAGATCCAAAGCACAGGCCAGAAGAGATGACTTATGTAATAGCATGGAGGAACTCTGACACAACACGGGCAACTTGATCTTGAAATCTCCTTAGGGCACGCACACGTGAGCAAGGTGCCAAAACCTGCCAAAACATAGCCTTGCAGCATGTTAGTGATCAAAGGGCATGCTCTTACCTTGCAGAAAGTGTAAGGTAATTTCTCCCCAATGAGAGAGGCTGAAACACAAGCTCACAGAGCTTATTTGTGTGCCTGTAGCCTCAGCCTTTGCTCCGCACTCTTATCGTTGAGCTGTCTCACAGCAATACTGCTGCGAGAGGCACCTGGATGTTTAGGTCATCATGAAAGCTTATTTGTGCAGAAGAGCTCATTCAAGTCCAACACAGGGCTGTTATTCCATCATTTTGTTATTTGTGCATGTTACATGCTCTTAGCATTATGGAAGGAAAAAAAGCCAACTCAAATTAATCTAGTGTCCCATTATGATTTTCTTGGTACTGGCAGGAAGCGTGTTTCTGGGAATACATCTTCAAATTACAAAGACATTAATGATAAAACAATACCTGTGGCTAATTTTGAATAAAGGCTGGATATTCTGAGCCTGCTCCAGCTGTCAGCAACACATTCCAGCCTTTTAAGCTGCTGAAATACTGAATATATGATGCCACTGGTGAGGTGAATATAGGTTAAACAGGTAGAAGCAGACAGTATCTGCAAGCAAAAATCTGATGTTTCAGGTAATGTTTTCATTCCAGAAGTAGTATAAATGCATATGACTCAATATGCAACTTCCCTGTGTGTGTTATCTGTTATAGGAAGCTTTTAAAGCATGTTCCAAACTCAGTGATGGTAGTGCAGGTAAATTATTCTCCCCCCCCCCCCCCCCCCCCCCCCCCCTCCCCCCAAAAAAAAGAAAGAAAAGTTTTTGGTCATTCTGAAATCGAAATTTCTTGGCATTTTAAAGGATATCAGTAATTTGATTTTAGGCAAGTTTAAAGCTTTTGTTTGGCCTAAGTAAATAATCTCATTTTCTTTCTTGCATTTTAATTTGAAAGCAAAAGGGATAGATTCACAAGGGAATTCAGCTGTCACTTACAAACAGTACAGAAGAAGAAGACTTGCCTTGTACCTGTCTTCGTTATATGGCATTCGTCTGAGATGCCAGAAACCTGCATTCACAACCCATTCTGGTTCATTCAGAGTTTGGAATCAAAGTTATACATTTTTTGTTGCAAGAAGCGTACCTTCATCACTGGGCTTTAGAGTTTTAGAGATGGCTCTTTTCCTCTCTTATGTTTAATATTATTTGGTTTATATTCATTGAACCAGAGAGGACAAGAAAGACTTTATAGCCCATGACTTCAAAATTTCATATCATTAATTTGGTCCAAACTATGGATCAGTTTTTGGTCATCCTTGCCAATAGTTTTGCTTGTCTGGAACCATGTACTGGAACCATGTACTAAACCATGTAAAACTGTGTAGAAAAACAGAACACCCCCGCCCCAACAACAACAAACAAAAAAACCCTGTTGCTTGGTAAATTGGTAAATAACCAACACGTGAAAGTTTACACACCTCTACTCACAGTATTGTAGTATCTTGAACAAATTCTTGCATGTATTTTACAGATGAGTTAACAGACCCTGGGAGAGTTAACCTCATGGGCCTATGGCCATATGGAAAATCTGCAGGAGATCCAGGGAGGGAGGTCAGGGTTCCAGCCTCCCACTTGTGTGCCTTGAGCATGAGGTGGTTATTGCTAACGCTTCACCTTGCCTGACCATCAGTCTCAAAGTAAACGAGCTTTGAGACCCAGATATCATAGTGAACACTGATTTTTATGTCAAGAATGAACATAATCTATCTGAAAATCAGAAAAGTGAAAGCAACTGTTCTGACCATAAAAAAGAAAAAAGGGGGGTGGGTGGGGAGGGAAGTCTTGCCCAAAACATGTTAGTGTAGTTTTGGTGTTTTTTCTTTTTGGTTTGTTTTGGTGGGGTTTTTTTGTTTGTTTGTTCTGGTTTTTTTGTCCTCCCCCCCCCCCACCCCGCCAAGGACAGACACATGAGGGCAGCAATTAGAGCACTAAAGTCATAGCCCAACAGAATGTCCCTGGAGGCCCTACCTGCTGCTCAGGTGGTTGGTGCCTGGCCCTCTCCTGGAGGACCTTAGCAGGGCCATCAAAGCGGTGGGATGTTTCTGGGACGAAGGGGGAAGCCGAGATTTGGGTTGTGCTTTAACAGCTACCTCCTGAACCCATCTTGCATCCTCAAAGGAGACTGCATGCTAACTAGCTGCCTGGGGGTCTCCGCTGTTGAGCAGCCAGTTTGCGTGCCTATATCAGTCTGTACTATGGTCCACATCAGGCATTGGTTCTTCAAGCACTTTGTGTCCAAATGCTTTGTTTTCACTACCTTTTGTGACAGCATCTATTTGCAAGACTTAGATAAAACAGGTGCTTTAGCAAAAGTCCTGCCTGGGCCATGTGGAGGGTTTCTGGGTGTAGGGCTCTGATGAGCCCTGGTTAGGAGTTATTTCTCCAGAATCTTGGCTGCTTAGAGAAAAAAGAAAAACTGAACATGGAAGGAACAGAAGGAGAACAAAACCCTGCTGTGTAGGAGAGGAGGGCAGTTGCGCTGCGTGGTGGGTGTGCAATGCCAGAGTAGGCAGCTGAGCTGCCCGGCTGCTCTGTTAATAGTATCATCTGTGCCCTTAAGAAACCCCAGAGTTTTTTAGGCTGTTTTTGTTGTGTTGTCCCTTTCACCGCCTTTCCTTTCCTACCCCTTGAGGCCTTCAGCAGAAGGAAATGAAGGTGTTGGTGAAAGGCAGTGGTGGTGGCAGCTGCTCTTGCCTCTACCCAGAGCAATTGGATGTGCCGGGGACGATTCTCCATCCCCGCTTTTCTTCCTGAAGCCTCATCAAGTAGATGGAGTGTTTGAGAATCACCACACCGATCGACAGGGTGTGTAGCGCAGAGTATGGGTTGAAGAGTCCTCTCCAAAGTTACCCTCTGCAGAAAGAACTTACCCCTATGACCCCAATTTGTTAAGCAGCTCAGTGGCCCCAGAGTCACTTCATAGTTTCACTTTAGAGCTGTTCTGATGGTCAGTGAAACCTTCATGTCCTCCTGATTTTCACCTTTCCAGGAGTATGGATTGTGTCTTACTGTGTGTTTGTAAAGCTGCTCATTCAATGAAAATACAAGTACACTGAAAATACAGGTTCTATTGAGTCTGTATTATTGAGAGTAATAATTAATGGTATTCAGTGAAATACTGTGCATCTTTAGTGACTGCATTGTTTAGTATTGAGGACAAAGCTTCTGGGAAAAAACAGGCTGGCAAAACGTGCAGGCAAAGTTTTGCAGCACTTTCATTTTAAAGTCATAGTGCCTCTCTAGCCCTTTATTCTTTGCCGTAGGTCACTTAAGGCTACACTGGACAAATCACAGGAAAAACACACTGTCAACTGATCTCTCAATTCATTATTATCCTAGATCTTTACTGTTGTGTGTTGAGGAGGCTTACCTGGGGCAGGACCTTGGGCTATTGAGCAAACCCAAATTGATCAAGTATTGCCTGTTCCAAACAGCTTGTTGCTCAGTTTAAGGGCCCCAGGACTTTGCAAGGAGGAAGAACTGCTCTGGCAAGTTGTTGGCAAATTGCTCGTGCCTGTGGAATGGTCTGCTAATATATAGACAGGCACTGGCAACAAGAGAGTTTGAAAAGCAGGTTTCAAAAAACCCAAACCATGCCACAAAAGTTTTGCAATTGTTTATTTTGAAAAAATCTTACTTGAAAGTGTTAATTGTATAATACAGCAGAAGAATTAAAATAGTATAATACAAATGTTGCATAAAAGAACTACATAAGAGGTATGAATTAACAGGCACCACAGAAGAAGAAAAAAAAATCTAATGGAGGGGGAGAAATGAAAAAACAAGTGACCAGCATTTCAGGGCCAACAGTTGTCCCAACCTTCAAATCTTAACTTGTGGGTAAATGAGGATCTGGTGGTACCTGCCAGTGGGAACCTCAATATGGACGTGCATTCAGAACCAGAGGAACACTACTTCAGAGCAGAGCCCATCTCCTATTATGTTACTGTTAGTGTGAGGCTGTATTGGTGCAAACAAAAGAGGATGTATTTAATTTGGCACCTTGCTTCTCATCAGACTAGATTTCATTGTTTAATCTTTACAGTCTGTGGTAAGCTAAAGAGCGGTGCTCTTCTTGTTGCTGTTTTTCTTTTTCTGTGCTGAGTTTTGGCTACATAGATGAAAATTTCATGCCTTTTACCACCTCTCCCTGTCATCCTTTCCTTGGAGTCTTCCTCCTTTGACATCTGCTGTGGGCCTAACATGCTACATTTATAAGTCCCTAACTTCTAGTTTACAAAAAAGTCTACTAAAGGCTACTGGCTTTATTACATCCACATTAGCATTCTCAGTGTAGTTTTCATGACTACCCTTTAGTTTAGGAACAGTTTTAGCTTTCAGTATAATTTGTGTGTTTGTACTTAATGTACAGCAGGTAGCTTAATTAAATTTTTATTATATGTACATATATATTATGATGTATTATAAAAATACAAAATATAAAAACATTATATAGATATATTTGGGAAGCATTTCTTTTACTTTCCAGATACAGTCAGGGTCATATTGCAACATATTCTCTGCATAAGGTCTTGGGAATGCGTTAACAGTGGCAACTGATAGTCTCACATGCAACACAGTAGGGTTTTAAAAAGCAAAGTTACAGAACTGGGAGTCATGAAGTTAACTGTTTTGTAGCAGGTACCCAGAGAAGGAAGCAGAGGTAGTCCTCAAATCAGCCAGGCCATGGGAGGCAAAAGGAGGAGGAGGGAACATTCCCTTTCTGGGAGGATCCCCCCTTCTCAGAACGATGGAGCAAGAGAAGCAGAGATGTGACTTGCATCTCCCAGGAAGCAGCAGCCATACAGATTAACTCCTTCAGTTTTGCTCTTATGCAAAGTAGGTGCAAATCTTGCCAAACCTGGGCCAGGAGCTGCCTGTAATAGGACAGGGGAGCATGTTTCAGGACAGCTTACATGGTAAGATCATGGGCCCATGTCAGTTTGGTGTATGCTAAGTTTCTTTGCACACAAGATTTATTTTCAGATAGAAGGAGAAAATCAAGGTTAGCTGGGATCAGGAATGCTAATACTTTCTTTGGTTAGGGAGAGCAGCTTCATTTTGTCTGCCTCTAATACATCCTGTGTTTTACTGACACTTTTAAATAGTTGGAAAACGTGTAGGCACACTTAGGTTTCTGTAGATTATAGCTGACCAGCAAATAACTCCTACCATGTTCACGCAGGTGTGAGAAGTGCTGGGGGCTGCCTTCTGAAGGCTTTAGTCTGTCCTTGAGCTGAGAGAGGTCCTCTGCAGGAGTTAGTCCAGATCCCTGAAAGCGGCTTTTCTACAGTCAATCTATCTGGAATAGGAACTTGTTTGACATGATGGTTTTTATTTTTAAAAACAGCTTTCAGCAGACTATCACGTTGATAGTAGCCAATAATGACCACCTGCTTCTCCTCTTCATTCACAGGGACCCTTGTGGGAAATAGCTATGATTTTGTAAACTCCTGGGCTTTGCACAGTGAAAACAAGCGGTGCAAGAGAGTGCAGACTCCGAGCAACACCTGCAACATTTCATCTGATATTGTAGAGAAGGTTGGTGCCACAAGATACCATTCTGGTTTCTGTCCTCCGCTACCTGAAGGCAGCTTGCCTGCCCTTTGGCAGAAGAACACAAACGCTTCCTTGAATCTATGTCTGTACCTAACGTGGTCCTCCCTCAGCAAACGGATTAGGATGCGAGGTACGGGAGATAGCCATTTTGGGTTTCTGAGGTGCACCATGGTCTGAGATAGCTTTACTGGGCACTGATCTCTGGAACAAGGTGTGCAGCTCCTCGTCCAGCCTGGCAGGAGTTAACCACGGGGCTGGTGGTAGCCCATACGTAGGTCCCTGCTGAGGTGCAGCAGGGTCAGGTGGAGGCAGAAGGTGGAAGGGGCACGTCCACAGCACATGCCTGTGCTGTCTGTGGGTACTTCCAGCCTCTCTGTAAGCCAGTGTGGGGCTGGACGCAGGATGCAGCTGCGTGCTTGTGGTTTCTGACCTGATAACTATGTGCCCTCCCTGCAGACTCTGGCTAGTGCTAGCAGGAGGATTTCTGCCTTGGGCTGCCTGGCGTGGGCACAGCAACCACAAATAGTATTTGTGAATATGTTGCAGTTCATATATTTTGGAGTCACTGGAGCAGGATGCTTCAGCCAGGCTATTTTTGACTGAGGAGATGTTCTCTGTAGGTGTTGCAAAGGCTCTGTGCCACCAGGCTATCTCCCTTGCCAGGAGGAGGAGGTTCCTTCAGCTATGCACATAGACAGTAGCTCTGGTTTGTTGAAGAAACACAGAACTGCTTGTCTCAGCCAACTCTGTGACCCCTTTTGCCGCATCAACCTTTTTGTTCTCCTCATTTATAAGTATAAACATGGTCCTTGTTTCCCTTAGACACAGGGCGGACACACGCAGATGGTCGCCAGCTCAGGGAGGAAAGTAGCTTTGAATATATACTGACTGCATGTGGTATTACAGGTTATGACTGTCTTGGTAAATTGAGCCTTCATCCATTGAGGGTTTGCATCTGATCTCATGTCCTCTGTCGTAAATCAGAATGATGTGCTGGGTGCCAGGTTTAGATTTATACTAGAGTAACTGAGTCCAAAATTTAGCCGTCAGTTTTTTGCTATGCAAGTCCTGTAGACCAATACTTCTTAAACTAGGCTCTAATTTCTCAAGATTAGTAGCACTTCCTAGAACATACCTGCCCTACAGCTACTTCGAGTGCTGGTTTCCTGGTTACCTGGAAAAAGCTAAATAGAACTCAGGCAAGCTTGCAAAGTTCCGACTGTTTATATTTCCACTAAGCTTTTGGATGGGGATGCTTGTATTAAACATGTTCTGAAATTCAGTGAAGTATGCTCATGCCCCTTAGCACTATAGCTTCAGCCTCACAGCCTGCAAACTTGACTGAGGAAATAAAGCAGTGATTTCAGTTTGGAAATCTCCAGCCTATGTTTCTTGCTTAAGCTGAGCCAGTGTGTGTGGGGTGTTTCTTTTGGGGTTGGGACGGATTAACACCTCACTTGAGTAATGGTGCATGGTGCCAAGGGTGTGACCAAAGCATGAAGGGTTTCAACCTGACCAAGATGTCTTCTGAGGGACAGGACTGCATTTTAAATCCAGTTACAGCTCTAGAACAGGGCTAGTTTTGTGACTGGTTGTGGCCGCTGGAATTTTACCTGTTCAGGCAAGTTTAATGTTTAGAAAATGTCAACATTGCAACTGAGGCCAGGGAGTGGCATGCAGGGCGAAATCCTGTCTGATGGGTAGACTGAAACTGATATGAGTTTTATATGGATCATGTTAAATATTGATGGTTTCTTGGATCAAGTTTGCTATCTCGCAAACTGGATGAAATTATCTTCTCTCTCGTGTAAGTTCATGAGCTCACAGCATTTAACATTGGCTTAATTTATTCACTGTGCAAGAATAAACACAGCAGTATTAATAGAAGTCCAGCCAAACGAGTGCCTGCTGAAGAATGCAGGGCTCTTTAATAGTGCGCTTTGTTTGCTTGCTTCAGCTTCAGGAATGTAAATCTCCTCCATCTCCCAGCCTCCCTCCCTGCCAGGCGGTCAGCTGCTAGGTGAGGAAAACAACAGCTTTGGTTCAGTGTGATCCTCCCGCCCCTGTCCCCCTCCTCGGAGTAGATCTGTGGTTTTCTTTGCCCTCCCTGGCCACCCCCCTGCCTCAGCATCCTTGGAGAGATGGCTTCCGACTTCTTTGCAAGATGCAGTGAAGCTAGAAAGCCCTGTTGCTCTTTTATCCTCAAATCACAGAAAACATGGGCAATTTCATGTTCTTTAGTAAGGAAGAGCTCTTGTCTTGATTAATGACTCTGTGTATCAGCTGAAGGTCTTGACCCAACTCGTACTCTTACACTACTGTTGCTCTGGGCCTCTCCCTGCCCTTCATCTCCAAAAATATACACACTTAAGTGTGTTTGACTACTGCTCTGCCTGCAGATACGGTTTCTTCTCCGATAGATGTATTCACCTCCTAGGGCTGGAAGCAGCTCGGCATCTGCGCAATGGAGCTGCCTGTTGGCTACCTTGTCGTGTGATCTGGAGAGCGTGCCAAACTGGGTAGTATTGGAGGGAGGGAGCTACTGCCTCACTGCCATGCCCTGCCTTCTCTGGCTGCTGTTTAAATAGTTACCAAAAAGAAAGAGCTTCTCTGTGTTGTCTGATCAGTTTTTCAGCACTTGGAATGCGATGATTTAGGCTACCTGTTCAATGAAGTACTGCAATCTAATAGCCTCTCAGGTGACTAACAGCATGGGTAACATGGATCTTGAAGCATAAAATGGAGTGATGTGGATAACTGGCATAATGAGGCAGCCTGGAAAATAAAAATATATATGTTTAAAGCATTATGACTGATTTATGCCTTCTTAGGCATTACCTTTATTTTCTAGATTTCACATCTCTAACAGAAATGGTGGGTGGAGGCCACAGTTCACTATATTCTTTCTCTTTTTTCTTTCTTATTAGGAAACTATACCTCTAACATGTTAGATGTGAAAATGACTGAAATTAAAATTCAACTAATTTCTGCTTTTCTTGAAGTTCAGATTTTGCTGCGATTGGTAAGAAATTGTCCCACTTGTATCCCATGGAGTACTTCCATATGCAATATAAAGAAATAGCATTTATCCCCAGATCTGAAAGCAAGTGGGAGAGGCTCTCAAATTCTGGACTATAATTTGTAATGGTAGAGGTCACAAGCAGGTCCAGCAAAGACATGGACATACTATAATACACTGTAGGGGTGAAACTGAAGCCCACTATATCTAAAAATCTCATTTTTTCTGCTCCTGAAATATACAATTAGCTGAATCAGCATTCAAGTGAAGTGACTTCTGTCAGTTGTTGTTATGTTTGCTCAAATGTACAGCCAGCATTTGGCATACTAAACATACTGGCTTTAGATGCTTTTTACTTGGAAAGATGGGAGGCTAAATCATTCTCCCTTTGAGTGAACCAAAAGAAGATGTATCCTGAAAAACTATATCCAATTGTGGCACCAGAATATATCTTCCTGAATGATCTGGAGAAACACTTCTGTGTATTAATATACCATAGAGTTTAAATTCAAGGGAACGAGAAGGTGTCTCTGCTTTCTTCTGCTATTTTCTAGGTTATGTCTCTTTAATGGCAATTGTTAAGCAATAGACAAATACAGTTCATGCTGCAGCAGAAGGCAATGCCCCAGAAATTGCAGGAATGTACAAAATTCCACCTACAGCTCTGTGTGGTGGGACCAGGGCAGAAAGAAGGTCAGCAAGTTTGCAGTCGCTGAGGGTTGTCAGTGCCAGGACACCGCCAACCCATTTAAAGAAACACTTAAAATAGAACTCATGCAGAAGTCAAGCGTGAAGATTCAAGACCTTCATCTGTGTTTTGGGTACTGCAGTCAGTTCTGCTAGTTTTAATCTTACAGCCACCTGTACTCTAAGCACAGTTTCAGCCTAAGGCTTCACTCCCTAGTCTGTTGGTTTAAGGTGTTTCTTTCCTTGTGTCAAGCCACTTCCAGGACTGTTGCTCCATGAGCAGGAACACTACAGCAGTGGATGAGGCTGCCAATATCTGGTGCTCACCACATATGTGCATTGTTCCCTAAACTAAAGAACAAGGACCTCTCTTAGTTCAACCTGACCACTGAGTTTTAAAGAAGAAAGGAGGGAAAATACAAATAACTTGCAGAATGGTTTAAGTTGGAAGGGACCATTGGAAGCTATCTAGTCCAACTCCCTGGTTGTAACAGGGCCATCCTAGGTCAGGTTGCTCAGGTCCTTGTCTGCTCACATTTCAAGTATCTGCAAGGGTGGTGGTTCCACAGCCTCTCTGAACGCTTGTTCCAGTCTTTGACCACCCTCATGGTGAAATTTTTTTTTTTGGCTTTGTATCTATTTGGATTTACCCATATTTTAACTTATGTGTGTTGATTAATCACAATAGTTGAGCTATGTCTAAAACACTGGAAAATTTCAGCTATAATTTCTTGCGTGAAGTCACTGGAAAGTCTGGAGCAATTTGGATGGCAAGAAAACCTTTATGCAGAGAAAATGAACTGTTTGTTGCTTTCTAACATATATCACTTGGTTTCTTGATAATCAGTTAGAGCTCAGTCATTAGGTATGTTGTTATTGAACAAGACCGAAGAACGCTATAGGAAAAAAAAAGGGGGTTTAATTTTATGGGTTTTTTGGTGTGTAATCTCCTTTATTTTTACAGTCACTTTCGCATCTAAGATGTACTGGTACGTAATAAACATGGTCATAAAGGATTGTTTCTACCAGTTTTACTATTCAGTGGAATATACAGAGTCTGAGTTGTATTGCAACATAACAGCTGAGTTGTATTACCTTTTTAACAAGGTTATTACTTTATTAAGAAAACTTATTAACACACCCCTTAATTGGGCTTATTGCATATACTAGTTTTCTGTTGCATTTGATAGTATCTGGAACAAGGCTTTGATCCAGGAGTTGCTGCATTGCTCATCCTCTGAATGGCTCTGAGCTCGCTTTCAGTTATATCAGTTTTATCTCGAAGCGCTGCTTTAATAGCTTTTTTGGCTGCTTCTGTTGTTGTTACTTCCACCCTTAGGGCGCTTTTTCCTTCTTCTGTGTAGTCTTAGAGCAGCACCAACCACCATTATGCAGTTCCTGCTCCCTTCCTTCTTGTCTTTTTTTCTAGCTGGTTCAGCACAGTGGCTGTTACCTGGGCATCAGAATTATTCCAGGCTGGAGCTGATTTTTTTGGAGGACAATCATGTTCAGTGCTATAATGGTGCTTACTTAGCATTGCTTTAAGTTCCATGAGGCCTTTCTCAGAAAGCTCAAAACCTCTCTGTGTTTGCAGTTGTTCACGGAGCACTTTGCTAAACTCTGAATGTATTCCCAATGGGCCAGATGTTTCTGGTTGGTTTGTTTTCATAAGCAAGTTCTCTCTTGGTTCAGACATGTACTAGCTTTAGCTGATTACCTGGACAAAAGACCCTTTAGCAAAAAAACCTTTTTTCTACTCAGCAGTTTTCCTATACAGGTATACTATCTGCCATTCAGAGGAGACACCTAGACATCTACTGAACACTATGGGTTTTTTGCACCATTTTTCATCTCCCCAGAAATGAAAACAGGACTTCCCCGCCCCCCCCCCTTTTTTTTTTCTTAAGCACAGTATGTGCTGTCACCTCAGGTACTTTTTAAGGTATCCAGGAGTAATGCACTGTTACTGTGAACTACTCTGAAGAGCATGCCCTCCCCCTCAACCACTGTGTATAATACCTGAAATATATAGCATGGTTACATCTGCTTATATAAAACACTGACAAATAAGTAGAAGAAAGTTATGCTTCAACTGTTTGTGCAACTGTTTTGCATCAGAAAATCATGTTTACACTTATTGAAGCTCAGTGTCATCCTTTCAGAAAGTTGCGTTGAAGACCTCGAACCTATTGAACTGTGACATAATGCATACATTAGAGAAAGTCTACGTGGGAGCCTCCCTTGGAGAACTTAGCCATAAACTAAGTTTTCCTTTGGTTTTGTTTCACATACAGCTAAGTTTTGTCTTAGCTTGCTGCCGTCTGAAAGGAGAGGTCTTGGTATCCTCCCCCATCACCCCTTACACTAGTTGTCACCGTGCTGATTTAACTGGCGAGAACAGAACAAATTGCTTTTCTTCCTTGGGTTATTTTTCTGCCATTTATCTGAGTTAAATTGACCTGTTATGCATTGGGCAAGCCAGCAGGAGCAACAGGAACATGTGGCCAGAAGTGGAAAACAAATTTGATTCCTCAGATTCCAGTCAGATGTGATCTTTCACTTTGAAACTTACTCTCTTCCCTCATTATCTGAGAGATGGTCTGGTCATTTTTCTTCCAAGTACCTCCATTGTAAGTTCCTCTCCCTTGCTGTGCGTGTCTTCCTGGTATGGCAGACATCATCTGGTTCTTCACTGGGTAAGAAGCAGTTCTTTGCTTCACTCCGTTTGCTGGCTGACTGACTGACAGACATGTTTCTGCATGAAACATCCCTTATATGACACTATTTTATAATAATCAGTATATTAATGTACCTCTGTGTATATATGGATGTGGTGAATAAATGGACGTATCTCACTACTAGCTTTTGATTATAATGTTAACTACATGATGGTGTTAAATAATAACCATGATGTTATTAAATAAGTGGTGAGTGTGTTTAGAAAAGCTGGGGTTTGACCCTTCTTCCTAAGACTATAGTAACTAATTTTGTCCTTTTTTTCGCTCTCTTTTTCTACCTTTGCTCGTCACTTGTTGTGCAGGGGGTCATGGAAACCTGCCAGCTGCTAAGAACTTCTTTGACCTTCTCCCGGTGCCACCATCGAGTTGATCCAGAGCCATACATCAATCTCTGTGAAGAAGACATCTGTGCCTGTACCAAGGACATGGACTGTCACTGCTCAGTGTTCCTTGATTATGCAAGAAGCTGCGCTCATGAAGGAGTGATTTTGGATGGGTGGCCTGAAGAGAGCTCATGCAGTAAGCTGATAGGATTATTTCTCAGCTGCTTATCCCAAATAAGATCATGCCTCTCTTGCAGATTTATGTACTGCAGCTAAAAGCAACTGGTGCTTCTTTAGGAGGTTGATTCAGGCATGACACATTAAAATATGAAGAGCCTGTCACTTCCATTTGTCTGAAGTGCCTTTGCTCGCTCCCCCTTTCAGCTTTCCATCACCCACCTTTTTATAGAAATTGTTATCCCTAAGGCAGGATTGTTTGAACCATATGTGAAGAAGATCCTGAGCTGTTACAGGTCCCACCATGGTATACAAAGTCAGTGAAGACTTATTTCATACACAAAGGTATAAACTAGGATGTTTAGGAGCTATTTCACATATGGTTCAGATGTGTAACGTTATCCAGCCTGTACTTGTAAGTCAGCATCCTCCTGGAAGGCTCTCCTTAACATTTTTTCGTAAAGGCAATTGTTTCATCCTTTATCTTTTTTTGAACCAATTACACTGAAATTGAGATGTTGCCTTTTTTAAGCAAATTTTGTCGAGGTTAGATATCCTGATTGCATCTCGAAATGCTGCCTTTATTAGCCCAATTTTGCTGAGGTCAGAGGTCCTGATTGCATCTCTGCTAAGATTTTGCAACAAGGAAGTGCATAGATTGACTGGGATGGATTGCATTTATAGAGGAAAGGTCATGTTTGCACCCACCGTTGATATACACATATACCTCCACTGGAGAACCCCGGTTAAATACATAAGCACACAAATGAATAATAATAATAATAAAAAAATAATCCTCTAATATAATGTTCTCAATGATTTTTCTCATGTTTTTATGTTATAGAGAAAGCACAACTTTCTCAGCATTTTTATGTAAATTGATTTCATGGGGTAACTGACTGATTTTTACTGACAACATTTTCTTTGGTAAAGATACTCTGCTATTGGCCACCACTAAAGAAAACTGTGCCTTCAGATAATGGTTAAGGCAGGAAGATACAACCACTTGTTCAAGGGATTGTACACCAGAGGAGAGTCTTATTTCTAGCAGTAATTTGTTACCTTTCCGTTAGGACATAAAAGGGACCTGATGAAAACTTGTCTCCTTGCTGAGGGTGCAAGCCAGAGAACCCATTTTTGCTAGGGCTGTCTAAGTCTAACTAAAGCCATGAGTGAAATGAATCCCTCTCTGTTCCCAGGAGTTTTAGAGCTTGTTTCTAAGCCTTGCCTTTACAAACCATGTTTTTTCTTCGTCAGGAAAAAGAGAGGTGGCCTGCTGCCACATCAGGAGCTTAATTTTCCATCACCCTTCATCTGTGCTATGATGCTTTCTCAGGAGATGATGATGGTGGTTGTGTTGGAGGCATGAAATACTCTGCTGCATTGGAAGGGCTCTAGTGCTGGGCATACTGTACTAGTGTGAGCTGGTGCCCAAGCCCTGCAGCCTCAGAGGGCAAGACTGCTCCTTCGTTACCCTCCCACCTCCTTCAATAGAGGATTTACTGGGAAAGAGCAGGCTTTCTTCCCACTCCATGCCCACGTAGTCTTGCGGGGTATGTCTGTGCATCAGAATGAAGGAATGGCTATAGTGTGTGCTTGCATAATGGCCTAGCCTAGATAATGACAGCAGTGAAGACACCGCACCATGGGTGTTATCCTGTGCTGGCAGTTCTCTGGAAGGAGGAGGATGGGATTTCAGAGTCTTAACTGTTTCCTAGTTCTCTCTGCAAACACAGAACGTATAATTTCACAAATGAGTGGAATAACTACTTAGCTTAAAAGTACAGAACATGCTTGTCTATCCAAATTACTTGGATATTATTGCAAAACTTCTCCCCATGTTTGATTGTTCTTAGTGTGCTTGGTTTTAGTTATTAAGACTCAATTCATTAGAAAAGAAATTGGCTTTAACCTCTAAGTATTTACTACACAACCTGACAGGTGATGATATTGCAGCAAACTGAAAAATCAAGTGTTTTGTAAATGTTCTGCTGCTTAAAAAGCAATCATTGATTGGAGAGGATATGACCTTTTTGGTGTCTCTGTGGTTCAGCCTTTCATAATTAAGGGACTTACTTATTTAAGAGTTATTGAGGAATTTGCATTTCTAATTTCTTTGAATTGTTTCAGGGCCAAGATGTCCAGTTGGCATGGAGTATAAGGAATGTGTATCCCCTTGTGCCAAAACCTGCCAGAGCCTGAATATCAATGAAGTGTGTCATGGACAATGTGTTGATGGCTGCAGCTGCCCTGGTAATTTATTTAGTGGGTTATTTACAGAGAAACATTTGGCAATGATGCTACCTATTTTAGTAGAAGAAGGAAAGCTGTGTCTTCCCTTAAATTTTCCTGAAATCTGAAACACTTCTCTTTTTTCTGGGACCATGGCCTAGAATAAACCAGTTTCTATAATGCCTGTATGCTCACTCCATGAAAGGGCCATTTTTCAGATCCAACTAAAAAGTAAATGTTTCTGTGAAAATCAGCACCATCTAATACTCTAGGATTGCCTTTCTGGGTGAGTGACCGCTTACCATTGACATACCTGGATTCCTTCTGAATTGCTTTTGGTTAGAAAAGTCCAGTTAGTGGACGAAAGAACAGAGGATATACTGAAGGAGTTTCTTACAGAAAAACAGTTCGTGTAGAGCTCACACTATAATTCCAAAGATCTGCATGATTTTCGATAAATGAGTTCACTTATTGAATCATTCATACAGGAGATTTGATTGGCTTAAAGAGGGCAGCCCAACCATCACAGTCTTCCTCCTCTGTCTATTGTACTTAAGACAACTGCAGGAGGAGAGTTTTATTCCTGGCTGCAAAGCTTCTATGTGCTCCCATTTCTAGTTGGTTTTTGTTGGTGTGTTTTTGTTGTTGTTGTTTTGTTTGGTTGGTTTTAATAGGCCTACCTCTGTATTTCACCCTTCAAATCTGGACGTTGTGCAAATGTACAGAGGTATTTGTCCCCCTGTATGAGATACCAAGCATGATCAAAGTTTACTGAGAATGTAATTTTGTTTCCAAAACAAGGCAGTGATGACAATGTCAACCTTGTTTGAGGAGTCGTTATTGCATTCAAAGCTTAGTAGTTTCCTATTTGGCTGCTGGTCTCTTGCTTACTGGAGGTTTAAAGCTGTCATTCTGTGGCAGGACCTGGAAGGGTGCACATGGAAGGTGACAGGTGATGTAACTAGACACAGGAGCTTATTTTGTTGTGAAGGATCTAGCTATTCTATTTGTGCAGTCCTGGGGGTGTTGGGAAAAGCTGAAGGCGATGAATCCACTGGCTGCACAAGGACTCTCGCTATATTCTTCCTTTGGTAGCTGCACTGATTGGTTCAGCGCAGGAAAGGTCTAAGGGGAGAGGAACTGAAGAGGTGAGAAACAGCAGCTCCACAGAAAGGGTACTGCATGAGGAACAATTAGATGGGTAGAAAAATCTGTATGGAAAGAAATAACAATCAGCAGTTGAAAATTTTACTGTTATTCGGTGCACAGTCAACAGGGAAGAACTTTGATCTGAGTTTCATAGAGAACCAGGAGGATCTGGCAGATGAATAGAGAAATTTGGGGGTTAGGATGAGGATTATACCTTTGCTTAGCTTCCCTCCAGTGCTCCAAGAGTAACAAGGATCTGTTCAACAAATGTGTCTTTTATTTTCCTTACATGCACCACACAGTTACTTTAATTGCTGTAAATGGAATTACTATTGCCAGGAAAAAAGGCAGACGTTCTGTTTTGTTGTGGTCTCTGGAGAGCCACACCACTCTTAAATACTCAGATCTTGTTTTGAATATCTCTCACTGGAAGGATTTTCTCAACAGCAAAGACCTTTCCGGGCAGCTCTATGGGAAGAATGGGAGAAAGGGGACTTACCTGTGTCTCACTGTCAGTGGTGACTGCTGCTGCCAGGCAAAAGGGCCAAAATCTCTGCAGGTGATTGAAAGGAGTCCTTCAAAGAGGAGGGAGACGGGTTTTCAGCAAACAAAATGTTTTGTTATAGCAGCTCTTTTAAAAATGGAAGAATGTCAACTATCTCTCAACAGGGGGGTCCAAGTGAAAGAAACTTATCCCTTCTTCTATTGCTAGTTTATAGTGCAATCTTGGACAAGTCTTGTATCTCTTCAGTGCTTCTGTTTATATTTGTAAGATAAAATACTAGAGAGAGAGAGAGAGAGAATAGGTAATTATAGGTGTCTAATATGGAAACCTCAGCAGTTGGATCCAAGTTGGGAGGTTGGCCCTTTCACTTTTTGCTTCTGCAGAAGTTGAGAAGAGAAACCACAGCTCCACATGGTAACGATTCTTTCTCTCTAACGTTCCTGTCTGCTAGACTTTTATGGTGTCCAACTTTGTTTCTTCATTCCCTACTTCCTCTCCTCTTCTGTCCTTTTATGACAAATACAAAACCTGTTTCGAACCCCTTTACTGCAGTCAGTGAAGTGCATGTATTTTTCCAACAGTCAGGTTTCTAAACCAGCTCTGATCAACCTTGTTTGTGCTCCCGCTGTTTGACTCATGTATGTTCCAATATGTGTGTTTTGGACTTGGGGACTCACAAAGCAAAGAGCTCTTCTGGGAGCACCAGAAATGCTCCGTTCAGTACATCTGAGGGAGAGGCAGCGCTGGAAGGAAAGTAGGCACCAGTCCCTGTGAGGCATTTTGGCAACCCTCATTCTTTTTTGATTGCTGTCTGTGACTGACTATAGATAATATGTAAGAAGTCTTGCCGAAGTATATGAAGAACTAGAAAATCTAATTGTATTTATGTTTGTGTCCCTCTGTGTGTGTGTGGCATGTGTATCTGCTGCTACCTGATCTATCCAGAGGGGAAGCTTCTTGATGGTGAACATTGCACTGAAAGCTCCGACTGCTCCTGCATCCACTCTGGAAAACACTATCCTCCTGGCTTCACTATCTCCCAGGACTGCAACTCATGGTAAACTCCATGTTGCTCTAGATAAGTACTGCAAACCACTTAGTGACTGTTTTAGATGATCTTTCTAGAAATCTCTCTCTCTACTTAAAAAAAAAAATTCCTTTCATTGGCAAAGGACCTACTCTCTTATTGGAAATGCCAGCCCCTTCTAAGAAGTGAGCTGTTTGCAAAGACAAAATCAGCTCTGCTTTTAAAGCAATATTTGATCTGATAGAACAATGTGAAGGTCATACTCCTTCAAACAGTAGAGAATACCTGTTTCCTGTGGATAAGACAGACCGGCAGGTTCCCATGTCTGGTTAGTGTCAGAAGTGGTGTCTTTGTTTTGACTTCCTACATTTATTTAACCTCTAAACCCGATTTCTTTCCAAGAGGAGTTAGCTCAGGCATGTCCTTGGAACTTTTCGCAAAGCTAAGGAATCTTCCCAGCTGCATGGCTCACAATTTTTCTTTCCCTCATAAATGCCAGCCTGAAGGGGAAGGCTAGCTCTCTAAAGAAAGGAAGGGGAATGAGTAATATATTCCTGATCTGATTTTGTATAAGTGTGAACACAATTGTGGAGGGAGTTCAGAAAACTCTGTGCCCAGACATTTCCAATTAGAGTACAGAAGAAGGACTAGGTTAAGGCCACTGTATGCAGAAGAAAGACGATCTATGCATCATCACTGTTAATCAGAAGTTTTCTGATTTTGAAAACTCTGTTAAACACAGAGCTTTGGTGGGGGAAAACAGAAGTTCTTCAGTTTTGCAACCATTCCAGCTCATATTACCAGCAGTTGCTGTCGAATGATGGTAAGAAGGGGTGGATATATCAAGGAACAAGGTTATGGGAGATGGAAAGGATGTTGGGGACTGGTCTAATTTCCCTGAAACAGGAGCCCATGTTTCAATTATTTGGGAAAAAGTTGCAATGGAAGACTTGAATTCATGTACTGTTGCCTAACTTGTCACGATATGTTTCCTAGCATTTGCCGACGTGGTACCTGGATCTGCAGCAATGGGGAGTGCCCAGGTATGTTGGCTCTACTCTTTTCAGGTTTTGACAAGTAAGCCTTGCCTACATCCCTCCCACTTACGTCCCACTTATTTTTTTTTTTCCACACAAAAAGTGAATCTGCCTTTGTTCTTACTTGCTTGCTCCAGTGCAATCCAGATGGGATCACACTTCTAAGTTCTTCTCATGAGACAAGCCAGACATTGTACTATATGGTTTGTGTGTAGCAATGAAAAATCCTGTTTGGTGAGAAGAATGGTTCCTCTTTTGATTACTTAGTTTACCAAGATACAAGGTCTGTATGTTAGAAGGATTGGCTTTCAGGTAGGGGAACAGTGCTGGGTTTCTTTGACCAGGTACCATTCCCTATTTGATGGTCTGAATCAGCATACTTTTGTTGATGGGACTTTTAAGTACTGGGAGTAGATTGGATCCCTCTTAATACCCCATGGGTTTGGGCCCTAATGGTCATGTTACAGGTGAAGGAGCTACAGTGCCAGGGAGAAGGTGGCTGCCCTGCCTTCTATGGGTGATGGCAGACTGGAGAGTTAGCTCTGCAGGTGTTCTTGCTCCCCTTCCTTTTACCCTACCTCCCAAACCCACCAGTACTGGTGGCTGCTGTCCCAGTTTTTTGCTTACGTGGGGAATGTGACTTTTCATGCTGTGCACTAGCCAGCAAAGTGCTGCCTGCCTTATTTCCTCCTGCTAGTTCTGTGGCCCATCCCCTGCCTCGGTTCCTGTGCTATGTTCAGCCACGGAAAGGCCTGCTTGACCTGAAACAGCATTTGACTCTGTGTGTGTTATGCGTAGAAGTCTGTAGGGAGACAGCACAGCTCTTTATCTTGTTTTTTCTCCTTGTTTTAGGGAACTAAGAGTGGAAGGGATGAGAAAGGAACTGGGGTTATGGCAGGACAGGAAAAGAGACAGCAGGATTTTTGGGTTTGGTGGTTTGTTTTGGTTTGGCTTTTTGAGATGAGACTGCAGTCCTCACAAATTAGGAGAAATACATCAGTCTTAAAATGGCAATCAAAATCTGTCTTTATTTTAACATTAGGCTTGCCTGACCCATCAGTGCTCCATTTCTTCCAGCTTTAGACTGAAAGAGCACTTGCCCCAAAGTGTCAGCAGTAAAAAAAAAAAAAAAAGGGGGGGGGTATGAAAACATTCAAAATAGAAATTACATTTTTGGTATGCTATGCCAAGCAGGACTGTGAGAAGCCCTGTGCTTGAGGTGTTCACTAGAGATCTCTCCAAGTGCAGGAAATCTCACTGTCTAAAATGCAAAATCAAGGACACAGTCCCAGCTAATTGGTTATGTCTTTTGGCTAATGGGCAGCAACATAACTTGTTTACAAACAAGAAATAGGTCTTTTTATGACTTCAGTTTTTACCTAGGTTATAGCTCTTAATGTCCTTGCTTTCTGGGCTACTATGAATACTATGTGGACCAAATTTTTGTCCTCAACTCCAGCCATATTTTCTTTAGAGTCATTATAGAAATGAAGATAAGCCTGATATTGAGGCTTACAAACAGTTGTTGATATACAGCTTTGTGCAAGAGGGAATAGAGCATTGCTGAATTTTTCGGAGTTGGGAAGCTGTGACAAATGAACAGAAGTCAAAGAGAAAGCAAGCTTATTTTTGTACCTTCTGCCAGTATATGCAAATAACTTTTTATAGAATTATAGAATCATTTTGGTTGGAAAAGATGTTTAAGATCATCAAGTCCAACCGTTAACCTAGCACTGCCAAGTCCACCACTAAACCATGTCCCTCCAGGGATGGTGACTTAACAACTTCCCTGAGCAGCCTGTTCCAGTCAGTGCCTGACACCCCTTTTGGTGAAGATTTTTTTCCTAATATCCAACCTAAACCTCCCCTAGTGCAACTTGAGGCCATTTCACCTTGTTCTATTGCTTGTTACTTGGGAGAAGAGACTGAACCCCACCTCGCTACAACCTCCTTTCAGGTGGTTGTAGAGAGTGATAAGGTCTCCCTCCCCTAAGCCTCCTATTCTCCAGCCTAAACCCCAGTTCCCTCAGCTGCTCCTCATAAGACTTGTGCTCTAGACCCATCACCAGCTTCATTGCTCTTCTCTGGACACACTCCAGCACCTCAAGGTCTTACCTGTAGTGAGGGGCCCAAAACTGAACCCAGTGCTCGAGGTGGGGCCTCACCAGTGCCCAGTACAGGGGACAATCACCTCCCTGCTCCTGCTGGCCACACTGATACAGGCCAGGATGCCGTTGGCCGCCTTGGCCACCTGGGCACACTGCTGGCTCATATTCAGCCAGCTGTCAACCAGCACCCCCAGGTCTTTTTCTGCCAGGCTGTTTTCCAGCCACTCCCCCAAGCCTGCAGCATTGCACGGGGTTGTTGTGACCCAAGTGCAGGACCTGACACTGAGCCTTGCTGAACCTCATACACTTGGCCTTGGCCCATCGATCCAGCCTGTCCAGATCCCTCTGTAGAGCCTGCCTACCCTCAAGTAGATCAACCTTCCTGCCCAGCTTGGTGTCATCTGCAAACTTACCGATCCCCTTGTCCAGATCGTTGATAAAGATATTAAACAGAACTGGCCCCAGTCCTGAGCCCTGGGGAACACCACTTGGGACCGGCTGCCAACTGGATTTAACTCCATTCACCACAACTCTTTGAGCCCGGCCATCCAGCCAGGTTTTACCCAGCGAAGAGTACACCTGTCCAGGCCATGAGCAGCCAGTTTCTCTGGGAGAATGCTGTGGGAAACGGTGTCAAAGGCTTTACTAAAGTCCAGGTAAACAACGTCCACAGCCTTTCCCTTATCCACTAAGTGGGTCACCTTGTCGTAGAAGGAGATCAGGAGAGTCAAGCAGGACCTGCCTTTTGTAAACCCACGCTGACTGAGCCTGATCACCTGGTTGTCCTGTTTGTTCCATGTGATGGCACTCAAGATGATCTGCTCCATGACCTTCTCCAGCACTGAGGTCAGACTGACAGGCCTGTAGTTCCCTGGATCCTCCTTCCAGCCCTTCTTGTAGATGGGCGTCACATTTGCTAACCCCCAGTCAACTGGGACCTCCCCAGTTAGCCAGGACTGCTGATAAATGATTGAAGGTGGCTTGGTGAGCACCTCCACCAGCTCCCTCAGTACCCTTGGGTTGATCCCATCTGGCCCCATAGACTTCTGTGTGTCTAAGTGGTGTAGCAGGTCGCTAACCATTTCCCCGTGGATGATGGGGGCTTCATTCTGCTCCCCATCCCTGTGTTCTAGCTCAGGGGGCTGGGTACCCCGAGAACAACTGGTCTTACTATTGAAGACTGAGGCAAAGAAGGCATTAAGTACCTCAGCCTTTTCCTTATCCTTTGTCATTATGTTTCCCCCTGCATCCAGTAAAGGATGGAGATTCTCCTTAGCCCTCCTTTTGTTGTTAATGTATTTATGGAAACATTTCTTATTGTCTTTTATGGCAGTAGCCAGATTAAGTTCTAGTTGGGCTTTGGCCCTTCTAATATTCTCCCTGCATAACCTCACATCATCCTTGTAATCCTCCTGAGTTGCCTGCTCCTTCTTCGAAAGGTCACAAGCTTCCCCCCCGGCCCGAGTTCCAGCTAAAGGTCTCTGTCCACTCAGACCAGTCTTCTTCCCTGCTGGCTTGTCTTTTGGCACATGGGGACAGCCAGCTCCTGCACCTTTTCAGTTAAGCTTGTGCAAGCCTGAAGGTTGTATAAGTGGAGCTGTTGTACACGTACCTGCTAACAGCTACAAACTGTACTGAGACAGTATGGGAGGGCAGCAAAGCCTCCCAAAGTAGCAGTCCTTGATAGGAACAGTAGCCAAGCTTATATTGTTACCTGTCCTGTTTTGTCTCTATTTGAAGCAATATTGCAGCATATTTTTATTGCTGGTTGGTGATTTTTGCAACAAATATTTCTAAAGTCATGTGTCCCAGAAAGTTTATGTACTTAGCTCAAGGTAGTTCCATTATTTTTTTACCAACCTCTCAGGAAAGGTTTCTTTTATATTGTGGGAATGAATTGCCTAGCTGTAATTTTGGTGATAAAGCTGGGTTCCCAGCTGGAGGTAGTGCTTCAGAAGGCAGTGCTGTGTCAGCCAACTAGCAATAGCTGGCTAACACTAGCAAGAAGCTCTCAAGCTGATATCATAATTAAATTAATTATGAAGGCAGTAGGTTTCAGGAAATCTCATGGGATGCATTACATCAAATGGAGTAGATAGAGGTACCCATAAGAAGACACTTTGCCGCAGGAAAGGAATTTCCTTTCCAGGAGCAATGCCAAAGGGCTGGGACTTGTCTTGGGTAGCAGTCCCTAGGTCCCCATGCTGCAAACCCGTCCTCTTGATTCCTAGTTGCAGAGAATGCCCTGGAAATCAAACTGCATCTAATATGGTGGGTTATGGCTGGTTTTCTTTAAATCTGTTCTCCACGTCTGATAGCCAGTTAATTGACTCTGAAGTTGAATCAAATAACACTTGTTTTACCTTTGTCCAAGTTTAATTGAACAGAAAGTAGGATTTCCAGAGTGAGCTAGTAAATACCAAGCTGCCTTACTCTCCAGGGGATGACAAACATCCAGCAGGTGCTGGACTTTTCTTGGGGCAAATCAGAGATGTGCAAGGCTGAGAATCCTCAGGATCTGTGAGGGGGTGCTTTAGCACGGGCTGGTTTAAGACTGTTAACACTGAATAATATGTTGAAGAGGGGAATTTCCACTGGATGTTCATTAGACAGATCTTATGTGGGACTCAAAGGCAGTGAATAGAGAATAACTCATGGGGTTCATCTGCCAGCTTGTAGTATTTAACCTTTCTCCACCCTTTGTCAGTGGATTGCCAATGTAGACCCAGCATCTGAATTTTGTTCTGGATAAGGAGGTCTTTGCGCATCTCGTTTGCTGTGGGACCATCTTTAAGTGTGATAGTCTTCCCATATGAAAGAATTTCTTTGCAAGTTCTGTGGAGATGAAGCCTCCCTATGTGTTTGCAGAGACCCTAGCATAACAGGGTACTAAACCCCAGCTGTGGGATCTCAATACTGCCTTCCTGGAAATGAAAAGCCACACCATAGCAAAACATTTTAAGATGTTGATATGTTTAAATAGCCTCTTTCTGTAGTAGAAGTGTGGGCAAGCCAGACTTCCACATTATTCTGTAAGGACTTTAGATGTTGCTACTGTAACTACAGAATTATTTTTACCTTTATGCTAGTTATTTAAGATAATGGTTCAGAGTAAAGTCCAGCATAAATCCTGCCCTTGGAAGAACTCCAACAGTGATTATCTTCCAGCTCTTTGTTCTGATAAGGTATTTTTACTTTAATGTTAGAATAACTTACTGGTATTCAAGGCAGCCCAGCAAAGGAATCGACACTTTTGGGGGACTGTGTTCAAGGGGGCCATTGCGAAGAAGGCTTTCAGACTGTTGCCTTCATAAAACCATACTGCAATGCTCTAAAAACACCGGTAGAGAAACAAAAAGGGGGCTCAATCTGCCAAGACACAACTGTGAAACACAGACTGAGAATGAGGCACCTCAGCAGAAGAGCTGAGCAGCAGTGAGAGTCCAACAAGTCTTGTTGCAGACTTTTATTTTCAACTCTGTAAAAACACCTGCTTTCTGCAGCCAGCTCCATGGATGCAGATGTCCCCTGCTGGGCTAAGCAAAAGTGGATTTAAAGTGTGTTATGTCAAGGTGTTGCAAGCTCCTCCTAGGAGTAAAAAGGCAACTTGTCCTGGTGTATGGAGTGTGTGACTAATGCTGGGTAATCCTAAGTGTCTTTCCCAGCTCTGCCAGTCTTAGGCATTAGTACTTCCACTCTCCGTGCCTCAGTTTTCCCATTGTATAAAAAGGGAAACTTAGCTCCTACATAAAAGAGAGCGTGGGTTGCTGTTTAAAATTGGTTAGTGTCACCAGCACCCATCACTTAGGTACTAGGTGTGACCTAGCCTGCGGAGAGCTTGAGTGACTGCGCTGAATTTCCAGGGCCACTGAGGTATAGAATCAAATCTGCTTCAGTGCAGAAAGCTGAGCCATTTGCTGACATCCTTGTGATCCTCCATTTGAAACATTATATAGGCTTTTCTGTAGGCATGAATTTCAGCTCGAGTGCGATTTATGCCGTGTTCCCCAGCTTTTGTCGGCGCCTCCGTTGCTACTGGTAATGACTTACAGGAATAAACAGTGAGATAAGCATCTTGCCGGTGTTTTCTGGTCTGCAGGGAACTTGGGCCTTGTGCAACGTGCTCCACTGGGCTGCTCTTCCCCCTCGGTGGCCTGCGGGGGGGACGGGCAGGATTTTGCTGGCAACTGGCACTGGGGTGATTAATGGCTCTCTACGTTTTTCAGGAGAATGCTCTGTCACCGGCCAGTCCCATTTCAAAAGCTTTGACAACAAGTATTTCACCTTCAGTGGGATTTGTCAGTACTTATTTGCCAAGGACTGCGTGGAAAATTCCTTTTCGGTGATCATCGAGACGGTGCAGGTAACAGCAGCCTCTGCGCAAGCTCTTGAGAGAGCGGGAAGGGCTGTGGGAGCATGACATGAATTGCAGATGCACAGGCCAACAGAAGTAATTTTCCTATGAAATAATTAGTTTAAATAACAGATGCAGTCTTTCTCCTTAGTTAATAAGTGTTTTGCTTCTCCTTGCTGGCATTCCCAGGAGCCTACCTGGAGATTGAGATTCGTAATGAGATTTGGAGAGCGAGCCCTCACCGCCTATTTGCCAGCTGAACAAACAAATGCAGAGGAGGGTGCGTTCCTTGCAAAGCACCCTGAAGGCCGGTGCCTCGCTAGTGCCCGGGGGAAAAGACATTTCCTCAGACACTGAGCAGGATGTGCTGGCAGAATAGTACCTTGGGTTGTGTCCTGGTTTCTTTTTCCCGATTTTCTCCCCCATCCCACTGGATGGGGGGGAATGAGTGAGCGGCTGCGTTGTGCTTAGTTGCTGCCTGGGGTTAAACCACGACAGTTGCCTTCCAGTAAGTCATGTTGGCTAGTGATTTCTGTTGCTCACTAGCCGGTCAGCAGCTCCTGACTTTCTTCATCATCTCCCCTGACGGATGAGCGAGAGGCAGCTGGAGAGAGGAAGAAAAGGGAGCCGGGCCAGCATGGGGGGGGTGGAAGGAGACCCTGGAGGGGGTGTCACAGGGAGGTTAACCTGGTCATGAAATTAATTGACCATCTGCTCATGGGAATAGGTGAACTAACCTGGAGACCGAAAAGGGTACTGAATCAAGCAGAGGGGAAGAAAGGGGGACGGAGGAGCTGAAGGCAGGGAGAGTTACGATGGAGTCAGGAGACTGACAGAAGTGAAGGGGACTATCAGCCTGCCTTGCAAGAGCAACGGACAAGTCACAGGCTTTGGAGAAACGGGGCGTGACGATCTTACGCACCAACTACGTCTGTATCCTGCATTAGAAAGCTCTGAGGTCATCTGTGTTTGGGGACTTGCAGAACGGGTATTCACTGAAACTTCCCTTTTCGAAACCAGGGAGGAGAGTCCTGGGGCCTGCAATCCCTGTTCCTCATCTGGGTAAACCACAGTCAGGGAAAATAAATAGCACAAGAGTCGTAGGCAGTGTGAACCACGCAACTGTTCCCTGGTGCAGCTGGGGGCGGGGGCAGACGCTTGTCACTGCTCCCGGGGGTCCGGCATAAGTCCAGTGGATTGCTTTCCAGGGTCTGAGATGGGCGGATAACTCCCTGGTGTGTGATTAGCAGGATAACAGAAGAAAGGCTGCCAGCCTGGTGTTTGTGGGAAGCAGAAACTAGATCCGTAAAACCGTTGAGGCGCTTAACTCCTCCCAAATTAGATGCCAAAATGCCTTCTGGGGGCCTGGGCCTAAGTCACTAATAAAGCAAAAACTTGAGGTTCAAGGTGAATTTTCCCTTCTCTGTAGTGTGCAGATGATCCTGATGCCGTGTGCACTCGCTCAGCTTCTGTCCGGATCCGGGATATGGACAACAGCCTCATTAAAATGAAACACGGAGGGGGAATTTCACTGAATGGGCAAGACATACAGATCCCTTTGCTACAAGGTGTGTTTGCATGGGCATGGGCTAACTCTGGCCAGCCACTGAAGGGGTTCTACTTACTAGTGTTTTCTGGCATGCCTTAGCCCAGTTCAATCAAAAGATGCTTTCAATACCAAATTCTCACTTGCAGTCTCTTCTAGAAGCTCTGTCATTTCAGCTTCTCTCCATGCAGCCAACACATCTTGGCTCAGCTCCTCTAAAATCAGGAGAATTAAGCTGGTCTGGATTTGTGAGATGTGATCTTGAAAACCACTGTTGGTCTATGCTTTTTAAAATTATTATTATTTATTATTTATCTAGAAGCTTGAAATCTCTCCAGTTATCTTGCAAACTGTCACAGTTAATGCCTGAGGTTTTGCAGAATGCACGTATATCCTCTTCTAGGGCTCCTGAGTGCCTTAAGGCAGAGCCTATGGACAAGTTTATGCAGATGTAAACTGCTGGGCAGGCACAAAGCTTGGGAAGCATGAAGTGGGCATTGCTGGCACCCCTTGGTTTGGCAGACCTGCATGCCCCCTGCTCTGTGGCAGCCACTCTGTTGGCCTGTTCAACACGACACAGCAGTCCTAGGCAATGGAACACCACATCTTGGCTTGACTGACTGACACTTTGTGGTTGTCTTAAGGTGCCCTCCGTATCCAGCGCACGGTGAGGACTTCGGTTCGCCTTACCTATGGGGAAGATTTGCAGATTGACTGGAATGGTCATGGTGAACTCCTAGTGAAGGTACTCTTTCTTTCTGTCTGTTTTATTTCTGCCTTTTTGCCCCCTCTTTCGTCCCACCTAAACATGTACAAAGGTTTTCTTGTCTGAATTGAGAAATTGCTTTGTGTTGCATCTTAGAAATTCCATTCTCTTTTGCTACCCCCGGAGCTATATACAGGTCCTTTTGTATTCCAGAAACAAACATTTTCATCCTACAGCAGCTTGGTAGCTTCCCCCCCCGCCCCCCCCCCCCCCCCCCCCCCTTTTTTTTTGGTGCAATGACAGCCATTATTAACCATGAATAGGTTTGTGTTTTTTTCAGCAGATACCCTGCAAACGGGATTTTTGCTTTCATTTGCTTTGACTGTCCTGTCTAAAGCAATGGATTTGTATGACTTAAAATAAGGGAAGAATATGGCTCCAGGGACACAGTTACCCATAATTTCCAGGAAAAATCAATTAACTCATAGAAGATATGTTGCATGCTCCTTCTGCTGTGAGGAATGTTTAAAGTCACCCTTGATTAACAATTAGGGTATGTCTGTGCTGCAGACCACAGCGGAGTGTAGAAATACCCAAACCAGGTTAAAAAGAAATGAGCCTTAAGGGAAGCAGTCTGGCTGCAACAACAGAATGCTTTACAATTATTTACTGTGGAATAGTCTCCTGATAGCTGATAAACCATCACAGCTTCTCCAGCTAAGCCATCTACTGCCCTCTTTGCTCATACAAGAGGCTGTTTTCTTTCGATCGGTAGGTCTCGGGGACTGCAAGTGTTGTCCCTGAGGTTGTATTTACTCCCGCAGGAGCATGAGTCTGCCTGTAGTGTTGCTTTCTGGTGTGATGACCTGCAGGCTATGGGTGCTAAGTCAGGGCGACGTGCTCCCGTGATGCTGGGCGGCTGCGGACCTGCGCGCTCCTGCCGTGTTTGCACGGACGGGTGCTTAACCACAGCCCAGCTGCCTTTGAGCCCCACTTGTAACAGGGGATCCGCAGCTGGGCCCTGCGTGGGGTGGTTTTGCTCACTGAGAAGAGTTTTTCCAAGAAAGGCAGTTTTCCTGGGGTTTTCTACCTAGCAGTGAGCGCTGCCCTCTCTGAACCATGGCATTGCTTTTGCACTCTCCTCGGCTACCCCAAAATCTGGTTTAAATATCACATCTGGCGCAGTGTAAAGGTTCGTGAAAGCTAGTTTGGAAACGAGTACAGGAGTTGAAAAGACAACAGAGAAGAAAAGTCAAGAATGATTTTAGAAAGCATCTGTGGTTTTGTTGTTGTTTCGATCTAGCCTGTATCTCTGTGCTCTAAGGGTCCTAGAAGTTGTTTTTGGGCTGAGAATAATTCAGTTCAGTCCCTTGGCACATCTCAGAAGTTTTGGCTTTCCTCAGTATTCAAAGTATTTTTCTGCCTGGTCAGAGACCCATATAGCCTGGCAAATTCTTTCTTACAGTTAAAACAAATCTAATTTTCTGCTCCAGATCCTCTACCCATAAAAGCGGTGGAAGTTTCTCCAGTCATCTGCATTTATTCAGTTCTGCTCTGAACTCCTTCCCTCACTGGGTATCTAAAGCATCATTTTAATTGCTTTTGGAGAGTTAGTTTATGCTGGATTTGTAGACTGACCTGTTGCCAAGTATTTCTGACAATTGGGGGAAGTGATACACTTCCATTACCTTGGCCAGACCTCTGGTAAAAATCCTTCCTATGTTCCTCAAGAAGTCTCCCCTTTCTGTGACCACTTGATATTTGTGATTCAAGCTTCCACTCGAAAATGTCAGAATTTGGATTCATATGAGTCATTGTCCATCTGCAGAGTACGTGAAAAAGTAGCTTCCTTGGCCATCGGAGTAATAAGGATACATATCCTCTAATAATTCCTGGTTGTTCCTTTCAATGCCCCATACTTACACTCTGACAACTGTGTTCGAAGGGAGGGTAGTATTAGGTTATATTTTGGAGGATGCTTTTATTTTTAATTATACAGAAAACCAGTTTTCTTCAAAAACGTGTTTTTCTAGCTTTTTTGGTTCTGTTTCACTCGTTACTCCTGCCAATCTGACTAAAGTAGCACTCTCTAAATGCATACAGAAAGCTACTGTAGCATTAAAACACTGAGTCAGCTCCCAAGGACAGTTGGTAGTACTTGTGATGTACCAGGTCTTTACTTCTAATAAAAACAGACATTTCCTACTAGAATAAAAGAAACTGGTGCCTTTGTGTTGCAGATGTTGCTTAGGAGGGTTCCTCCTGCTTACCTTTAAGTTTAGGGTCCCATTTCATCTGTCCTTTGATTTGCAGCAAGAATAAGGCAGGGTGAAAAGTACTTCTGCTACGTGGGTTGTTTGCAATGCTGCTTTTAGTGCGTCAAAATTTTCTCTAGGCAGGAGGAAGCTCTAATGTGAGTAATGTAGCTTTAGGGGTAGTAGTCTCTTCCTTATTTTTTTAATGGTCCTTAATGTTGAAGGAAACAACTCCTCCACCCTTGCCTCTGTTTTGTGACAAAAAAATCTGTTTAAATTTTCTACATCTTAAAATTTTCTTTTAAAATATGAAATAGTTTCAGATGCAGTATCTTCCCAAATTACCATTGGAAATATAATCATCTCACCATATTAAAAAATGCAACCCCCACTGTTGCCCTGTTCATTTATATGAATGAAGGGAAAAAATGGGGAAAGGCTAAACTGGAGTGCTGATCAAGGCACAAAAGCAAGCCATCTTTCTCCTAGTCACCTTCAGTTACCATCTGAAATTATCACTGTACTGTTCAAAAATTTTCCTGCTGCTACTAATAATAGCATTTTTGTTAGAGGCTTAAAAATGTAGTACAATGAAATTGTGTCTATAATATTTTAATGTGTATTTGAGAATTTCAATGATTGTTAAATTGTGTATGGTTAATTCTTCAGAAAATCTTGCTATACAGTGGTGACCTGTTCTGGAGGATGACCAGGCTAATGTTGTGTTCCTTAGCTGTCTCCAGTCTATTCCGAAAGGACGTGTGGACTATGTGGAAATTACAATGGTAACCAAGGGGATGATTTTCTTACACCTTCTGGCATGGTGGAAGCTCTCCTGGAAGATTTTGGAAACTCCTGGAAGCTCATTGCAGACTGCCAAAACCTGTTAAAACAAGACAGTGACCCCTGCAATCTCAATCCTCGTTTAGGTACTGAACTCCATCCAAAATTAACATGTGCAGCAAACTGTGATCTTCCATTTTACATAACAAACATAAAAGTAAATAAAAAAAAAAAAAGAGAAGAAGCTAGTGTTGCTTACACTACCAATGGGGTGACTGTAATCTCTGTTTAAAAAAAAACCCCAACAACAAACCAACAAAACCCCCAAATGAACAGAGACACTGATTGATGCAGGCTTCCTAAGGAAAACATAATGTATTGTGAAAATTAAACCCAAAACTCAGTAATGTGGGATCATGCTGCTGTTCAGTTTGGAACACAGTCAGAGTTAGACCATCACAGCCAGAGCACAAACTTGTGCAACTGAAACTACTTAACAAGCGATAGCAATACTATGTTTATCCTCTGCGTGGACAAAACACCTGTCTTCTTCACCCCTCTGTCCTTAAACCTTATACACTTTTCCTGATCCCTTGTCTCCCTTCTTTTACTGCATCCCAACAGATAGCCTTCCTCTTTCTCTCCATAGTGCTTGGCTGTCCTGGTTGGACATGGGGAGAAATTCTCAAAGCAGTTTTCTTGTCCCAGGTGTTACAGCAATCTGATTTCTGGGAGAAGCAAGCACACAGAAAATTTTATGGCTGTAGATCAGAGCAGGCACTGGTGATTCATGAGTGTAGTGCAGCCTAGGAGGTTTAATTTTGCAAATATAAAAAGCAGCAGAAAGCAGAGGCCCTGTAAAAGGAAGTACAGCACCAGAAATAGTGGTAACAAAATATAAAAGCATTGCTTTTCCTTGATTTGTTTTACTAGTGAAACATTATTCTTTTAGTGGAACTCATGACCTCTGAGCTATGATGCTATCTATGCCTACTTGATCCTATTTTTTTCTTCTTTTTTTTTTTTTTAACAAAAGAATAAGAAAATGCTTACTGTGGCTCTTCTAGCTTTTCTTGAAAAGCCACTGATTGATTCAGTGTAAGCATGTAACTTTTCTCTTTTTAGCCAAATATGCTGAGGACTCCTGCTCAATTCTGATGTCTTCTGCATTTGAACCCTGTCACCATGAAGTCAGTCCCACTCCCTATGTGAAGAACTGCCGTTTTGATGTTTGCTCCTGCTCCAATGGCAAGGATTGTTTGTGCTCTGCTATTGCGAATTACGCAGCAGCCTGTGCTAGGAAGAGTGTCCTGGTCCAGTGGAGAGATCCTAACTTCTGCCGTAAGTGAAATGCTACTAAACCCCGCTTATTTTCCTTGTCTCGAAGGAATTTCTTGGCAATGTCAGATGAGAAATCTAGAATGAGATTACTTCTGCAAGGTGCCAAATATTTCTTATGGGAAATGATGAGAGAGTACATCTTTCCTCCACTCTAGCAAGGATGCAAAAACTGTTCACAGAGACTGCTGAGCACTGGGGGAGAGAAACAGTCATCTGACATACCTCAGCAGAACTTTTGACTGGATTTCCATTTTCAGCTGCATTTAAGTTTCAGCTACTCACCTGGAAACTTTCTGAATATCCCAGGGCAAGAATCTCCACGTGATTTGCAGTAATGTATCAATTGCTTTTTTGGCACTTCCTTCTTTTGAGGCCCGAGCTTCCCAGCTCTTGACCTTGTCAATGGCTCCTGACTTTAGCCGAAGTTGAGGGTATGGAGGAAGCACAAAGGCAAGTGGTATCATAGAACAGAATCGTACAAGTATAGACAAACTTATACGAGAAGGGACTTCTGGCAGTCTTCTGGTACCACCCTTGCTCATAGCAGGGCTAACTTGGAGCAGATTGCCCGGGGGCTTGTCTGGACAGGTTTTGACTATCTCTAAGGATGGAGATCCCACAACCTCTCTGGTATCTCTCTCTCTCTCTCAGCAGTTTGATTACCACCCTGTCAGTACAGCGGTCCGAGATCTGTGTCAGATCTCATTTTGTGTACTCCATTCAGCTAGTGGGTGAACAACATTGTTCTAACTACATATGACCTTGTTTCCTTCTTCTCCTTGTAAATTCTAGCATGATGTGGCCACTGGTTCAAGATGAGATCCTGAACCATGATCAATAGGCCATGGGTGGCAGCACTGAGCTAGGCAAACAAGAACTTTTTGGTATTTTGTGTAGACATTTAACTCCTATGAAAGTCAGTAAGAGTTGAGTTTTGAATTCCCCTGAGGATTGTTTGAAGGATGTCACCTGTAATAAATGGCAACCCTGCTTCAAAAGCTTGCAGTCTGAAAGATGAGATATTGCAAGAGGATAGAACAAAAATTCAGACTGCAGGTTTGGGTTACAGAGGTGGGGTAACAGAAAGAACAGGATGTTTTTGCATAGATCGGTCCAGTGCAAGATTAATAGCCAAACTGCTAAGAAGCTGGAGCAGAAGCTGCCAACAACTTTTATTTCTTTTTTTTTTTCTGTTAGGTCAATGTGGTAGGCAAAAAATCTATTGCAGTGGAATTTTGATGGAACACTTTTCCCCATAAATATTTGTGAAATGGATGTTTTTCCATTTTTCTGAACAACTTTGCTATTAAGGAAAGAAGACAATTGAAAATTTTGGGAAAGCCTGTATGCTTGGCAGCCCTCCAGATCTGTTATGCTACTTCTTCCCAAACAGGGGGTGGGAAAGATATTTATAACCTGAGTGTGTAGAAACTGGAAGAGAGAGAGAAAGAGAGGTCACTGGCCTTCCACCTGGTGGGGTCTGTACCTGTAAGGTCAGTGACAACAGCTTCTGCAAGCTGGAGAGTATTTACTGCAAATGAGAACAAAACCAGTTTATGTTAAACTGCTGCATGGTTTCATAATATTTTACCTAATTTATGTAAATGTTCAGATAGTGGAACAGTAATGTAATAAAAATCCTTTTAAAAATGTGCAGGTCTGGAGGCTGAAAGAAAGAGCAGCGATAATGCACCATCGTTCTTTCTGTAATTGAACAAGTCAATTTTCACAATTAATCTTTAATAGTGCAGAGCTGCTTCCTCCTTTCTGTGCATTACAGAGCGCTTTATGCTCTCATAAAGTGACGATTTCCCTGATTGCAGATCCATCAGCCCCCATTAAATAATCCTGATGTCCTCAACGTCTCCTGTCACATGAAGGAGAACAATCCCTCTTTTAATGGGCTTGAGACGTGAATGCACAGGTTGCGTAATTTGTACTGATGGCCTAGTGCATTGAACACATGCTCTGCTCCTGCTGCGGTCAACAGAGATTCAGTTTCTTGGGAAATGACTTGACAAAACCGGTTTGCTTGATTTGAAGTAGATAACCACCAGGGAGGTAAATTGTTAGCGTAGCACAGCATTTCTGCAGCGTGTCAAGCTAACAAGTGCATTGATCTCCCACGTCTTTGAAATTATTTTAGTTGCAGTTTGATTGTTGAGGAGGTGACTTGTACCTTTGCAGCCTGCCGTGGATAAGCAACAGAGCCAATCTCTTCATGCTGCATGGAAGGAGCAGATAGGCCATACTGTGAAGGGCTGTCTCTCTCATGCACATGCATGTAAAAAACTGGGTAAAAACCTGGCTGGATGGCTGGGCCCAAAGAGTTGTGGTGAACAGAGTTAAATCCAGTTGGCAGCTGGTCCCAAGTGGTGTTCCCCAGGGCTCAGGACTGGGGCCAGTTCTGTTTAATATCTTTATCAACGATCTGGACAAGGGGATTGAGTGCACCCTCAGCAAGTTTGCAGAAGACACTAAGCTGGGCAGGAGTGTTGATCTGCTTGAGGGTAGAAAGGTTCTATAGAGGGATCTGGACGGGCTGAATTGATGGACCAAGGCCAAGTGTATGAGGTTCAGCAAGGCTCAGTGTCAGGTCCTGCACTTGGGTCACAACAACCCCATGCAGTGCTGCAGGCTTGGGGAAGAGTGGCTGGAAAGCTGCCTGGTGGGAAAGGACCTGGGGGTGTTGGTTGACAGGCGGCTGAATATGAGCCAGCAGTGTGCCCAGGTGGCCAAGGCGGCCAACGGCATCCTGGCCTGTATCAGTGTGGCCAGCAGGAGCAGGGAGGTGATCATCCCCTGTACTCAGCACTGGTGAGGCCGCACCTCGAGCACTGGGTTCAGTTTTGGGCCCCTCACTACAGGAAAGACCTTGAGGTGCTGGAGTGTGTCCAGAGAAGAGCAATGAAGCTGGTGATGGGTCTAGAGCGCAAGTCTTATGAGGAGCAGCTGAGGGAACTGGGGTTGTTTAGGCTGGAGAAAAGGAGGCTGAGGGGAGGGAGACCTTATCGCTCTCTACAACCACCTGAAAGGAGGTTGTAGTGAGGTGGGGTTCAGTCTCTTCTCCCAAGTAACAAGCAATAGGACAAGGTGAAATGGCCTCAAGTTGTACTAGGGGAGGTTTAGGTTGGATATTAGGAAAAAAATCTTCACCAAAAGGGTTGTCAGGCATTGGAACAGGCTGCCCAGGGAAGTGGTTGAGTCACCATCCCTGGAGGTATTTAAAAGCCATGTGGACGTGGTGCTTAGGGACATGGTTTAGTGGTGGACTTGGCAGTGCTAGGTTAATGGTTGGACTTGATGATCTTAAACGTCTTTTCCAACCAAAATGACTCTATGATTCTATGTCTCATGTATATATATGTAGGTATATATTGTTTTGTGGCAAAGGGGAATCAGTCAACAGGTCCCTAGATCTTTCTTCAGGTTTTACGACCTGTTGATAAGCCTCTTTTCCTTAATGTGGTGGTCTTGGGGTAGTTTATTGTCTTCGCATGGCTTCTGTGAGAGGATTTGTATGGGATACCTCTAGGAGTCCTGGAGTGAGGAGTAGGGAATTAAGGGCAGGCTCTGAGCAGTATTTGAGGGTGGCTGCGTTGCGTGGTGGGGCTCAGCATGCCAGCTGGTGCTGGTGGAGCATCTGTGTTAAATCTAGTCCTGACAGGGTGCATCTTCACCCAGAGCCTCTGACCTAGGTGTGATTGTGTTTTCACCTTGTGCTACCCAAGAAACTGGTCAGGATTTATTCTTCTTTCATTCTGGTTTGAAAAATCACCCACAAGAAGCTGGATGAGCTATCTGATGGATACACGTTTTTCCAATGCTTTCCCACTATTTCCCATCTTATACCTGGGACAGGCTGACCTTCAGAGCACAGCACTGAGCTGTTTCAGTTTTATAACAGGCATCCGTAGAGACTAGATGCACCTCGCCTTTTCCTCTCATTTTCCTGGCAATAACAGCATGGGTTTTTTTTAATTTTTTTTCATTTTATTTTTGTAGTGTCAGAGTATTACAAAGTGTACAGACAGCAGTCCCCT
Source organism: Buteo buteo (assembly GCF_964188355.1). Classification (NCBI taxonomy): domain Eukaryota; kingdom Metazoa; phylum Chordata; class Aves; order Accipitriformes; family Accipitridae; genus Buteo; species Buteo buteo. Next base: position 23,575,826 of record NC_134189.1, on the reverse strand, counting down.
CCCAGGTCAGTTGTCTTGCCTTTTTGCTGCTAAAAACAGACTTGCTGGGAGGTGATGGAGCAGTGTAGTGGGACTTGGAGTGTGAACATGGCATAGGGTAGCGTAACTGGAAAAACAGGATGTTTCTAAAATCTTAGGAAGAGCATGGGCAAGTAAGATGAGTTGCAAAGCTTTAGTGAAGAAAGGGATCCACTGCAAAGTTGTCCCTGTGGGCAGGGAGTGTTATCTCTGACTAGAAAGTAGGGCAGGTTGTTGGGCTCAGTTATTCTATCCTTTTTGAATCTTGAAACTCTAATAAACTGGTGTACCCACCTGAAATCTGCCAAACGAGTTCCTTGTTTCTAGAGGTTCCTGTGTAGCAAATTGTAGTTTTGTTTGAGGCTTCATGGTTGTCCTGCTTGCACATGCCTGTAGTGATGAAAGTTACTTTTAAAATGGTACTCAGCCCTGGGCTGTGCCTGTTTAGAATTTGTTCTACTGCAAACATCGTGTTTATCTAAATTAGAAGCACTGTTCTGTGAATAGCTGCCAAAGACTCCTATAACTGTGGGTGAATCCATCATTTACTTATTTCTGAGTTAGGAGATACTTACTTTGCCTACTGTGCTGATGAGCACACATAAATTTCTTGGGCTGTGCTGTGAAAGGTACATTAAATAGTTCGGGCGCAAGACCCAAACTTGGGAGATCTTTGCCCTGAAGAAGGCTTCAAGACACCTCAGATGCCTCTGGGCTGGCTCCTCAAGTTAGGGGCTTGTGCTCCCACGTATGGGGCTTCACATGCCTCAACAGAAGTTAGGGACATGTTGGTGCAACCATGCCTCTCTTCAGTAAGTAGAAGTAATTCTTCATTTCGGAAGAACTTTGTGCAAGTAAGCATCAGATGTTGGTTAGCATGTAGGCCTTGCTTTGTTAGCCTCAGTATTAGTTCAGCCCTGCTGGCAGCCTGGGCTTGCTATAGTTTTTCTTTTACTGCCATTGCTGCTACAGTTCCCAGGGGCGTGCACTCACGGACGAGGGGGTAGGGATTATCAGATCATTCTGCAGGGATGACCAGAGGAAGCGCTTTCTCTGCAACCCCTTGATCTTGGTTTTAGCACAGTACAAATGTGCCAACTTTTATTTGCAGCTGCTTCCCTCACTCCGCTGAACATCCTATCACATCACCTTACAACTGTGGGCGTTTGCTTTGGAAGGTTGCTACAAACGACAGGTTTTGTAAATCCTGGTTATCAGGAGGCCCGTTATAAACCCTTGATAATATTCTCTTGTTTTCTCCTCTTCTGCAATGTGTTGTCACAGCTGCCACCTAGTGCCGATGCTCAGGTATGCAGAGGAGATTGCCTCAAAATCAGCGCTCTAGAACTAAGTGGAAGGTTTATAAATAAAGAAGCTAAAATGGCTCCAAAGGCTATAATAAGGTCTCCATAAAAATCAATTTGTCATCAAAAGTTGTTAGTACCCAAGTTTTGGCTCTGCGATCACTGAATGGCTTCATTATTTACACCTATTTCCACAGAAATCACTGAGAGCTTCTGGGATGTGAGGCTTTAAACTATTGCAGCACCTGCTTATCAAGGCAGAAACCTAAATTTCTACTTATTTTGACCAAATTGTCCCTAACCACGTTGCAAAGGAAGAGGAGTGTGAATGTGTACATGACATTTGTAATGCTCCTAACTTGTAGATCTAAGTAATAGCAGAGGTTGGACAGACCCTGTGTTTTTCATTCTGGATGAAATTTTGTGGATAGATTTCCATTGCAGGGGTTGCAATCCAATCCTGACATTTATTGGGAACTGTGTGTAGGAAGGTTTTGCTTGTGTATGTATAAGCAGTGCCCTAGGCTTCACTGGTGCTGTAGTTAAGGAGAGACAGTGTAATACAGGACTTCATCGGTAAGTAAATTGAGTAAATACATTTTAATCTCCACCTTCCCAGTCTGGTTTAGGCAGCTCTTCCTTTAGTTGGCTTTGGATCAAATGCCAGTCTCCCTGACGTGCACATCATTCAACAGCAATGACCTGTCCTGAAGGCCAAGTGTACCAGCAATGTGGGTCACCGTGCAACCAGACCTGCAGATCTGTTTCCTACCCGGACGAAGACTGTGACGAACTCTGCGTGGAAGGATGCTACTGTCCCCCCGGGCACTACCTGGACGAGCATGAGCAGTGCGTGCCAAAGTCCCACTGCTCTTGTTACTATGACGGTGAGATCTTCCAGCCAGAGGATGTCTTTTCGGATCATTACACCATGTGGTAAGTGCGTTGTTCATAACTCATCCCTACACACTGTGGCTCAAAATTTTTGGATAGCCTGAGTGGTTAACTGGTTCAGTTCCTCAGATCCTTTAACTCCACCGAAACTAGTTTAAAAGAGGGCAAGAGTTTGCCTCCAACAAACCAAATGTGAGTTTTGCTGTTGCATTTCTATCCGTATAATTTTAAATGCCACCTCAGGCAACAGTACTGTTCCATGAACAGTTCCTGCCAGTTTGAAATGGAGTTTAATTACTGACAATAGGTACTTTGTAGGCTTTTAAAATGTCACTTTAATGTACTGAGATACATTTCTTAAACGTTAAAACCTAATTACCTCTATCAAAGATACAAATATTAAAAAGTGTTTCTAATTGTTAAATTGAGTAGCAGTACGCTTACAGTAGGAATGTAATTGCTGGGTGGCTCCCAGCAAGCCCAGTTTTGGGAACAGTGTCTTCTCCTTTTCTCCTCTACCACAAAAGTCATTAAGTTGCAGGCACTAAGTGGTCCCTTACCTCTCTCCACAGCAGACCTGACTATTTTCTTGCCCAGCTTTATGTCTGTGCAGATGCATTGGATTCAGTGGGACAGGGCTAGCATACAGCTGGGTTACCATGCTGTTGTATCACTGGAACTGTCTTAAGGAAGGTTTGCATTTAAGGTTGATAAGCACAGTGGATGGAGAGCAACAGATGAGCCCCAATGAGAGGTGCAATTTTGGTACTCTGACAAGTTCCCTGCAGGCTTTTCTGAAAACAACAGTGTGAGTGAAAGCTAAATGTCACTTTGTAAAATATAAGCTTTATTTGTTTTTCTTAGCTATTGTGAAAATGGTTTCATGCACTGCAGTACAAACAGAGTTCCTGGTGCCTTCCTGCCAGATGTTTTCGTTGATGAGAGGCCATCTGCCAGAAGTTAGTATGCCTTAAAAAAATTAATATTTTTTCTGTTTTTTTTTCTTTTTTTCCTCTTCAATCTCTTAGCAATCTAGAATAGGGAACAAGTACCAGAGGTTTCAGTGGTTGGTAATGTTGTAAGTCTTTTTCTAACCTTTTGGTTTTTTTTTTGTTTTTTTTTTGTTACAGGATAGAAACAAAAAGTTTGTGTGGGAGGGTGCAGGGCTCATTGTGTCCTACCTCTCAAAATTATAGCTAGCCGCTGCAGTGTCTCTTTAGTTGAAGAGGTTAAGGGTTCCCTTGGCGATGATCTGAGGCCCCCAGCTGCTATTTGAGGATCACACCACATCAGTAACTAGCTAGCTTTATACCTCCTGCTTCTGACTAGTAGGTTGCAAGCTCTCCCTTCTGGTGCAGATCAAGCTTTTTGTGGCTTGAAGGTTAGAGTGCTGCCAGGCATTGAGTGTGCCCTCCAGCCACCAGCCATCTTGCAATAAAACCTCCTGGAGATTGATAACTGCCTTGCAGAGCTAGGCGCTGCATTGGAAAACAGGACATCAGTGGTCTGGGATTTTTTGAGGTTCCCCACTGATATATGGATGAAGTTTACAGGATTGCAATGGGAGAGGGGGTCTTAGTAGACCACCAGTAATGGTGTCACTGGTTGGCCCCCCACTGTCCTTCAGGTGAAGCCTTCTAGGTGTATATCTCACCAAACTCTTCCTGTAATGATTTAAGACATAATTTTCCTGAAACTAGTGTGTTAAGACTTAAAAAAAAAAAAATCTGAGAAGCATATTTCTAGCATCGCTTGAAATAATAACCTGGAGTCTCTTGGGAAATCCTGATCTTCTATCAGAACCTGAGCTCTCAAGAGTTTGAAAACTTTGTGATTAAGCTAAGGGCATTGTTATTATGTCACTCCGTATTGGAAGTGAGTCTAAACACAATAATAAATGGTGCTGCTGCTTCTCAGAACATTGATTTTGCGCTGACATTGCTGGTGTACATTGCCTATAGGTTGAAATATGTTTCACACTGAAGTGTGCTTGTAGCCCTAGTGCAATCTGGAATTGAACCCTTGTGCAGCTCCTTTTGCTTCTGTGTTAAATACATGATTTTATGATAGCCTAACTGAGGTCACTTCATTGGAAGTGGGGACTGTTACCTTTACGTTGTCATGCATAGTGGTGTAGTGAGTGTTGCTCCATTCTATATCCTAAGTTAGTTTTCTAATAAAAATGTTGATCCATCCTTTAGCAAAATATTGTGCTAACAATACTTGAGTTCTAACTGCAATTTTTGTAAATTTATTTTTTTAAAGTAAAAAGGAGCTTGACATGCAGATTCCCCATGGAAAAACTTGTCTGTCCTGCAAACAACCCAAGAGCCGAAGGGTTGGAGTGTGCCAAGACTTGCCAGAATTATGACTTGGAGTGCATCAGCCATGGCTGCGTATCTGGATGCCTCTGTCCAAAAGGGATGGTAAGGAGGCTCCTCTTTGTTTTCTTACCCTCATTTTTTTCCTACCGGCAGTCTTCTTGTGGCTTGGAAATATGTGTTTGTGAAGTATTGACTCTGCCAAATTGTGGCTGGTTTAAAATATGTATATTAGTATATCTGCATAGATGAAGTTTAGCTTGTAATAATAATTGATAATCAAAAAGCCAAACCCCGCTTTTTTAAGACCAATTTAGGTCTTCCTTCAACTTGCCTCCAAAGCTCCTCCTCAGTCTTGGTGAACTTCCCTAGTCAGAGAGACAGAAGTACACAGGCACCCATACCCCAAATACCCACTCCATATCCAGCCAAACCCTCTTGCTGACAGTAGTTGCCTCCTTGTCAAGTCTCCAACTCTGCTGCTGCTTTCCTGTGTGTTGTACCAAACTGAGAGTTCCCCCTGAGAAGGAACATGGGACATGAAACCTGGTAAGATGATGCCACAGGGTGTCCTGGAGTTGCAGATGGTGTGCCAAGCATGCTTTTTTCACTGGTAAGATGCTTTCTGGAGTCCAGGGTTATGTTCCCCTGCAACCCTCAAATTTAATTATTAGTTTAGTAATTTTTAAATAGAGCAAATAGTTATTTGCTAAGCCAGTGACTGTGAACTCAATGTCAATTTAGAGCCCTGATAAAAAGCAGATGGAGTAGAATATAGACAGCAGATTGCTGCTGTTGCTCTCTGAGCAATAGAAAAAAGCATCAGTGTTCAGCGCTGTGCAGCGCACTCTGGGCAGGCGAAGAGCTGTGCATGGGATCTCATTGGGGGCTGGAGGTACAGTCCCAGGCAGCCCGTGAATAGGATCGAAGTGCAGTGCATGGTACACTCTCTATGAAGTTAATTAAATGGCACTTTTGAGTTCTCTGTCCAGGACAACTGCTGGGATTGAGCAGTTTCAATGCGTGAAATGTGGATGAACATACCTCGTAGATGTTGGAAAAAGAGAGCTGGGGTTGTGTCTTTATTTGGTTTGAGGGCTAAAATACTCTAAAACTGTGAGACTTTATTTGATACCTGTGGTACTTAGAGACGAGCTGGTAGTTTTCTGACTCAGAGGGTCATGTGCTAAAGCAAGATGTTTTCAAATGCTGCAACCCAGGAAGTCTAGAAATGCAGAGGATTACTTTTTTTTTTAATCTTTTATACATGGTCAAGGTTCAGGCACAGATTAATCTTCACTGGATGTTGACTGTTAGTAAATGAATATGTGGGTTATTACTTCTAGGGTTGAGATACATGTTTATGTTTAGGCTTCAGCTCTCATGAAGTTACTTCAACCACTAGTTTAAATTCCACTTAAAAAAGCAATTAACTTTACTTGGAACTATATATTTTTATAAAGGTATGTTATTGTTTCCTTTTCTGTATGAATACAGGTGTCTTCTCCCCCCACATTCCTTCCACTGTCTTACTAGGAACAACTCCCTCCCCTGCTGAATTCTCATAATACAGTAATTTCTAGCATTAATACTAATGTATTTTTTGAACATTGCTACCGTATTTTGCTGATAAACACACATTTATGTAAATAGATGCTACTCCAGAATAAAATGCCTGCTGTAGGCAAAAACTCAGGCTTGTGAAATGTCTTGTAGGTACAAAGTGAAAAATACAGAATAGAATTTGAAGGCGTCCATATCAGCATTGAGCAAATGTTCACCATGATTTTAAAAACGAGTGTTGCTTCTTTTCACATTTCAGTTTTTAAATATCTTTTCTTTTAGAGAAGAATATTCCTAAATAGTAGTGTGATAAGTGAACGTAAAGTTTGTGTACTTGTAAAGTTCCAAGAGCTCCAGTGTGAATAGGTCTTTCTCTGTACATAACAATCAGACCTCTTTGATATGGTGAAGGGGCTTGAGATTTGTTTTCAGTTCCAGAATATGGTAATAGTACACTTTAGAGATAATAATGGAAAACAAATTATGATAACTACTCAACAGGGGGAAAAAAACAAGGGGGGGTGGGGGGACGACACAGGGATGGGACAGACACCACTCCCCCCCTCCCCCCCCAACTCTCCCAAATCAAATTCCTAGTAATTAACCTTCATGTTTAGCATAGAATTTCGTATGGCTTTTCAATAGGTTGGAACTATTATTCAAACGATTGTTTCATCAAATTCTTGCCAGGAGAAGAAGTCTTTGGCATTTTGGAATGGGAAACTCCAGTTGACTCTGCAGTGATGTGAAACATGCCTCTGAACTCAACAAGATGGTTTGTCAGGTTTTGGATAGAAGAATTGGGCCCAGATTTTTTTTATTATTTTTTTTTTAAATGAGTAAAATAAGTTCTTTGTCCACTAGATGACAGTATGGTTCAATCTTCCCGTACACTCAGTCTATAATTGCTCGTTTTCATTGGCTTCCAGTCTGGCAGGGAATAAAAATTGTAAGATTTGTGTTTCTCATAGCCACGATGGGAGAAGCCAGTATAGAGTCGATTTGGTTGTAAGCATGGCCATGCAAAGGCAGGACGAAGCTCGGTGCTTTCATTACGTGGGTGCCCTTTGCCATGCATTAGACTCCTAGCTTGGGGTTCCACAAGACCTGCCAGCTTGTGATCAAAGAGCAGTTTCCTCCTTGTCACCCATAGGTACCTAACCAGGATGGTTTGGGCGAGTCTTTTTCCGTATTTCTTCATTTTGCAACGTGCTCCCAGTATCAGTTGCCAAAGACAGAAGGGTTTGGGGTGGTGACGAGGTTTTCCTTACCATCCTGCCTCTCTCTACCTTAAAAAGTCTGAGCGCACTGAGGGAAAGCACTGCAAAGTCACAAAGTCTGCGTTCTCCAGACTTGTACCAACAGAGCTGAGCAATAAAGGGACCGGAAAAAGGTATTACAACTTCTTTTACTCGTCAGTCTCCCCTGTTGGTGTTCTGTAATCCTGCTTAATTTACAAGTGCTCGTGGAGGTGAGCTACTGTTTGTAGGAATGTCTGTGGGCAGTAACAGGTTACTGAACATTTATGGGAATAAATATTTGCACATATCATCACTCTGGAAGATATTGTGCCATTTTACTGAAGATTTTTCTTTTGTGGTACAGTAGCATATGAAAATTATGAATGGTCATGGATAACTTAGCAAGAAGATGAATTTTTTTTTTGCTTCTCTAAAATAGTTCATAACATCAGGAAACACAGTCAAAGATACATAGTTTACATAAACAACTCTCCAATACAATTTGCAAGTATATACAGCAGTATTAACTTGTAATTAAGTGCAATGTTATCCGTACGTATATAAAGAGATGTTCACAGATCAGTTAGCTGAGTTATCAGTCTTAAACAGAGGAATCCATAGTCTAAAATTTGTATGCACAAATTGCCTGCCAATTTTGAATTACATATCTGAAAAATAATAAAAAACAATAATCGAGGCTTATTCGTGGACATGATGCTGCAGTTACCTAGATTTGAATTGGAAGATTTGCTGGGATGAGAAATTGCCAATTAATCAATCTATTATTTCCCCAGTCAGAAAATGCAGGCAAAACCTAATTTCTTTCAACTGAAAAATAAGTTTTCCAATTCATCTTGACTTAATATTTTACATTGTTTTGATTTCTTGAAAATAAAAATGTTCAATATGTCATGAAAAGTAATTCTTCTTTTTCTGTCTTTGATCATCTGGGGGGTGGGAAATTCTCCATACTTGTCACCCTTTTGCAGAGCAGAAAGGATAAATCATAACATATGTGCAGAAGTGTGGGGAAAAATATGTTTTCTCAGATTAGTTTGCTGCACTCCAGGTTTTTCCCATTGGAAAATATTAATAAATATACAAATGGAGTGTTAACCACCTTTCTGGGGAAAAAGAGGAGCAGAACAATCAGAAAGCACAAAATCCAGACACTTCAAAACTAGAAAATAAATTTGTTTCAATTTCCAACAACTGAAGCAAAATTAAGGTTTAAAATTGAAATGAAATATTTTATTGTATTCTGGCTGCTGAAATAAAATTATTTCTAAAACTATGATATGCTAGTAGAAAAAGGAAAAAAAACCCAAACCCAACCACCCCTGAACATTTTAATCAGAAAAGTTTAAAAGGTTTTTTTTTTCCAAACTGTTTCCAACAGAAACTTAATAGAGTGCTATTTTGATTTTCCTGCTAGCTCTGTTGTATATTCTTCATTGTAGGCTTATCCTATATAACAGCATGACAGTCTTCATGAGCAGTTGGGTACCAGCTTTTTGCTATGTGCATCTGCCCAAGGATAATGCTTCATAAAACAAACATAAGCAGCATATAGCTAACATCTGAAAGAAAAATCACATGTAAACCAGCACATGTTGAGTGGTCTGTCCTAACATGTTTTTGACTTGTCTGCCTGCACAGAAATGGTGACAGGCTGTTTTAGTTAAAATGTATCAGCTATTGAGTTCTAATCTGACCCTCTTTCTTTACTTAATCCCATACTCCTTTACACCTTTGGCTGACTTTCTGCTGAAGCCCTCAGGTGTATCAGGAGGAACAGAGTGAAAATCTGAGTTTCCCTTGGCAGTGAGAGACTCGTCAAAATTGTGTTGACCAAGAAAGATTAAAATTCAGCCTCATTAAGGCAGACTTTAGGGGAGAAGAATCTTAAAGATTCTGAAACCTGTGATATTGTTCTTCCTTTTGCGAGATTTGTCAACGCTTAATGATTAATAAGACAGAGCAAGGAAACACTGGATGCTTCTGTCAGAACCCTAAGTAGAGGGAGGATCATGAGCTAGTCAACCGTTTATAATCCCACAGACACGCTCTCAGGAGCATCATCATAAGGGTGTGAGATGGTGTGAACAGCAGCTATTCTCATTACAAACCTGTGTCTTTTCTTGTGATTGCCTCCCCAACACTCATGCCTCCCATCACCTCAGGCACTCAGGCCTGTTACATCTCCTGTATTAAATGCGATGGGTTGGGATGGGTTGAGAGACTTCCACAGAAAGTCCAGCTGTTTGTGAATAGTGCCACTGGCCTTGTAGTACCACACAGTCCTGTGCTCAACAGACTTGTAACGCAGCATGGCATCCAGCTTTTGGATGTGGTGTCAATATGACCAGTAGATTGTGCGTTGCTATTAACAAAATCATAATCCATTGAGTTTTGCAGCAAAAATAATTAGTCTTCTGGTCTAAGTCTATCTTGGGTATTTATGCCCAGCTTTCTAAATCCCACTCACTTACTCTGCAGTGTTCAGACAAGGTAGTCTTCCCTTTTTGTCAGTGGTTTAACAGCTGCTGCACTGCATGGTGGCCATACATTTGTGATGGAAATACTAATACCGGTCTACTAACATTTTTAGGGTTGGGGATAGGCTGTGACTAGCTTCACATCAATGTGTGAGGGAGCAAATAGATGTCCTAATCCTCCTTTTACTAACCACACACCTAATCCCAAGTTTTGTATCCAGAGTCTAGCCCTCAAGTCTATTGTGACCTGTGTTGCTGAACACTGTGGAAAAATTCAGAAATGTAGCCATGAGTGTGAAGTCATATATTGTTTTTTTCCTGAATGCCACCAGGAAGGAAGGAAGGAATTAAACACCCTTGGAAACATATGGTCTTCTCTGGCCTGTTTTCTCCCCATCCTTTGCGGAGATTAAGGCCGAGGCAGAGCCCCAGCTCTATCATCTAGAAAAGCATTTCTTTGTTTCCATCTTGCTTCTATCGGTGTGAGTTTATTTGGCATAATATAGCTCTCCATAAGCCACAGAGCATGTGGAACTGCATGTGTATGAAGGGTCTCCGGGATGTGAAATCCTTTTTATTAGTAGTTCCCTGTGGCAGTTCTAGGTCCCCATAGGAAAAGGCAGAGCTATTCTACTTTATTAACCTGGCGTTCAGACTACATTGATCTCATTGGCCTGTATTTAATGGTCAAAAAGAAACTATTTTAATGATTTTGCAGAAAGAGTTTAAAGTGGGAAGGTGATATTTTGTGACTTTTGAATGAGAGGGAGGGGAAGTGCTCTCCATTTTGGTATTCCATGAAGCAACAGCCAAACCTACCCTGGCTTTGCAGAACCATGATCAAGTCAAAAACAGCATAGCCAGCCTTGGTTTTGTTTGATTCCCTAGAATTGGCTGCCTTCAAAATGGAAAGGGAATAATCACAGAAAAAACAGAGCAAAGGAATGGAAAAAACTGAATAGTCTAAAGGCATTACTTGGTTGTGGTGGTTTTTTTTGTTGTTGTTGTTGTTTGGTTGGGTATTTTTTTCCTCCTGTAAGTGGGGCAAATGGTTTCTTGTTATACAAAGAGAAACTAAGATTAGTAGGGTAAAACTGAAAAAGAAAAAATTATAGACAGAACTTAATAACTTATTTCCCAGCAACAGAGCCTGTGAGAGTGGAATAATGTCTCAAGTGGACTGATATTTATCCTGCCTTCTAGGAAATAAATAGGGATTTGAAAGAAAATGAGTGACTACTGCAATTTTCAGAGGCAAGTCAACAGGAGCGTGGGCTTTGTTGGGGGTCTGCAGAATCTGCATTTGCACTTGGATTCTTCTGGCACTGCGGCTCCCTGTCTCCTCCTCAGTGTTCATATTTCAGATTTTAGCTCAGCTGAGCCCTGCATCTGGCTGCTTTTTTGGTAGGCCATCCTTCAGTTTGTTGTGTGTTAGAAGCTTGTACTACTCACCTGCTCTCCATATTCAGGTTAGCTTATTTTATCTTTAGCACATCCTGGTTTTGGTCAAATTGGACTTTCTCATCATGATATTCTTCTATAATATAATCTAATCTCCCAGCAGCTTAAACTGGTGTTCAGCCCCAGCAAGACTGTGATTTATGTACCCCTAGCTCTATTTTTGTTACTAAGAAAAAATATTAGCAATGCTGAACCTTTCTTACCTTCGATAGTCTTGAACCATTTCCTCTATCCCTTCCTTTATTCTTTATCCACATGTTCTTGTGTGTACTCCTCTGTGTGCTGGCACATACCGACAGACCAGCATGCTGACAAACTGTGTTTTGCTTAGGTGCGACATGAAAACAAGTGCGTTGCCCCTGAGAGATGCCCATGTTTTCACAACGGAAGAGAATATGCCAAGGGAGAGACAGTGACTAATGACTGCAACACCTGGTGAGCCACTGGAACTACATTTTTCTGTTTTTCTCTAGGGCACCTAACATGTTTCTAAAAAACCCCAAATACTGTTTGCTTAACAGATCTGTTTTATATAGAAGTCAGATTTTGCAGCGTAGTAATGCGCATATTGCGCAGACCAGCATATTCGCTTCATGTGTTGCATAAAGACTAGTGCAATATCTGGCAAACTGTAGCTGGTACCTTACAAATAGGTAGTCTATGTGTCTGTGCAGGTCCTCTGTAGCCACTAGCTACTGGATTTGCTCCTTGATTTTGCAGCAGAAGTTAACAATATAGGAGCTCCTCTGGGGTGGGAGGAATGGAGCCTGCACTTTGTCGCTAAGCTCTGCTGTCATGCTTCTCTTTTTTTGCCATCTGGGGCCCTTCAAATCAGTCCTTTTCAGCCAGAAGCATGCATCAGCAGAAGGGGTGTGATATGGCAGCTATGATATGACAGGAGGTCTTCAGGAAAATGTTAAAGAATCAGGCAGAAACAGAGTTGACCTCTTATGTCTGAAATGAGTGCTCAGTCCATTGATATCTTTAAAAAAAAAAAAAAAAAAAGGCGGGGGGGAAGAGAGAGAGAAAAAAGAAGAGGGAGTTGGTGATATCTTCTTAGAAGAAAAGACTAAGTGCTCCATCTCTTTTACCCACATGCCTATCTGTCATTTTTGGTTCTTGAAAAAGAATTTGTAGGTTCAAAAGCAAGTGCTGGGCTGTGAGATTGCGTGGAGGGAAGCCCTCAGCACAGCCTTGGGTGAGGTATAGGGTATTTGCCTGCTGGACAATTCTTGGCTTCTGCTTGCACGGCACGCTTGCTGCATTGGAGGTACTTTGCTTTCCGTGTGTTCTTGTGGAGGGAATGGTGGCTTTTTCCTGCAGAGCTCCAAGAGTCCAAGGTGTAGGACACCCAGCCACCCAGCAGTGTGGAAACTGTTCTCTTTGAACCTAGACTTCAGAACCTCTTGTACGTTTTACCTGAACTGTCCTGCCCAGTTCTGTGGCACCCCCAGGAGCAACGTTTCTGTTACCCTCTGTACAACTGGGTGGAGCTGGGTTAGAGGATCAGCACCGTTAAAGACCCGTTTGGTTTGGGGTTTGTTTTATGCATTGATCTCTGAGCAACAGTGATTTCAAGTGCTGTATTTTCAGACTAGTGGGACTGCTCCTCACTGGTGTAAATTAGACTTGGATATAAGGTTTTGTGGTTTTTTATGGTAATATTGACCTTCCAGTGTTTTGTTTCACTTCTTTGCTTTGTAGCTACATATTACATGAATCATGTACTATAATTAGACCTGGGGAAAAGTAGGTTTGAAGGGAGGAAGATGGAGAAGTTGGTATGTTTATATAGACACATATACTACAACCTGCTTTGTTGTATCCAGATAAAACTAACTCAGCTGAAAAACAGACACAATGAAAATTTTATTGAAACGATAATAGTAAGGTGTAAAACTCCTAGGCCTTATTGTGAAATTTGCAAGATTCTTCACAATAACCATGCACAGGCTTTTTATTTTCAGTCATTCTTATAATCTTAAATCTCAAAAAAAAGTCATAACCATGTTGCTTCATTCTTGTAATTGCCCTTTTGTTTCTGGCAATGCCATTTTAAGTGATATTTCCTCTAATACGTAGAATTTTTTTCAATATCAGGATCAAGAAAATGTTAGAAATCATGCTTTTTCTCATTGAAAAAACATTCTTCCTCTCATTTTAAGTAATTTTCTTGAATGTGAAAGTAAAATTGGAAATAAGGTTCCTTCAAAAATGTCACTAGAGCTTTTTTGAACTGTGTGACTTTTAAAAGTTTCATGATAGTTCTCAGCAAATATCAAGTCAAATGTCACTTAGAAAGTGATATAGGAAATTACTATTGCTTTGAGAATTAATAAGAATTGAGAGTCTGCATTTTGGAGGTCAGATCTTCCTTTTCTTTTGTTTTTGCTTTTTGTACTGCTGTTGCAGGAGTTCTCATTCTCACTTGTTCTTAGCCAGATGTGAACACCTGCAAACGCAATATATGAGCCAGAGGTGTCAGATTTGGCGTTTACATTCAACTTGACATATGGGAGACCCTAATTCATGAACAACGGAATGTCTCCAAGACTAAGCTAGTGGCAAAACTTTTGTTATGCTATGTATTGGGAATTCGTTGTAGAGCTCAGTGAAAATTTTGGAATAACATTTATGAAGCAGTACACAGCAGAAATTTGCTAATCTGAATTTTGCTACACCACATACTTTATAATCTGTCTGTGCATATATATATATATATATAAAAAATCTTGGTCTTGCTCTACCTATTAGCAAAGATTTAATCGCAGACGATGCAATAGGTTTCATGTTACTGAAATTTCATTCTTTGAAGAAAATTTATTGCACAATATTTATTATACTGTGAAGTGTTATCAAGATTAAACAATGCTTATGCTTGGGTTAAGGCATTACTAGAGAACTCGGTTCAGTACCTGTTTTTTTTTTTTTTTGGTTAGCAATTTGATCTTGGGAAAGTACTTGAGGTTTTTTTATCCCTGAGTTTTTACATCTGTAAAGCAGGGATAGAATTCCCCTTTCCCTGCCCTTATTATAAAGCTTGATTAGAAAATCCCTGGGGCAGTGATGGTGTCCATCTGCATTCATATAGCATTTAGTAGATGAATGTTTCTCTAACCTCAAGCAAGCTATTGCTTATTAGATTATTAAATTATTATTATTTTACATTACTAGATATGGTGTCAGATGCTATTCTAACTCCCCCAAATTAATAACAAAAGGAAGAGTGAGCAGATTTTACACTTCATTGACCTTGTTTTTTATTTTGGTTCCTCGGTCTTTACTAGTTAGAAAAACCATTTATTTCACTGATCAAAAGTCTGTGGATGCCAAGGGAAAGATCTCCTTTCATACCTGCAGCTTCTGTAGCAAGGCTTGTTGTTCTCCAGGATACCTCTGGAAAAGGGCAAGAGGACAGGGTGGATGCTCTGTAGTCTCTTCTTGTCTTTGTTTCACAGTTTTCCTCTTTCCCTCATTTTAACTTGAGGATAATGGTATTTACCTCCCCGAGCCTTATTTATCAGGGGTACTATGTAAGATTTAGATTATTATGTATGACAGCAATGAAAGGATACAAATGTTCTTGTAAACTCTCAGAAATTTAATAACATTTGGTGTTGAATAGGGCTGGTTTGGTGTCATCATGAAGACTAGGAGCCCTATGATTTTTTTCTTCTGTCTGTTACACTGGTACAATTACACTGAAACCAATTGAGTTACACCAAGATAAGAGAATTGGCTTTCTTTGCATTTTGAATATCCACTCAGAAGAAGGACACCATGTGATTTTTTTTCTCTTGTTTTGTTTTTTAAATCAAACCAAAAACCAAAACAACAAAAAACCCCAAAGGGCAAAAAGAGTGCAAAAGGAGTGAAACAAAAAAACCCCCAACACTGTCCCTTTCATCATGGCATCACTGGCTTTGTACAATAATGACAGCGTAGTACAGCTGCTATGGCAATGTGGGTATAATGATATCAAGATCTTAACCCTGTGTCTGATTGCTCTTCAGAATTCCCCTCCCCCTGAAAAAAGAAAGCAGCATCTTGTTTTGCTCTGCATGTCAGGCTGTCCCACCCCCCTTTTTTTTTTTCCTTGCATATTCTGTGAGTATGAGGAAGTCTAGGAGGTGACCTCAACAACATTGCTTGCAAACAATACAGGCCAGGAACCGCTGTTTTATCTCCTTTCATTATCAGGTGTCTTGTCACATCTGCTCACATCTCCTGTAGCATAACCTGAGATTTAGCTTGGAGTCCTATTTGAATGGTGCCAAACTTGAATTCTCCCGTAGAACAGACATTCTGCTTCGGTCACCACAGGAGACCTCGGGACAATATCACACCATAGAACGTTCCTCAGAGGGTGTATGTATATGCGTACCTATGTACAGAAAAAGAAATATTTCCATCCATACATGTGTTCTTGTCAGACTGTGAGATAAAGCCTCCTACTGCTAGTTCAGATAAACTATCACGAAGAATGAATTTAATTTAAGAACAGAGACACCTCTTTGGAGAAGGGTGGTATTATACTTAAGTATATAATCTAAACGAAAGCCACTGGGTAGACTGAATTATAGTCCTGGTTACTTGGTCCCAAAAATTGGTCACTAGAGTAAATGCATGTCCTTTGGCATCAGTTGGATATCAAATTTACTGCTGTTTTGGCTTTCAATGAGGAAAGATGGACAGTACTGCAAATAAAAACAGGGTTGCTGATATTATACTTTGTGTTTAACCTGTAATGGTCCTTAGAGGGTAATCAATCTGTTTTTCTAAAAGGAACCTCTGAGCAGAGCAGGATATCCAAAATAAAATACTAAGAGTATTATGAAATATTCTAGCAGGGTCTGTTCAGGACTCTCTGTAACAGGGCAGTTCAAAAGGCATATACACCTACATGCACCTTGTAAGAAAAAGGGAAGCATATACCTTATTCACTTAACATGTTAATGTGCTATTTGGATTTCTGGACCCAATGTTAACATATGCTAATTTATGTTAATGAGAGATTGTCATCTGCTGCACAGTAGTGTAATATAGTTATGAAAGTCTATTGAGAGAAGGATTCCAGCAGCCCAGGCATGGACCCCTCTAAGAGTATCTTCTCAAGGCCAAACACAGAGAGGATCTGCTGGGAGGACAGACAGCAACACAGAAAACTGCAGAGGTTTCCTGCAGAGCTGCAGCTGATGTCTGGGTTAAGACGCAGAGGGGAACAATGCTCCTCTTTGGTCTGCAGTTACTCACTCCCTGACCGATGCCTAGGAAAAAGAGCTGAACAAGGCAAAATAGTAGCTTATCACCACTTGTGTGTATTTTGGAGAGTCTTTAGACCATGAGCTCCAGGAAGCAGAAATTTTCACTTTCCCTAAAGCACCTTGCATTCTCTTGCTTATTATATACATTGGAAATAATGATAACTGTCACTGACTCATTTTCTCTGTTACAGTGTGTGCCATGGTCGAAAGTGGGAATGCACCAAAAATACGTGTGATGGCACCTGCACTGTTATTGGTACAGCTCATTATTTGACATTTGATGGACTGAAATACAAATTTCCAGGAAACTGTCAATATGTATTAGTTCAGGTAAGAACATGTCAAACACCAAAGCTGTCTATATATTAATAGGGTATTTTACACCAGAAGTCCAAAGTTTGGATAAATCACAGTAAACTATTCTTAATTACTAAGCCAGATGTATGGTAGAGGAGAGTAGAGCTTACTAACGACCTTAAAGATGCTTTGAGAACTTTGAAGATTGCATTGCATTCTGTAGAAATGAGTTAGGTTGTCATGTGTCTTAGCTGGCAGTCATAAAACTTGTGATAGCAGCATGGTACAGAGAGGAGCTGTCTGAATCTCATCTCTAAGAAGGAACTGTAGATACCCATCAATCAATCATTCCTTATTCTCCTCTAGCCTCTTTATCCTGTAGCAATGGCTTACTGCCTGACCGAGTGAGACAAGAAGTGCTTGGTGAACCTTCTCTAAAAGCATCCAGAGCACAGACTCTGCTCATTCACTTCGGCAAAGTCACTGTCCTGTTCCATGCACCAACCTGTTTGGAGTATGTTGACAATATCCATTTTCTTCGCAGCAAAGAGGAGAGGTGGATAAAGGCATAGCACACTAATATCAACCTGTGATTCGTGGAAGCAACCAGACATTTAAGAGTTAATTAAGATTAAGGCTCATCTACAGATGCAAATCATTTTGTATTTAAAAATGTGTGTGCAAAAAGAATTTCTCTGAAAATTTGGTCTAACTCAGGATGGATCTGCTGCTAATTGATAACAACAGTCTTCTGCAGTTACAGAGTGTCATGTTTCTTAGGTCGGCTACTATTTTCCCCAAAGACCCCTTTCATGAAGCAGATTCCTCTTTGCAGTTCTTGGGCAGGAAAGTGTGATCAACCTGCCTCTGGCTAGGTCTTTGAAATATGCTCCCACCTTGATGCCAGCTGGATTACCTTAGAAGACTGATGGCTCTGACGCTAGTGAGAGCTCTGTGTGAAGGTCTTATGTGCTTTATATAACATACAGTACTACAAAACTAGTTAAAATGAAAATGGGATCTCTCTTTTCCTCAGATGACAAACACAGAGAACTATAGACAGGGTCTTTTTCTTAAAAGGTGTATACTGAAAAAAACCCCAAACCCTAAAAGGCATGATAGTCATGAGTAATCATATAAATGTAGTACCAACTCTCCATGCATCTAAAAAATACTTAAAAGAAAATCAATACATTAAACTACATAATTGCTCCCCAAGAAGTAGGTTGATGTTGTTGTAATGATTACTCATGTACAGGTTGGAAAACATGGGCATCAAACCTTTTGCTCAAAACTATGCAGCAAGTTTCTTTCTAACTCTTCTTTCTAACCTAACCCTCTAGGTTTATATTTTTATTTTACCATTACAGCTGCAGAGTCTTGTTTTCACTGTTAAATCAGTTAATATTTGTGCATTAAGATGTACACTGTGCCCATTGTACATCTTTAAGATATCATGAATACTGTAATAGCACGGATTCTCCCTGTCAAAGAATACCCTGAAAAATATGCGTGTATGTGTGTGACTGGCAGAGCGTACATCATTCTTTAAGGGGTGGACCACATGAATATCAATGCTAAGCATAAAATAAATTAATATGGGAACAGTTGGCATGGCAACATATATCCTACTGGCCACAGCCTACACAGGGTATTAGTTGAGGCTTCCTTTTTCTCCATAAATCTGTGTGTATTTTTCAAATGTTTCACATCAATGACTCATTCATTTATTTTCATCTGATAGGATTTCTGCAAGGATGACTCTGGGACATTCCGGATACTAATTTCAAATGAAGGTTGTGGATTCACTGGAGAAAAGTGCACCAAAAGGGTTATCATTCTTTATGAAAGTGGGGAAATAGAATTGTTTAACAGAAACGTACGTACCCTTATGTTCTCTTTCTTTCCCTTTTTTGGGGAAAAGAATTTCAGGTTGTTTAGTAAGATAAGGCATGAATGACCTCATGCTCAGTGGTTCTTGAAAATTAGATCATAAAATGAGCAGATTAGCAGGATTATAATTATCCATTTTGCTCCCAGATGTATAATGCCATTTTGGTATTTCTGGTTGATGCCAGTAAATCTTTCTCTCATAAGAATGCTGTTCAATGCAAGCTCATATGAGGAATGCCCTTTCTAAACATTGGAGGTCTAATTCTGTTTCAAGCAAGGTTAAGTGTAAGGAAGAGCTAAGAAGTAACTGTCCCATGACTAGTAAAAGTTCTGACCTAATTTAGCTATCTGATGGACTGAGCACACAGGAAAAAAAGAAGTCATGGCTGAAACAAGTTGATACTACAGAAGCAAATATCATTATCCTTTCCCCATTAAACTGTCAGATGGAAAATCTGGATGACTGGATTCTTTTTTTTAATCCCCTTTCGTACCAACAAACACTGAAGAATTGGCCAAGAATCACTTCCATCTCCCATGTACCTCCATGGCAGGATTTCCAAAGGGCAGAGTTCAGCTCTTTGCCTTGAGCACTGTAACAATTTAGACCTCTGGGTGTTCAAACATTACAGAGCTACAATGGATTATAGTGTTTCAATTGCTCGGTTTTCAGAAGTAGTGTGCTCTGAAGTGGCATCTGGACCAGAGATTTGCAAAAATGTTCCCAGTGAAATGTGAAACCACTCTACATTTGCCTTGTTTTGGGTTAACAGACAAAGCGGTACCAGGTTTTGCATAGTCTGCAAATTGCCTGCAAGTTGCTGCGTGCCACTGATACTTGACAGGAACACATAAAACATGACTGTTATTAATAGTGTCTGTGCAGGGCATCTTGACAGCATATGATCCATGTAGGCTTTTGGTTGCTGGAGGAATGAACATGGGACGTATTGGTTACCCAACCAATTTTTTATTTCTACTGCTAAAGAATCCCATACCTGAGTGAGGGTGAATAGTAGCACAGGTATCGTTCCATAGAGCCAGGTTTTGTCCGAAAGCTTCTTTAAGTGGCAGATTTTCAGAAAAGCTCTGATTCTGTCTGGACACCTAAAGAAGGGCCAGAAAAGACAGGAGGTGATTAGGCATCCAACAACTCCAGCAAGAGAGGCTGTTTGGTTCCTGGGAGATTATGTCCTTGTAAGGGCTAAGTCTGTATCACAAGACTGTCCACCCAACCTTGATTGAATTTTTAGCTGTCTTTCTAGAGACTTTAAGGCTCAGTGTAATAATGTTTTCTTAGAAATAAGAGCAACCAAAGGAGAGATTAAGGAAAAACAACTGATATGAAGACTCTTAGGCAAATTCTCACCCAGTGATGACTTCCTACACTCTTTTTCCAAAAGAATCCTTAGAAGAAAGCAGGAGAATCAAGTCTTTTTTTGACATTACAATGTTTCCAAGCAGCATTTTTTAAAGATGATACTGTTTTGAGAGCAGCTTCTAGTTTTAAGTAAACGGGGGATTAATTGAAGTATGTGCATGTTACAGTTCTGGCTCACATTAAAAAAAAAAAAAAGTATCATGAAATCATTTTTGCTTTTCTGAAACAAATAAATCTGCCAGTTTGCAAGGTCAAAAGTTTATGACTTCATGGCTGGGCAAAAAGCCTCCATAAACATACAAATTCTGAAAGCTAGGTCAACCTCCCAGCTCAGCTTTGTCCTCCTCTGTTTTTTGCCTGACTTTGGAAAGATAGAGACTACTATATTTAGAAGTTAAGTGACCAAGTGTGACTAGGCTATAGTAATACGTTGGGCATAGGAGAAGATGAAAAAGGTTCCAGTTCCTAAAATATCTTTTAACATATTCTTCCCTAAAGACCTTGAAGGCCCTCTTTAGAAGATCCTTGGAGGATGTGAACAGTCTTCTCTGGGGATAAAGGTTTCTGATAATAATCCAGAGATGAAGAGAATTGAATTACAGTACTGAGGTTTTACTGAATTGAGCAAGAAAGAATAGTGGGATAAGGAAATATTTTGCCCTCAAACTAGAGAGTGGGTGAATGGTTTGTGGGCTCCTCTTTCTCCTTTTCTTTAATCACTATTTGTACTGAATGAAAGTTTTCATCTGCTTCTTCCACAATTAAGCAGTTTTCAGTTAATGCATTAATGGTGCTTAAAGTAACAGCCATGCCAGACCTTTCTCTCCAAATGTGGTTAATAATCCTATTAAAGTTCCCATTGAAAGGGGATTATGGTGTGAAAGCAAGCATTTTAAATTAATCTCTTAAGTTCTTAGTAGCTGGAGGCAGTGAATTTGCAGCCAGATGGAAAGAGAAAGAGGCACACAGGGGAAGTGAAAGTGATGGAAAAATGAAGAGACACCGAAAGGAATCTCTGGGGATTTTTCCTGTTGGTGTAGCTGGTTGGGAAGAAAGTCATTCCTGACTTCAGAATCAGGCTCTGGTCCTTCAGAGGCCACTGATGCATGTGGTTCTCCTAGTTCACATTACACTTAAACCTAGCCAATGCTACCTGCCTCAGGAGCACAGAATTGTTAGTTTCCTAAGAAGATGAAATGAAAATAAAATGTAATTCAGTGAATCATTGACTGACTACTAAACTGATTGTTAATTGGGTATACGCTGCCCTCTTTATCAGCCCTCCTTCTGTTTAGCAGTCATTGCTTTGTGTGTCAGCATTTGTGGTGAGTATATTATACCCCGGGAGCACAAGGGACATTGCCACATTCAGAATTATAGAAATGTGATGAGATTTGAAATACTTTACTGGTATCCCTATTTGCTGTTCCAAAGTGTTGTTTCTAAGGCAATAATTTATCCACAGTGACTTTTCAGTGTAGAGACAAGCCTATAATGAGTCCCTTTACCCATACCTTGCTTACAGTTTTGCAAGTGCTCTGGAGCATCTGTATAGTGTAAGGGAACTATCTGTTCTCTGGAGAACAGCTTGTTTGAAAATAGCTGTTAACCTATGAGCACGTGTCCCCCTGGCAAAGTGACCTACAAGAAATAGTAATTAGAGACACTGTCAATAGCACAATGTGCTTTTCTTCTTCAGGTAAATATCAAGGTACCTCCTAAAGATGACAATGACTTAGAAGTCATAAAGTCTGGCCGTTATTACATCATTTTACTGGGCAAAAGCATCAGTGTGACCTGGGATCTGGCTATGGGAGTCTCGGTTATCTTAAAAGGCAATTTCAAAGTAAGTGTTTTTTGCTTTACTTATTCTTACTAAAGAATGTACTTACCCTGTCTCTGGGGAGTAGATTTTTTTTTTTTTTTTTTTTTTTTAATGCAGACCTGCTGATAGATTTCCATGGAGTATTAGGCACTTGCTTAAAAATGAAGGGTTTTTTTGTAATAGTGTAAGGGTTGCTTACTTTCCTGATAGTTCAACTGTAAGGGGTAAATTCTGGGTCACTGGAGATGAGCTATGACAGGAAGGATGAATGTTGTGGTGCCTTGGAATAACTATGCCTTGAGTGATTTCTTCTGTATTCAAGAGCAGCACTATAAGGAGCCAGATTTACTAGTGATGGCGATAGGACAGTCATCTCCAGAAATAAAATGGGATTGTAGGGACATGCTCCAACTAGAGCAAACAGGCACCGCTGATCAGAGTTGTTGTCTTGCTTCCTGGAGTCCTTGGAGAAAGTATTGTCCTACTTTCAGCTAAGCAGAATGGAAACAGGAGCTAAATGTTCTCTGTGAGAGACTACGTCTATTTTAGTGAACTTGGCAAGGCCAGGGCGAATTCAGTTTTTAAGACTTGTGCCATTAAAGCACTAGGCTAAAAAGACTTCTTAACAAAACCCTAAGCCAGTCTACAGATGTAAGATTTATGTATTTTGTGTTTCTTTCCCTGCAAGGATCAAGTGTGTGGTCTGTGTGGAAATTTTGATGGAATCCAAAACAATGATTTGACCAGCAGCAATGAACATCTTGAAGTAGATCCAGTTGACTTTGGGAATTCTTGGAAAGTTAATCCATACTGTGCTGATGTTGAAAAGGTGATTGTGAATGAACTGTGAAAACTAATTAATATGGGTTACAGTATCACTCAAGAGTGGGCAAAGAGGTTTGAAAGGATAAAAATAAATGGAAACGAACTCCTTCCCCCATATTTTTGCCAAATAATATTATTTCTTTAAATCTGATAAAAGATCAATTAACTTATCTAAGGCCTCTGTACTGCCTGGCTTCAGATGAATGTTAAAATAGCCAATCTGTATGGTGGAGGCTGTTCATAGCGTTTGCCAGCCCAGATGCTTGAAATCCAGGTATAACTGGAAATCTCATTTTAGAGCTTAATCTAAAAATCCAGCTGTAATTTCCAGACAGGGGAGTTCAGATAAAAATTTTGTATTTTGCTATCCAAACTTCTATATCCCAAATCTTAGTCTGTACATCTATGAGCAACTGAATGCACAGGTTAATATCTTTCTATATGCTGCTCGATCTTTTTTTAAAGAGCATTCAGTTGTTATTTTCAGATTGGAGAGGCTTGAACGAAAAAAGCAAGATATAGGAGGGGATGTAAGACCGTATTGCCATCTATCACTGCTTCTGAATTTTGAGGTCACCTGCTATCTGAAAGCATTATCTATGTCGTGGTGCCGGAGATTAGATGATTTTATGGGGTGCTAGTTACGCTACACATGAGAGTATACTTCCTCTTTTCCAAATACAGAGTTTTGAAAAAATGAGGTTGAATAATAAATTTGTCTTGAGCTGACAAAAGTATTTCCAAAACAAAAAGTGAGAGGAAACAACTTGAAGACAACTTGTTTTGACGTTTGTAAAATGAAGCATTTTATTCAGATGATGCTTTTAGGGCTGAAAACTTTCTCTTGAAAATTTGTCTAAATTTTCAGAGAGAGAGGGGAAAAAAGGCCTCTTTTAGATCTTCCCTTAAAAGATTTAAATTATCAGAAACTAAAATGAAGCATTTATTTTTGATCACATGAAAACTTTTGGGTTAGTTTGCTAACATAGCCACAGTATTATCTTGCTAAATGTTGCTTTTTTGGTATGGTTTGATTGGAACGTAGAAGTTGCAATAATGAGGAGTGAGACCGCAGGGTAAGACCAAGAAGGAGCAGCTTCTCGTTTCAGTGTAACAGGCATATGACAGAACCTGCAGATAAATATCTCCGTGATAAATGCCATGTCAATACTAGTGCTCCTTGTTCTTAGATAAATTAAATGGGAGAGGAGGAGACTACTGAGCCATTCTTATACAGCAGTGGCCTTAGATATTGTCTGCTGAAGACTGGTAATATTTGTGAGTCTTGTGGGCCTTCTGTAGAGATGTGAATGATCATTTTTCAGGATGGATGTTTGGTTCAGTGGGAATTCCTGTCATCCAAACGTCTATGTTATCCAAACATCCAAAACTGCAGCGTACAAGTAAGAGCTGGAGAAAATGTAGGGGATGACCTGTTCTACTCTGCGTTCTGCTGTGGCAGGATCTGTGCCTGTCATACAACAGGTTGAAACTTGACTCAAAGAAACAACTTCCTTTGTCATGAAAAATGTCTAGTGTTAGTGAATCTCTTCAACTTGAAGAGTCCTGAGGTCTTGAAGGCAAGGCTAACGCAATGTGTGCTTGTCTCTTACAATATTAAGCCCAACCGGGAACAGACCTTGATGTCTCCACTGTGTAATGGAAACATAGTGAAGCAGGTGATGGTAGAAACGTCATGCAGCATTTTGTCTGGGGATCTCTTTGAAGAATGCAGAAAACTTGTGAGTATTGTGTCACGCATCTGACATTCTTCAATTCTGCATGATTTTTGCTGACACTAATTACAGCTGAGGGGAAAAATATGGTTGTGCTGACAGCACACAGGACTTGGAGGAGGCTCACTAATTGGTGTTCTCATCTCTGACCCTGTCCTGTAGCTGATGCTTCATGGGAAAATTACTACCACCTAGTAGCAAGCTATAGAATAACTTTTGCTTGAGAAAAATTTTACTCTAAAACCCAGAGACTGGCACATGAAGTCAAGCACAAGGGTTAAGATTTGAGGGGAGGGGGAGCTGACCTAATGTAATGTCATTCAGGCTGCATTCTACCCAAGGTGCTGCACAAGAGGGCAGGGCCCAAAAACATACAAAGTTACTCCGTATGGGGATTATTAAAGGACAATAAACTTCAGTGTCTATAGCAACTTCGACAATGTGGCCCAATTTAAGTCCTTGCTAACATCAGCAGAAAGACCTGCACTGATTGATGTGGCACCTCAACTCTTGGCAAATGGAGCAGCCAAACCATCGGAAGGCTAAATGTGTCTAGAAGTAGGTGAAGGGAATCACTGAGTGTGCTGTACCCTGTTTTTCTCTTTTGCAGGTGAATCCTGAGCCCTACATAGATATTTGCACATACGACACTTGTGCTTGTGAATCTATTGGGGACTGTGCTTGCTTCTGTGATGCTATAGCAGCCTACGCACATGTCTGTGCACAAAAAGGTGTTGCTGTTCACTGGAGATCACCAACTCTGTGCCGTAAGTACAGGGTAGATGTGGAAGAATTGGGTGAAAAGGTTCAAGCTTTTAATCAATAAGCTGTTGGCTTAGATAGACCATTCTCATCCAGCTCTGCTCCCACTGATGTCCAGAGAAGTTCACTTTAATGGGACTGGGCTAGCAGCTCACCATGACATTTCTACTCCCTTTTCTATTTATGTTCAGAGCCATACCTGGAAAAAACATTCCCTCAATTAGGGGCTATAATGGTCTGTGGTACAAACGAATCTAGAGAAAGAAATGGTTTCTGTAAGATACATATATATATATATATATATAAAGTATATATATAAATATATATATTTAATTAAAAGCTTAGAGTTTGGTTATTGCAATTGTTTTTATCAAAACCAAATATCTCCAGTCTAGAGCAAGTATCTCATTATGTGAAAAAAGATATAAGAGTGAAGAAGTGGCCTGCCCTAGATGTAGTAAAAGAATAATATAGTAAAAAAATATATATTTTTAATTTAAAGATGAAAATCTTTCTCTTTCTATGAATATGTGGTCCCCTTTATACCAAGTTTGGTGTCATAGTTCTGAGAGGCATGGTGACTATACTCTGGTTTGATTTTTTTCACCTCTGATTCTTTCACTACATAGCACAAAGCTGCGAGGACCTGAATAAACAAGAATTAGATTATCAATGTGAATGGCGATATAACAGCTGTGGACCTGCATGTCCTATAACATGCCAGCACCCACAGCCTTTGGAGTGCCGTCTGCAGTGTGTGGAAGGATGCCATGTACACTGTCCTGCAGGTAAATCCATCTTTTGCTTTAAGCAGTTACTTAACTTTTTCTGCTATGCCCCTGATAGTATTTTTGGTTTTTTACACCCCCTAAGTGTTCCTATTGCATGAGAAGAGGTCATACAGTCCAGAAATATTCACAGATTTGTAAAGCTGGAGACTGCAAAAGACTTAGATGTAGCAGTTAATTCCTTAAAAGGTTACCGATGTGTTTTCACCACAATTTCTTAGCGCATAAGGAGGAAGGTGGTTAGGCATCCTGGTTGGAGTTTGTGAAATGACCACAGTGTGTGGAGGGCATAAAGTGGTGCATAGAAGAGGAGAATGATAACACTGCCGTCAAGAATGAGGGAGGACGGGAACAGAGCAATAAGGAAGGAAGACAGGAGGATTAGGGGCTGTGTAGCAACAGAGACGGTTAACTATGTGGTTAAAGTAGAGTATGAATTTGTGCTGGAAACTCAGAAAATGCTCTGCTTCAGAGCAACCACTGCAGTGGGGGAAATCCATTGCCTTGACCTGCTTACTACCTCCAAGGCTTTGATGCTCCTGAGAGTGCCCAGCAGGCATCCCCCTGTGAGGATGAGCTTTTAGCTTAACTGTTCCCAACAACCATCTTGTAGAAAGGGGAAAGAAAAAAATATGGGAAATATGGGATGAGGAGAGGAAAGACAGACAGAAAGGGAAACAGTGAAAGACGAGCAAGATCCAAAAGGAGAGCCAAAACTCAGATGAACAAATAGCTCCTAAAGGCAGGGTGGGAAGACGTGAAGGCAAAAAAGGAAGGCTATTTGAAGCTATAAAAATATCTATAAAAAGCTATTTTATGACCAAGAATAGCTATTCTGGGCCCTGGTATCTCTGATCAGAGTGAGGTAGGGGATGCTGGGAGAAATAAATAATATACATGTAAAAAGGAAAATGCCATTTTCTCCTGTCATCTTAAATGCTTTGTTCTAAAGATACATTCACCTTCTGTATGGTACTAGCTGTTGCAGGTTATACACTGGGTTAAGTACTTCCAACATCTAAATAAAAGTGGTTATGAAGGAAGGAAATACTTCTCTGTGTCAAGCTGGCAGTGGCCATAACACAAACACAGTATTCAGAACGTTTGAGCCCAACTCAGAAGCCTTGTTATGGTTTTTGTAGCAGGGTAAATGCAATGATTAGATTTGCAATTCATGAAAATTGGCATCTTTATACTACTGTGCTATTCTGAAACAGGGAAAATACTTGATGAACTGTCCCTGGATTGTGTCAGTCCAGAAGACTGTCCTGTGTGTGCAGTTGGAGACGTCAAGATCCCGCATGGAAGGAGAATAGTTTTGCACAGAGATGATCCACAGCACTGTCAATCTTGGTATGATGGGTTTATGCAGTGAAATAGCATGCCTGTTGAGTAAGATGAAGGGAGAGAGATGAAGCACATCCTCATTAATAAGTTTTTGGACGTAACTTTAAATATACCAATGAAGATGAAGCTTGGAAACCATCTTTTATGTCAATATCTCTTCACATACAATCTGAAGCTGAAGTTTTTCAGTGACAGTAGGGATTATAGGATGTCGGCTGAATTTAAGCAAGTGAAATTCATAAATTCCTTTCAAAAAAGGCCTTTTCCCATGTGTAGGTGCCCCAACTGGCTTCAGATATCCACTTCTTTTTGTCTAAGGTGTGATTCAACATCAGTAAAGCCATCAGACTCTTACCTTCTGCCAGTACTAAAAAATTCCTACGTATAGTGCAAGATCTCAATGTGCACTCAGTCGAGAACTCGCTGAGATTATTAGCAGTTGGAATTGTGTACTATTATTGGAAAACCCATTTCCCCAAGATTTTAAGATGATATCCCATGGCCTGATCTTGTATGCATGCATTTCCAAATATGATGAAAATAATGGCAGGGTGCACAATGCTGTGCACTGTGCAGGATAAGGGCATTTAGCCACAGTGTGGCAGAGACTGTTTTTCATTCTGCGTACTGCCCAGTGGCATATTACACCATGGCCTGTAGTATCTGAAAGTTTGGCTTTCTCTGGATGTCTAGACCTTTGAGGGATACTTTCACTAGTCACTTGTAATGCTGTGAATACAAGAGTTTTCCATCTTGTAATTTGACCATATTTAATAGAAAGAGTTGTAAAACTGCAGCAGCTATTAGCCCAGACTAGCACCTTAGCTCCAAATGCTCTGAACCTCACAGAAGCTCTGAATGGGTATGAACTTTGAATTCCTGGCCTCTTGCCAGGGCTAGCGTACGTCTGTGCTATAAACCCAGGGCATGAGACTGTTATGCTAATCAATTAAATATATATATATGTATATATATATTTTTAACAGTGTACACACAGATCCTTGAATTCCATCAAGAGGTCAAAAAAGAGTCTTCATAAATGAGTCTCTGTTCCCTAATTTTTGTAATCCTTAATAATAATTTATCTTAAATGTTGATACACTGGCTGCTGCTCACAAAAGATTTCAGAACATTAGGAAAACTTACCTCACTAGGGAAACATCCTTTTGCATAGCTGTCACCTAATTTAGATGCCTACACCATCTGTACAAACAATAGAAAATATTGCACAAAAATGAATTTTATAGCAAATATCCAAAGGAAATTGGAAACTAGAAGAGGCTTGTTCATATTAGGATTAAAATAATAAATCTTCTGTTGCTATATGTTAATGCCAAAAGTAGCTGTGCATTCTTCAATTAGGAAGATACTAAAAGGAGCTTGAAAAGAACACAGCACTTGAACTAAGAAAACTTGAACTAAAGTGCCACGTGTAAAGTCTTTTCCTGGAAAATGGCATCTTCTTCCAGTATTGACTCATTTAGTTTGTACATTCTGGTTTTTCTCTGGCAGTGAAAACAAGCATTTCTTGGTCCTTGCTCTTTCATAAACTTTTCCTTTTCTGTTTCATGGACTGTCTGTTAAGACAAGGAAAATATATTGACTGAGTCTGTACCACCCCGTGCATGAGTATAGTCATGTTCTTTGCTCTGATAAGCGAAGTAAAGAGAATTATGCAACCAGGAATTAGAAGGACAGAAGTGTTAAACTTGCTAAAGATAGAAAGAGATGAATTATAAACAAGCTTTGAAAAGGTGGGGGGTGAGAGAGGTGAAAAATCTCATGGCAGTACAGAAGGATGAATAGTGGAAAAGGCAGAGATGGAGGAAAAAAAAATTGGAGCTGAGATGGAAAGGGGAAGAGAAAAATGTACTAATGGAGGTGAGTAGAGATGGTGGGAGAAGATATAGGACTAAAAAGAGATAACAGCTATAGATGAAATACATCATTTAATATGAGAAAAAGGACTGAAAAAGATAACATGGTAAATAAGAGGAAGATGAGAGACACACACACACACAAAAAAACCCCAAACCCAAAACACCCTGGAGGACGAACATGTGCCAAATCTGTATTCAAAACAAAATTAAGTCAGGACAAAGAAAAGGAGCATAGTGCACTTTAGAGGTAGAAAAATGGCTGTTTGTTATTTTCACTAAGGTTAAAATCTAGGTAAACCTAGCCTCCTCGCAGAGTCTGCTAAGTCATATTGGAGCTAAAAGCATCTTTCCTCCTCTAGGATTTAACTTTGTGTTAGCTGCCTCTAGTTTGCCTCATGTTTTGCTTCCTTGTGAAGCAAATCAGATCTCCCAGTTCATTCCACCAGTGGCTTGTAGGTAGCTGTATTGGTGAAGCTCAGTGGGTTTCTAGGCAGTTTCCAGACACGGATTTTACACATTCTGCTAAAGGCTGTTATAAAAGAGTTTCCTCTGACAAATGCATCATAGTTTGTCATATGTTTCCTGGATCTAAACAAACACGTATGAACATACAGGATTTAGTTGTACAATACCTTGTGAGGAGTTGTGTGGAAAAAAAAATCATTCACATCATGATTGATTTTTGAGATATTTAACTGTTTCTGTATGGACAGTCTTTTATTACGTGTGGGTGATGTGTTGTTATAAGCGTTGATTTTTTACAGTTAAATTTGCTGATTTTTGTAGTCTGTGTGAAGGGAAGAACTTAACCTGTGTAGCCTGTGAACCAGTGGAGGACACCCTAACACCAACAACACCTGTTCCAGAGGAGGACATTGAACTACCACCCAGTGAATACTCATGCAGCAAGATGATGGACTTGGCCTTCCTAATGGATGGCTCCAACAAACTGTCAGAGGAGGACTTTGAACAGCTAAAGACTTTCATAACGGGCATGATGAAGAAACTCCACATCTCCCAAAAGAAAATCCGAGTGTCAATTCTAGTGTATAGAGCTGGCCCCACAATCTATCTTGGCCTTAAAGATATCAAAACACAGTCCCAGATGAGAAAAATTGTCCAAAGCATAAAATACACAGGTGATGAAGTAGCATCCACCGCTGAAGTCCTTAAATTCACCGTGTTTCACGTGTTTGGAAAAGCAGAAAGGACAAATGCTGCCAGAATTGCAGTGCTATTTATGGCAAGCAAGTCTCCAGGAAAACTCCGCGGCATCCTCACAGCTTTGAAGAATAAAAAAATCACAGTAATACCTGTGGGGATTGGGCCGTATGTCAGTGTGGAGCAAATCAGGTTCATTGAAAAGCAGTCACCAGATAATAGGGCCTTCCTAATGAACAATGTGTTAGAGCTAATGGATAATAGGGATCTCCTCATTGATCATCTATGTGATCTTGGACCTGAAGAAAGTCCTCTGTTACAAGCTACGTCCAGTCCAACAATATCCAGTGTCTTACTTCCCACCTGGGGACTCACAGCACCACCACCCTTCTTGGAAAAGCCTACTAGCAAAAGGCTGGACATTGCTTTTATTGTGGAAGGATCTGACAATGTAGGGGAGGAAAATTTCAATGCCGTCAAGAAGTTCCTTGAGAGGGTGATCACAGGAATGAATGTGGGACAGGAAGATATTCATGTTACAGTCATGCAGTATTCAGAGACTGTCACTCTGGAGTATTCCTTTAGGGAAATACAGTCAAAGGAAAGCATTATTGAGAAGGTGAGGAGCATACCCTACCAAGGAGGGAAGGCTACCAACACTGGGAATGCCCTTGATTACATTTCCAAACACACATTTACACAAGTGAATGGGGGCAGGCAAGATGTTCCTCACTTGGTATATATGGTGTCATCCAGTCCTTCCACTGATGTTATCACACGTCCTTCCAGGAGCATAAATGTTATTCCCATAGGCATAACCCCCCATGCAAACATCCAAGAGCTCAGAAGGATCAGTCAGCCTAATAACCCAATTATCTTGCATAGTTATAGCACACTTATTGAAGAAGCACCTGAATTAGTGCTGCAGTCGTGCTGCTCTCATAAACTTTGGACAGAAATTCCAGGTAAAGTTGGATGTATTTTCTGTGTAATTTCCTCTTTTCTCTCTCCTGTCTCTTCCATTTCCCCCTTGCATCACTGAAATTTGAAGGGTTCCCATGTCTCATTTGGTATCTTGTTGTCCAAATGCCAAGGGAGGACCATTTATCTTCACTGGAGGCTGAGGATGCTGCCCTGGTTCAGCAGTACTGAGCACAGACCTGCAGCCAGCCTTCTGTAGGCTCAGAGGTCCTTGGCTCCTTTTGTTAGTAAAGTACAGTAGCTTTCAGATAGGTTGGAGGGTGACAAGAAAAAAAAAATTATTCTCATCTAGCTGCTTCAAACAGGTTAAAATTTTACTTCCTCTTTCCTGAAGAGACTTCTTGGGTTTTTTTTTAGTGTTGGTTTTTTTTTTTTTTTGGGGGGGAGGGTGGTGGTGGTGGTGGTGGGTTGGGCAGTATTTTGTGTTTGTTGTTGGGGTTTTGTTGTTGGTTTGGTTTGGGTTTTTTTTTGTTGTTTTGCTGTTCTTTTTGGTTTAGTCCCCTGAGAGTAAAATAGCATTAGTAGAAAAGCAGGAATTGAAGTACCCATGTAATCCCACTGAATATAAATCTCAAGGTTTTCATTAAGAGGGCATCCCACTTTCAACTGGCCATTATCCTGCTTTGTTTCCCCTTTCAGTTCCTACCAATAGATTAGCAGATGCTACTTCTGATTATCATGTATAAAAAAACCTTTTTCCACCCACCCACTCCTCAGGGTTGTGCAACAAACCAATGGATGTCATGTTTCTTCTGGATGGAAGTTCCAATATTGGAGCATCAGAGTTTGAGGAAATGAAAAACTTTGTACGGGCATTTATTGAAAGTGCTGAGATCAGTATGTATCTGTCTTTTAACTCAAACATATAAACCCATTTTGTGTTCTTTTGCTTATACAGGACAAAACAGCTGCTCAGTATAGATTTTTTTAAATTTTGTTTTCAAATGAGTTATTCCAATCCCTCAAAAAAAAATTAAGTTTATATGGAGAAATCAGACTAGTAAAGCTTTGATTCAGATGCAGTTCAGTTTCCTCCCAAACCAAGCTGTTCTGGTTCAGGTGAATAAAGGTTTGACATCCAGTTCAGGGAACAATGTGATGAGGAATAGCTCAGACAGCAGCTCTGCTGAGCTCTTCCCTGTACACTATACCGGACATAAGAAATGTGTGTGCCAAACAGGCGAAGAGGTCACTGTCACAGGATGGAGATTTAGCTGAACTGTTACTCGATGGCAGAAAAGCAAAAATACAAGTTTGGTTTTGGTTCAGTTCTGGATTAGGTTCAACAGACTTGAAAATAATAGTTCAAGTTCAATTCTGGTTCAAGTAAAAATGGATGATTCAGAGGGGGTTTTGTTCAGCTTTGGTTCAACTACAAGGTTTTGGTCTTTGGAAGAAGCATTTCTGGTTCTGACCAACCCTTTTTGGCTAACCTAGGGTGCTGGAACTGTCTTTTTAAGATTTATTTCCTGGCCCGTGTTGGGTGACAGATGCTTTTTGGGAGTGCTAGACTTGCTGAGCTTGCAGAGTAGGTACTGATGGGAGGTACACCTCTAGTTAGGTCATTCAGCACAGATATTATCAGTGCAGCCAGCCTGGCAGAATGCCATATATCCTGCACATACACGAAGGGACCATGCGGCACATGTGGTAAGTTAGGACATCATATGCCCTTGCACCGAGGCCGTCCACATGGCAAGGGCTGCACAGGATCCTGTGTTTTCCCAGTAACATTTCTTTTAACAAACCTGGATATTTTGGATCAGAATTGTACTTTTTCAATTCAGCAGTAAACCATTTCCATGGAGCAACTGCTGTTGCTGCTGGTGTTTCCCACTGGGTGTTGACATGTTTGTATTATACCTGTGCTTCCAGAAGAGGTGATTACCAGCACTTGTACTAATTAGAGAGCTCATAGAGGAAAATTATAACATTTCTGTAGGTCTAGAATAACTTAGATTTTTTTTTTTAGAGATCGCACATGGAAGACACTTAGTTTCTGAAAATTGTGTATATGCACGATATAGAGAAGCAAACCAAGTGAAACAAACACAAACTTAACAATAAACCAACAGACAGTTTATTTTAGCCTAGCTGTTTTCCTTATCTTTGAAGCCTGTAATAGCAGATGTTACATCATTAACAATAGGACAATAATAAAGAAGCTATGAAATGACTTCTTACTACAGCCTTGATTTTAAAATCTTTAAGACAACTATGGAAAAATTGTAAAGTATAATGAGTAGACAATATTCAGATCAATATAGGGCTGTAACATTTGGGTATGTGAAATCACAATTATTGTTAACTACATTCATAAAATTTTTACAAAGCATTGATAAAGAATAATATGCTGTATACATAAGTATCTTCAATATACAGTAGAAGTCCTTCTAAGACCATGAAGAGAGGTATAGCCGATCATTATAAACAATGTATTGCCCAGTTCAATTCTGCAAGTCTGATATTAACTATCTATATCAATCCTCTGTTAATAGTTTTATTCATACTTCTTTCAGAATGTATGAGCAGAACCAGGATGTCAGAGAATAGCAGAACTTGGAATTTCTCTTCATTCCCCTTTGCAGGTCATGCTCCATGGGTGCACTGTGTCCCATGCTGCAGCCTGATGCATGCCACTCAAGTGTTGTATGACAGAGGGAAATTTGCATGAAATGTATTTATCCGGGGAGCTTGGCCTATCAGACAAATGGGGCATCAAACTACCACTCTTGCAAAACAATGTGCACATAAAAAAAAGGGATCTTTAGAGAATTTTAAAATGGAAAAGGAATAATATTTGGAGATCAATAAAGTGCAATTCTCCAATCATGGTCAAAATGATCTGAGGTAAAATACTGCATGCTGATTCCTGACAGAAGAGCAACTGTTTCCAGCAGTACTTGCATATTTTTTTCACCTGGGAATAGTTCAGTTTTGATCTTTTGATTGAAAACACAGCTTTCACACTCTGATGGAAAATCGCTGTCTAGTTGTGCTTAATGTAAAACACAACCATAATGTATCCTTTAGATTTATTTTAAGACATTTGTATGCGCTGCTTACAATGTTTATTTTCTGCTTTCTGCTTCAGGCAATAGTTCAATTCATGTGTCAGTTCTCCAGTATGCCAGGGAAAATAATCTAGAAATTTCATGGAACATGCCTCAAGAGACTGAAAAGCTTGTAGAGATGGTGCGCTCAATTCAACAAAGGGAGCAAGGTCCTACCAGACTAGGTGAGTGATTATGTGGATGCTGATGTTTAAACAAGAGAGGAAAAAAACCCCCAGAAATGCGAAATATAGCCTGGGCCCTATCATCAATTTATGTCCGTGCTATTGTGGTAGTGTTCTGCAGTAGGACTCTCAGTTTTTTTTAGTTCACTCGTATCTTTATTTATGTGCATTTCTTGGTAAAGGTTCAATTTTCTCTATTAAAAAGTATTTGTAGGTTACTTGAATTAGGGTTTATCTTAATGTATTTTGGAAAGAAGATGACTGATTTCTTTTTAGCCTTGAAGTGATTCTCAGGATTTGCATTCATTATCTTTCAAGCAAGCAAAACATAATTAAGAAGTAAAGACTTTGATCATTAACCTTTCAGCGTCAATTAGTGGATTAGACATTTAACAGTAGAACTGCTTATGCTGACTTCAATAGCTGCCCTCGCTAGATGTTTGTTACTCTGTGCTGAGCCAGTGTAACCAATCCGGTTGAAAAATAACTTAGCAAAACAGTAGTTATATTCTGGGTGGTTCAGTTCCCTCATCCAAGTTGTCATGCTGGTCTCACAAGGATTTGGGCTGGCACAAGGCTGGGGATGGTGCCAGGGAGCAAGGATTGCCTAAGGCGGCACCTTAGCTGAAGCGTTACTTGTGAAACTTCATCTTCTGTTGTGGACAACTGCATCCTGAAAAGCATGTCTACTTCAATTTTCATGTGCTAAAACATAACACAGATTTCCCACTGGGTCTGTGGAAATTCAGTACACGCACATGTATCAGTTGTAGGGTTCAGCAAAAAATGATTCTCCTTCAGCATATCTGATCTTTCACCAGATACCCTGAGAATTTTGTTCTTCTGGACTGGAACCACATTTGCTCTGGCAGCCGCCTAGCATTAGGGTCCTATAAGAGTTGAGGAGTACACAGATTTTTAGGGTCTTTGGCCTACTTCAGACTGTAAAGAGTTATTGGTACAGAAAAGTGAGAAATAAAACCTGACTTCCATAGTTCGCAGGAGGATTAGCCATGATTGCTTTCTCAGCCTGGAGAAATAAAAATACCAGATGGCTGATGAGACTTCTATAGGCTCGTTGTGGGATAAATTGTTACGTACAAATAGATAAGTTTCATGAAGCCTTCCATGTAATGTGTATAGTAAGCTACACTGAACTACAGGATAAACAGAGAAAACATGGCCTTTGGGAAATGAAATGGGAGAGGCAGCCACATGACATACTCGTTAGTGATTTGTTTATGTCTCATTGGAAAATGCTCAGAGACCACGATGAGGGATGTGGTATAATGAACCAAAATGGAATAGAGTAGAAGTAGTTCCTCCCAAATGAAGTAATGAAAATAAGTCACTGTGGTCCTGTCCTGCACCTTGTAATGTGTGTGAATTCGGCTGACTGTGTAGGAGACTCAGCATCCATGGGAAATGCATGGTCATTCATGTCATTCTGTCTGTGCTTGGGCCTCTGGAAATGCAGAGGCTGCTTAAAAAGTGTAGATGGCTCAATCTGGATGTTGCAGTTCCCTAGGTAGCTTTGGAAATCTTTTCTAGCCTATGGAGGGCTTGATCAGGATTTACCTGTCAAAAATATCATTACCATCAGACCAGTGCTATTTCTTCTCATTTGTGCTGGTTTCCCTATGGTAGAAACAGAACCCTGTGTAATCCTTATTCAATCATTGCTGATCCAAATCATCCTATTTTGGTCAAAAAAGCTATATGTGCAGAGAGCAACTGTAGACTCTGTTGCCATTACTGCAAAAGTCTTACTGCAGAAAGTGTTCCCTTTTCTGTTTCAATTAACCATAAGGAAACTCCAGCAGAGAGATAAATTTTATTAGTAAGAAAAAACAAAAAGCTACAGAGTATACAAGGGCATAGACAGAACAAAGAAGAGCAGCCTATACCACAACGCTTTCCCATGCTTATGCAGTAAGATAAGATCAGGCAAATTTTGGCTCAAGTAACCTATTGAGAAGAAGCTCTGGGGATACTCAGACACCATGAAATCATGTACAACTTCATATAAGAAATAACTGGAAAAAAAAAAAAAGAAAAAAAAAAGAAAACTAACTAACTGCAAGCAAGAGCTGACTATAAGCCTTCATTCAACTAAAGGAGTGATCTATGCAAGAGAACTGCGAATCACATAAACATGCCTCTGTTGAGCATTCATGAGTATTTAGGAGAGTCACAGGGAGCACATTGAGCAATCCCTACAGTAAATACCACTTAACACTTTATAAAAACATGATTTTGCTTGCTTATATCTTTACTAAAAGTAGCTCATTTAGGCTGATGTTTTCCATGCCCACTGCCTGCCTCAGACTCAAAATTTGGAGGGAGTATGATCTATGTGGCTCAGCTGTATTAGAAGCATTGTTAGGGAAAGAAATGTGTGTTCCCCTCCCCGCCTTGAAGAAAAAAAATCTTAAATATTTTAACTGAAATTTTCTATAGTTATTAACATATTTGAATAGCAGCATTCACCTTTGCCTGTTATGATTAAGAAAGTATAAATGTTTCCTTTCTAACCCCCCCGCTGTGTTTTAGGAAGCAAAGGCCCACCATAGCACTTTTCTTTCTTCAGATCTCTGCCCTGAGCGATGCAGTCTATGCAGAATTTGCAAAAGCTTGACCCCCTTCACCCACCCAAGGCTGTGGTTTTACCGGCAGCTGCCCTTCTCTAAGGGCTCCCATGCACTGAAGGACAGAGGTCTTCCTCACTTGCTCCCCCCCGACTGTTTCTGAATTGATGGTGTCAGCTCCTTTTTGAAGGCAGCTTTGCATGCCTACTAGTCTCTTCCCTGAGCTATTTTAATGTACTGTCCTGGCAGGTGTGTGTTGGGTTTTTTTGTTGTTTTGGTTTTTTTGTTTGTTTGCTTGCTTGCTTGTTTTTTCAGTTCATATCTTATAAGGTTTGTGAGTTGAATGTGGTTCTGGGGGAGCCCGGCATCATCAGAACCCCTTGGTGGTAAGAGAAATGCAGGATTTGTGACCGGTGCAGCCAGGAAAGCCAAGGAGAGGGACAGGGTTTGGGGCCTCGGAGTGTGCTCCTTTCAGTGGTGGTGGGCTGCTGGACTGACAGATCTGGGCTATTCATGAAGAGTTCCGCCATTCTGTTAATTGACACGTGTTAATGCCAGAATATCAATGTGCTAAGAATTGACTATTTTAAGCATGGATCTGTGGGATCAGTTTGTAATAGCTAATTAGTTTCAAAATTAAAATAATCTACTATTTTCAGTTAAAAAAAAACCAATTCCATGCCAAGTCAAACCCCTAAATTAAGCTATAAAGACCAGCTTCAGGATTATTGTCATGGAGGGGGCTGTTCCTGATTAGACAAGCCCTTGCTTAAATAGATGCAATCTGGACTATCCACAGTCCAGATAATGTCGTCTTTTTCTATATTTCAAGTGCTGGGGAGCCATTTCTTTTTCGCTTCTTTCTCAGGCAGCTTTCAGTACTTGTGGGTGATTAGGACCTCTTGTAGTACTTTTTTGGTCGAGATGTTGCAGAAGTGTTAGCGAAACCACTGAGGCCACTTAAGATTCACAAGTTCCCGGCAGGAACCTCCGCCTAACTGGAATCCCCTGTCTGTCACAACTCCACAGACCCTCACGGGAGCTTTACATTTTATTCCTCATTTCAGACAAAATTAAAGAAAATAATTGCAAAGGTTGCTTTTAGGAAGTTTCTGCTTTCCCTGAGGCACCCACCAAACCATTAAATGTCTGTGCATTGGTTTATTTTCCTCCAGATTGGCTTATTCTGGGATTAATCTTGTTTTTTATTTCTTGGATATATTTCAAACGTTTCTAGGGCACCTTGTGCTCTTTCAGTTCATTCCATGATGTTCATAATTGTTCCCAATCTAATATCTGTGATTCAGATTAGCATGCCTTTTTACACGTTTTTCCTCCTTTATCCAAATCATTAATGAAATTATTCAATAAGGCAGAATCTAGTGTAATTCCCTGTAGACCCTCAGTAAACACCTCCAACCCTACTCAACAAATTGTCTTTTGTCCTTAAAACTTGTTTATGTCCATTTAATCAGCTTTCAGTCCTTGCAGGAACCTCTGCATGAACCATTCTGAATTATTACTTCAGAATACGAGTCTGGCTTGAATGTACATTGGGTGATTAAAAAAAAAAATAAATTCTGCTAATTAGCCCTTATTGAATAGCCTTGTTAAAGGCAACCAGAAAAAGGTTCTTACAAAGTTTTTTCTGACTGTCAGAAGTTCTTCATCAAATGTTCATAGTCCTAGCTGAGAGAAGACTGTGCAGTGATGCCATCCCTTCTCCATTCCCCCCCCCCCCGCCCCTGTCTTTGTAGGATATCTTCTGTGTTCTTTTGCTTTAATGATCATTCCAAACATGATTTTTGTTTTGTACTCTGTGGTGTAGTCAGGAGCATGTCTGCACTGAAAGATGGGGAGAAGGTGCTGTGCTGTGGTGGCAGCCTTTGGAATGACTGACCCACCCTTTCTAAAGTAGCCCATGTAGATCAATGTTGTTTTTTTTTTTTTTTCTTTTTTCTTTTTTTTTTTCTTTTTTCTTTCTTGCTTATTCATTTGTATTTTTTACCTGGACGTGCCCAATGACTAACAATCATGCCCTAATGACTAAGCTGAAAAGCTGCTTGGGAGCTCAGTGCTCCTGCAAGCTAGGTCTTTTTGTTCAGTTATCCAGATAAATCTTTAGATGGTCAAATTTGGGAAGGGGGTGTGTGTGTGTGTGCATGTGTGAAACTAATTGTGGCCATTGTGCCTGTCAGGACCACAATAAGTGTAACGTGTTAGGAGGCAGCAGGAGAAGAGAGAGCAGGAGGTCAGCGACAGATGACCAGACATGCATTCCTTATGATGTCCACTGCCTTTGGGAACAGATTTTTTTATTGTGTGTCACACTGCTCTCAGCTTTGTTATTCTCCTGTATGCAATGAAGGCTTTTGGCTTTGAGACTTCATCTTGATTTCTCATGGGTTGTATGTCTAGTGCCTGAAATACATGTGAGTATAGAAGTCATTCTGCTTCCAAAGCCCATTTGTTGCCTTTTTTTTTTTTGATAGCACATTGTGTATGTGAGAAACAGAAATTATTTGTAACAATAATACATGAGACTAACATAATTTACTTCTATGTTCAGTATGTGGGAACATGTTGGCTGCTAGTTTGGGCTTAGGTTCACATGCACATACAGAGAAAATCCTTAAAACGTGTAATCCTTAAAGCCCATAGCAAACCTCCCATTCACTTCACTGGGGCTTATATGATGCCCCTTGTCAGTGCTAGCAAATGATGTTTTGGCCACCGTCAGATATTCTTTAAAGACAAAAAAATTGTTTTGTTGTTTTATGGAGCAGGATTTAGGGTATTTTCTCTTAGCATTTCAGTTTTCTCTAGGGTCCACCACTGAAATAAACAGTTGATGGTGTGGTCCCATACAGCTAAACAGGTTTAAGAGCTAGCTACTGCAGAAGGGCCTGGTCCCCTGCCACCTCGGGGCTGCACACTTGTACTGCCTGCCTTCTGCAGGAAGGGAGCTCAGGGAAGGGCCCAAATGGTTGAAAACAACACACTTTTTTTTAGAAGCGTTGCTTTTCAGGTGGTGAGTTGCCTGAGGCAGCTAGCTGCGTGGCCGGTGGGTAGCAGTGCTGACTGGAGGGGACTGGGAGGACATGCCCAGCTGGTGCACCCAAGGAGCGGACCCTTCCTTCTGCCAGCAGCTCGCTACGGCACTAACGCAGCCAGAAATGCATTTGCAAAGTATGTAGATATGTCAGAGCAAGCTGGAGTGGAGCCAGCAGCAGCGGCGGCCCAGCTGTCAGCCGCTGAAGGGGTGTACAAGGCACAAGGTGGTCTCGTAACGCCTGAAGCCATAAAGGCTCCGACCCGGTCATTGTAAAGCTAGTTTAATTATGTCCAAGATGCTGTGCACTCTCTTTCCAGCCTTCATATGGCCTTGTGCTTGGTGATATTTATTTCACCCTAAACATTTTAAATTTCCTTTATTGATATGAAAATGGCAGATTACCGTTATGTTGCAATCTAGTAGTAAGAATATGTTCAAGTTGGTTGGTTTATTAGCAGTCAATGTTTTTTTTATCATGGTCTCTGAGGAGTTTGGTATTTCCCTCCCTGGTGAGACGTAGAGACAAACAGCTGAGAAGTGACAGCTTCCAGCTTGGGATGGTGACTTTCTGAATCCCTCTAGCAGGACAAAAGTGTTCATTTGATCATGTCTTCAGACACCTGGCTCTTTTCTCTAAAGTTGGCTTCAAAATTAGGGGAGAAATCCAAAGAGTTTTTAGTATACTAAAACAAATTTTCCATGCATTAAATAGAGTAATTGTTTTGGGGGAACTTTGAAATAGTCCCTGGTTCTATTACAATGGATCTTGATTTCTTTTATTAGAAATTATAAAAGTAATGGGTTTTCCAGTTTACAGATATGTATGGAAGTTTCTGAAAATTTTCAGAATTAACGGGAGAAAGAAAAATGGAGTTGGAGCACCTGGTGACCACACCAACCATGCAAAAGTCAAAGGGTCATTAAAAAAAGACAAACACAGAAATTCCAAGTGCTTTTCACAAACGAATGAAAAATCATTTGTGATTCTTACTGTGCAAAAGTTTAACCTAAAATATTTGAAAGTTAAAACCTGAAATAGTTTTTTATTAATTATTTATAGGACAAAAGGGAAATGAGTCAATTTTCTGGCACAGTGACGATCCTGAAGCAATCACAGGGATTGGAATATAGTCATATTAATTTTCTGTATTTTGTTTTATCCCTTAGTTATTATAGCTAACATGCCATTCTGCATCTAACATCTACCTCTACAGACACATAGAGTAACTACTGCACAACAAACCCATTTGTAGCAATGATTGTGAGACAGCTGTATAGGACATGAGTCAATACCTTGGTTAGTTAATTTTTCTGGTCAGGAATAGCAGTTTGTGAAATGGAATTGCCATCATCCAAATAATAAAGATATTTTAAAATACTTTTTGTTGCAAATAGAAAAACATTCAAAATTTTGAGGTTTTCACTGGACAGAAATTCTAAAGTGCTTTCATTTTATATGTAAAATATAATTCAGAATTATAGTGGGAATGAAAATCAAATTATAGGAATGAAATGAATCTACACAGTTGGAAGAACTAAAAAGATAATCATTGCATAGCAAGAAACACAAGAGAAACAAGCCATTTTGTTCTTAAATTCTGTTGAAAGCCTTCTGTTGAAAGCTTTCTGTTGATTTTTCTCCTTTTTTTCTTTTTTTTTTTTTCTTCTGATCGTAATTGACATTTCCAAAAAGCATTTTGATTTAAACAAACATGCATCTTTCTATTTGAAAACTAGTGCTTGGGAAAATATGTGACCCTTTCTAGACAGGCGATTGCTAGCGGAGGTAACGGCGTGTGACAGATGAAAGCTTGCAGAAGGAGAAATTGGTGTGGTTCCTATTCCTGCAGTAGGTCTGACAGGGCCTGGCAGCAGTTCCTGGTGGGTCCCAACTCTTCTCTTTAGTTGTGGGCATCTGTGTGGAAAGATGACAGGTGAAGATGAGGCTAAGGAAATAGTGATAATGGGGTAATGGGGAAGAAGAGGTGGCTGGATGAGGTGGGAAGGGGATATGAGGCTGTCAGGGACTGTAAAGTGTATGGGACAACAGGAAAGGATGGGGAAAGCAACAGTAGTTGAGAAGGGAATGTCACCTCCAAACCAGTACTGTGGCAAAGGAAACATTTGGGCTTTTTCCAGATACCCGTTCTAGGCTAGATTCTTCCAAGGGGTAAATTCTTCCTGAAACCCTGATGTAAGCCTTGTAGAGTTTCCAATTGCTGTTGCCGCGTTATCAATAGTCAAAGTGCTAAGTGAGCTTCCTAGAGGTTGTCCATGCTTGTAGCAGCTTGGGAAAAGGATCTTTGCTTCTAAAGTGAAA
Organism: Buteo buteo; assembly: GCF_964188355.1. Lineage (NCBI taxonomy): Eukaryota > Metazoa > Chordata > Aves > Accipitriformes > Accipitridae > Buteo > Buteo buteo. The sequence continues at coordinate 23,533,185 of NC_134189.1, read as the reverse complement.
AGGAGTGGGTGATACAGTGAAAGAAGATATGAAGTGCAAAGTGTTCAGGTGTGCTAAGGTATTCTGGGGTGTGCTGGTGACTTATCTATGATCTGACTTCCAGTGTTTTACAAATGTGTTTGATTTTTAAAATTGTTCAGTGACTTCTTCAGGCAAACGTATTTCTGTTCCACTGTTACTGCAGATTACACAGAGGAACGATTCTTTCGAGTATTTGTTATTCACTGTTCACTGTTTGCCCTGAATGTCACATCAGTCACACGGTATCATTTCTACTTCCTAACCTGATAACTTCCAAGCCCAAAGGAGCTTTTAAGAAAGCTGCATATCATGATTCCCAGTATAAATATTTGTGCAAATACATATCTAAATACAAGTACGAGCAAAGTGCTCTCTTGCTGAGGTCATGATTTTGAACAAAAATTTGCCCAAGTGTTCACAGATGTTAAATGAAAGTGCAGCAGCTACCCATTTTTGCCAGTCTGTGATTTGGTAGCTAAGGTACAATTTCTTCGTGTGTTTTGTGGGGTTTGGTGGGTTTGATTTGTAGGGTTTTTTTTGTTGTTGTTTTTTTTGTTTGTTTGTTTGTTTTGTTTTTAATATGGATTGCCCAGTTATATTCTGGGTTAGTCTGAGTCTAGATTTCAGAGAGGTTGCTGGTAGGAGGGAGGCAAGATATGCTTGTCACACCCATAGAAAAAGTTGACCAAATTAGGGAAGGATTAGATCTTCTCTGAGAGCTGAGCAACTTGTGTGTGCAGTTCAGGATGGTGTGAAGTTGTAGATCAGATAGCCACTTGATGTCACTGTTGTTCTGCAATTGTGAAAAAGTACATATTCTACAATATCTTTTTCCTTTTGTGTAATGCAATGGTAATGTTTCTGGAAAAGGTAACTACTAAAGTGAGGAGCATAACTTTATCCTCGTGGCTAAGGGAAAGGCAGTAAAATTCCCATCACTTCAGAGATTGCGGAGCTAAGGATGGCCCTCCTGTGTTGGGATGTATTAATAGTACTGGTAGGTTCTTAATAGCTGAAATCTTTCATGTAGCAGCAATAAAGCAGACATTAAAAGTCCTTCAAGAAAAAGTATTTTGCAGTACTCTATAACCTACTAATACAACGTAAGATTTATTTTTATAGTCTCCTATGAGTTTTCTATTGTCTCTCTCATTTATCTCTTTTCTTCTTAGGAAAAGCCATTGATTTTGTAGTTCAGAATGCAATGTCAGAATCTCACGGAGGGAGACCCAGTGCATCAAAGGTCGCGATAGTCATCGTGTCAGGGAGATCAGAAGACACCGTGGAGGCTGCTGCACTTTCTGCAAGAATAAACAGTAAATCTTGTTTTGCTGTCACTATTTTTAAGCAGAGTTGTTGCTTTTTAAGTAATGCAGTAGAACAAAGGGTGAACAATTAAGGCACTGGTATGTTCATGTAAGTTCAGAACTCACAGTGTGTTATGTTCCGGTAAGAAAGAGGCCTGAACAAAATGTGCCTGAGGAAGATGCCTTTGAATTACCGGTAAATTCAGGACCAATCTGCAATTTAAGCTAAACAGCTTCTATAGGTTTCATAAATTAGTGGCATTTCATTTTCCAAGGTCCTGTGGATAGCTAGGGATGACAGAAATGTGTTCTAATATTATAAATTCAATACTGTTGCAGTACAGTGAATCTTGAAAGGTTCACTGCAATAATAATAAATAGAGGATGTGATCAGATTCTGCACTGACCTATACAGGAATATGCTTTTGCTATCAATGTGTTCTGCATGATTTTTCTTCAAGTTTTCTGGCTGTAGTCTCTGTACCTCAGATTCCTCAGGTGTTCAGCTGAGGAACATTGACTTCCTTTGTAGGTTGCTCTGGGAGCTATTGAATGAGCATGGACTAAATAACAACTATCAACTATTATTATTTGTTTTTAATTAAAAGGTTTGAAAATAATCCAATTGCCGTGTAACTGAAGAAAGAAAACAACATATTGAGATTTTTTTACATTTGGAAAAAAGTGAAGGTGGTGTTATTAAGTCTGCAGCTGCATTTTGTTGACTATGCATGATTGTATTATGCTTGGGACAAATAGAGCTCATCTTAGCTAACACTGTGATTAGAGCATAACCATTTCTGCCCTTAATTGCCTTTAGCCTATGTGGAGGGAGGGATGCAAGTAATACATGAAAATTAACTGTTGGGGGGAAAAAAGTTTTCCCAGATCTTTCATTCTAAAAAGCAAATGAAAAAAATACAACAGCAAAGACCTCCTTCTCCTGTGCATTGCCCACTTAAAACCTTTTCTTCTCTTTTCCTAGGGGTATCCCTGTTTCCAATTGGGGTTGGAAACAGATATGATGAAGAGCAACTGAGAACTTTGACAGGGCCATCAGCTGCTAACAGAATCATGAAGCTTCAGAATTTTGAAGACTTATCCACTATGATCACATTGAATAGTGAATTTATCAACAAAGTGTGCATGGGTAAGTCCAATATAGTTGTAGCCTCATAACTGGAGCAAAACCCCCAAATTGAAATGCCAAAACCAGAGTGCTTTTTCTTGATTTGAGAAGTCAGCCCAGTGCTCCTTTGATAGCATTTCACTGACACTCATCACAAATGCTAACATAGACGCCACCATCACTTAGGTGTAACAAAATCTGAGCCCTTTCAGCGTGTAGCCAACTGCTATTCTAATCCACCAACTTTCAGCAAGGTTTTTAAAACTGCTTAGGCCTAAACTTTCAAGCTATCATCTTATTAATAATCAGGGCTGGTCATTAACTGAAGGACACCAGGAAAGCTCAAGCTGTCACAAATGAATGGGGGCACGCTTCAGAAATGTTACAAGTTAGTTGTGAATAAAGATTCCAAAGATTCCATACCTATTTTTCTGCACAGACCTAAGCATTGTTATGTGTATGTCTACAAAGAATTCAGCCAAAGGGTCAGGAAAAAAAGAATAAGAAAGAATTAACTTTTCCAGGAAAACAAATACTGGGGAAAAAAAGGTATAAAATATTTTAAACATTCATTTATTTCTAGATAGCCATGCCCCCCATGTAAGGAAACTTGCTTCAACTCTGGCCATTGTTTTACTACTTTTGCCTCCTTGGTCTGTGTGTATATAGATATTTATTATTCATGGTGGTGATATTTCTATTACAATAGCATCTACTTGTCCTCTCTGCAAACCACTATCTCATCGTGTTAGTCATTGCACAGGTTTTTACCAGCATTACTAGGGCTTAGTTACGTCTCCATTAAAATAAGTGGACTTTTTTGCAGAGCCAAGTACCACTAAGAATGAGGAAGTTGCAGAGTGTGCACAGTCCAGCTTAGAGATATCCGATCAGTCTCCACTGGGATCACTTCTGGCATTTTAAAATCTCTCCAGAGCATCAAACAGCTGCCATTTTCTAGATTTAAACAGCTGCCATTTTCTTTCTTTTCTTTTAAAATAAGCTTTTAAAGATGCATTTCCTCTCCTCTCACTGTAAAATATGTGATTTTCTTGCCCTAAATTACATTGATCCAAGATATAGGATAGGGAGCAGGAATTTGAAGCTAGTAACTACTTTCTTATTGCAATCTGTGCTATAACCTATTGGTACTAGAGGTGAAAGCTTTGTATTTTTATGAAAGCTTTTCCAACAGCGCAAAGTGTATGCTCAAAAACTTGAATGATAGGTATCTTATATTAGACACCTAAATCTTAAAAATTTAGGTCTCCCCTTTGCTGATGATAAAGCCTTTGCTATGGGGTGGGAAACTGTCATCTTGTGTGTGTGTGTGTGTGTGTGTGTGTGTGTTTGGTTTTTTTTTTTTGTTTGCTTTTGTTTTATTTAAGTTTCTTACAATCTGTAAAGTGTAATTTTCCCCTCCAGACTCATACAGTTGGATTTCTTGTACGGAGGGAGTCTTACTTTATGTATGGAAGTGTACCAAAAATAATACTATTAAAAAGGTTTAAAAGATTTCCTAAATGCTTTCAAAATACATTACTTATCCTGGAAAAGACAGAGCATGGAGCATATATATGCTAGCAAAGTATAGTATTATATAAAGAGCTTGCTAGTCAGTGTTTTAATTTCCTAGACACGTGCTTATCACATTGTCATGCCATAGTACTTACATGAAATTACTTTCCATATATCTTTAGGTGTGTTATGAGAGCACATAAACATAGAAACTGCAGTTCAGTGGGTGCCTTGTGACCACCTAACTGATTATAGAAAAAACTGCTCATCACAGTAATGTCTGAATGTCAGGAAACAGAATTTGAGCATTCTTATTGCAGATATTTTCATACTTAGGCTAGTTGCTGACAAATCTTATCTTGAGGTTTCTCGCTGTATTTATCTTTCTGCATTTAATAAATGTGTGTGTGTGTGCATGGGTGTGTAAATTCTCATTACCTGCTAATTACCAGAAATATTCTCAATTCATCACAAGATTCAGAAGGAAGGCTGGACCCTGCCTCAGAGGTAAAACCATGATCATCTTTTATGTACTGTCTGGGCAGAGCTGTATGTCAGTACAAGAATTGCTGTAGAATTACAGCCTACTTGCTCACAGGGTATTTTGGGACCAATGTCATTGCAGAAGTCAGGTAATGCTAGCAGGAACAAAGTTTATGCATTCTTTGACTTTTGTACACTTTGGACAAATGCCGCAGTCTTCAGGTAGGGATTCTCACATTTCTGATGCAAAAAAAAAATTCTTACAGCCTAAGTCACATTTTTTAGTAAGCAATCTGTATTTTGGTGACTGCCACTTATAAGGCTGGATAAGGGCATGAGATGGCTAAAAGATGTCTCTTTCTCTTTCAGACCCTGTCAGAGAATGTATAGATGAGGATGGAAACAGAAAGAAAGTAAGTGTATTGCCTGGGTCATCCATCTGGCTTTCAAGTTACAAAGTTCATGCTGGACCATGAATACCTTCATAGATAATCTGAAACAAAATGTGTTGGACAATATTAAGAATTATTTTTAGGAGGAAAATGTTAGCTTTTGAACTGATGGGATAACTTTGCACAAAGGAGACTGCCTCTAACGACACCTGATCTTGCAGTGTGTTGAATATTATTGAAGGCAGTGCAGAGCCAAAACCTGTGACAGTGTGTCTTCCCTGACAAAGAGAAATGTATTTCCATCATCTGGTGAAAGAACTTCTGGGAAAGCTAGACATGGCCAAAATAAAGGTGGACGTACAGGGCGAGGCAATGTCATTGTCCAGACACCCTCCTTCTGCTAAAAATACAAGTACCTTGACCCTATGAAAAATTTATAGGAAGATAATTATTGTGTGATAGTCAACTCTCTAGGGAAAACCATCTCTTATGTAATGAAATCAAAGTTCTTAGTTTTCTTTTGCAGAAAAGTTTTTATTAATCCTGAGAAAATGCTCAGAAATGTTAGTACACCTGTCCGATGTATCAAAAGTGATCTGCTCTAAGAAAGGAATGATATAGAAGTTATAAATGGTTCAGTTCCTTCACCTCAGGTGAAATGCCAAGGTTTTTGAGTGCATATGATACTTCATGCATTTAAAAATATTAACGTAAGCTTGTTACATGTTTTCTAGTAGGGGTCAGTTATGAGTTCTACCCTAGGATTTATCTTGAATTTCCAGTACATGAAAAATATTCCTTTGATTTTTCCCTTGTGAAGACATGACTGTAAGGAAGGATGTGACTAATAAAGAAATGCTTATGAATTGTCTAGACGCAGGAAATGTATCAAAGCTGCCTTACGTGGTTGGCCTTGGTCAGCTGGTCAGAACACAGAAAGGCTTTTGCTAGATCAGACACTAAGTATAGCTTGGTGGCTTTGAGTTTGACAACCTAATTAAGAAAAAAACCAACAAACCAAAACTAAGCTTGGAAAACTTTCTTAATTGAAACCAAAAAATGATCAGATTCTTGTTGTTTATTCATTTGAAGTGCATGTGTCCAGGCCTCTGGGCTCCTAGAAGCAGATACAGGTACATGTAGATAAGTGCTGGGAAGGCTAAACGTGAATTTCAGACATGTCAGGCTTCATTTTTTTGGTGGTAAACTTAAAACACAATTTCCATTCCGGCTAAAATGTTTTTTGGAAGAAAAGAGGGCAGGCTCTAGTCCATATAAAAATGAACCACACTTTCAAATGGTAGCCTTTAGGGGGATTTTGTGTTACCTTTTCTATCAGCCAGAAAAAATGGGGGTTAGAAGACATGCCGACGTGGTAGCCGTTGCCTTTTGGAGCAGGCTGTTGAGCATCCCGTGGTGCCCACAGGACACTGTGGAAGTGTTCTGCCCCCACGCTCTGAACTCCTCTGCTGCCTCAATGGCAGTAACATGCCAACGTTGGCCTGTTACCCTCTTCCAGCGTAGTTCACAAATCCACGGGGATGAAGAATCAAGGCTCTTTCCTAAGTCAGAAAAGACAGGCTCTTACATCAGATCCATAATATTTCAGGCGTTACTCAGAGAATTACTGCAGGAGGCTCAGTTCCCCAAGCGGGATGTCTGTCATGCACCTGGAGATTGTGGGAACTGATCTCTTGCAGTTTGCAAGGAAATCAGAGTTCTCAGGATCAAAAAGCTCAGGCTAAATCCTATCAGTATCGTCAGTGATATGATTTGTTACATTATTTTTGTTATTACTTCTACCCTGGAAATGACTGTTGAAGGAAGATTCATGGCTAAGGTCACTGTTAGTAGCAGAAGGATGGAAGATCAGTCCATCCAACCCCGTATTACTTGGCCAATAATAGAAGTCAGGGAAGAACGTAAGTAAGAATATATGAAAGTTCCCTGAACTATCCTAGCCTTGAACAATTTGTGACTCAGGGACACCCTGAGCTGCGAGTGGCACCTTTTGGTGTTTGATAGTGCTCAATAGTTTTCTCCTCTATGAATTTGTTCAGTCATTCTTTGAATCCATGTCAGTTTTTAGTACTTATCAAATCCAGTGGCAAGGAGTTCCAATAATGCTAAATACAGGCTGTGGAAAGAACCACTGTTTTAATATTTGAACTTGCCAGTTGACAGAATGTGTGAAGGATTATGATAGATTAAGGGTTTTTTAATGTAGTTAATTTTCATCAGTAGTCTTGTTTTGATGCTTTTAAGCAGGCATAATGGTGATAATAGAAGTGTAGGTACTTGTCTTATAGTGGTAGCACTTCGCTATACAGATCACTTCATGATGATCTTCTGCATTTCTAGTCTACATGTGGTGGTAAAAACCACATTCCTAAACTAACTGTTTCCGTAGCATGACTTTACTGGTGTGTTGTTCAGCACTTGGTTTAGAGAAGAACAACCAACCGAACAAAACCCTGACTAAATTAGAAGGTGCCAGCTGATGAAGCCGGTCAAGGTATGTGGCTCGCTCTCCTGCAGATGCACTATAAGAGAAAGAGTCTGCGAGTCCAGGTCCGTAGGTTCAGAGCTCCCTCGGAGAGGAAGTCTGAGGCTTCCTCCGGTGTGCTGGCAGGCTCATCACTTTCAGCAGACTTATCCTTCACGATTTAGAAACCTCTGCTTTTGCTTTCCTTTCTGTCCTATTTTTACTCCTACGATTTCATATCAATTGGGATTTTAGGCTTTCTTTGTCTTCAGAGTCCCTGTGTTTTCCTCTGCACCAGCATTCTTGGCTTTTTTGGATCCTTCAACTGATATTTTTGTTTTAATGTTCTGTGCTTTGCTTTTCTTGTCCAGCTCTTAGATGTTTTCCAATAGATGTTCTGTTAAGGAGTGAAATAAAAACAATTAAATATGTATGGAAGCCAGAGGGTCCTTTGCCAGACTTGCGCAGCTGTATATGTACCCTTCCAGGTGCTCCACTTTCAATGAGTTGTAGGCGAGACAACTATAATTAAAAACCATTCTGTTTCTTCCTATCTAAATATTTTCTCCATACTTAAAGCTCCTCATGTTACTTTTTTCACAGCTTCCTCTAGGCTCACAAGCCTGGAAAGTATTAAGCCACTTTCAGGACAAGTTGCCTTTTTCAAAGTCCTGAAACATACAAAGCCCGTCCAGTAAATTAACATATTTAATATGTAAACTTTCATGGCTGCAAATCTGGCAGTTCTCTTTTAGACTTGACAGTATCACATAGCTCAGATACTTTAACATCACTATTCTTGGTTTGCACATTAGTGCCAAGAATAGTCTGTGAATTATGTTGTGGTTACCTAAGTATTTTATCACTTTGCTCTTCTCTTTCATGGGAATGATGGGTAAGCTGAAAAGGAGAGGATGGGAGATGACCTTGCTCAATAGCAGTCAACTTTTCTTTGCCACATGTTTCTGCCTGTGATTATCAAGAAATGTTATCCAGTTCAGAGAACCACTGTCTTGCTTGTTACTAGTGCTCCTGGACTCACCTGTGTAGAGATAGGTCTGGAAAGGGCTGTTTCCCACATTTGGGGATATTCTTGGGAATGCAGACCTCAGGGATGAACACTCTATGTTGAAATTCATTGAGCCTATTTATGGACTTTAGAGCTCTGTGGGACTGGGGCCAGAGAGCTCAGCTTTTTGCAGATACAAATCTTGAGATATTCCAGATTGTGTCCACATCTATTTCTCTGTCATTTGGTAGTATATAATCCTGGTGCCTTAAAATTTAGACTGTCCTTTAAAAGATGAGAATATATTTTATATTTTGTTTTGAATTTTACAAAACCACTATGCATATCTAACAACAGGAATCTGGTAAAGGAACAATTTCCCTTCGGGAAGGGAGGAAATGTTTTCAAGTTTCGGAGTTGTGGATAGAATAACTAGAGTATTCCGTGCCTTTCTAGCTTGGAATAAATATTGTTAATTCCTGCTGTACCATGACCATCTGTGATCAGAGCTCTTTCTAAAATAATTTTATGGCTTATGAAGACTAAAGGCTTTGACATTTAAAGAAAAGCTAAGGGGAATTCTTTGTTGACCATGCTATTCATGCATGCTGTAGGATGGCTAAGCTAACAATAGATGGAGTACCAGATACTTCATTCTGCTGTAATAAAACATCTCCTGTTCTAGGCTTTTATCTTGTGCTTGGAATTTCAGAGTCTATTTCTTACAGTGTTGCTAATTTAAACTTTCTCATCCTCATGAAGTCCTTAATACACTGCATTCTATTATTTAATTATCCAAGGCTAATTTGAGTAGCACTGCTGTCAGTGTCACTTTACTTGCTAGCCGTAGGATTGTGGCAGCAGCCAAGTTTTGCATTTTTCTCCCCTCCGCCCATGTTCTTAATTGTTAAATATCCATGTCTCCCCATCTAGCCTGGTGACAAATGGACATTACCAGACCAGTGCCACACTGTGACATGCTTTCCAGGAGATTACACAGTTCTGGAGAGTCACCAAATTAACTGTGAGAGGATGCCAAAACCAGTATGTCACAGCAATCTTCCTGCTGTCAAGGTTGAAGAAACTTGTGGCTGCCGATGGATGTGTCCATGTGAGTATCTATCTTTGCATGTAAGCCTGTCCCTCGCCATCGCTTGAAATGTTTCTCAGAAATGTAATGCTGAATGGAGCTCTTCAGTCGTTGTACACATCAAAGATGATTGAGGTGGGGGGAACTGATGCTGTACACTGGTTAAGAAAACAGCTAGGAGCATGAAAGCCTTACTGATGCCTAAATGTGTGATGCTATATGCAAGTTCAGGACCGCCACGAGCTTATTTTTTGCATTAGCATATCTACAGTGTTTTATCAGAGAATCTCACACTCAATTTCCGAAGCTGTGTGAACTGGGAAGGAGGATGTATGGAAGAAAACAGAAATTTATTTCACAAGCTGTAAGCAAGCGATGTATTCTTGGTTCACCTCTAGGCTTGAGGGTTTGGCCTGACCTCAATCAAGCGCACATATTAAAGAAACAACAATAAAAAAATGCTTCCTCCTTCTGTAAAATCTCACATTGAGTATCTGAGCAGAAATGGTGACCGCTGTGTGATTAGTACCTTGGCTGAGGTGACAGGAACAGAAATTAAGTGCACCCACTCGCGTTTACAGGGCAGAGGGGTTCAGCCCTGAGGCTGGTGATCCATTTACTGAAAAATGAGACCCTTTAGGAAAATCCCACATATGTGAAGGGAAGACTTAAGGGAGGAATAATGATGATTTAAAGCAAAAAAACCCAAGCTGGAACCTCCAGATCACCTCCATGCCCAGACAGATGCTCTGGCAATGGTGAAACGGAGGCAGTCTGGGGTAAAGGAGGCAGTGATGCCTGGTTGCATGAAGTCACAGGGAAGAGCACTTTATGGGGGAATGAGGAGTAGGCTCAGCCGCTGGGTCTTTCGGTACACCTCAGCCTGAGTTTGGGGACTGAGCCTTACCTCCTTTCCGTGGGAAATGCACTGTAGTCATATGCTCGATTTCCATACAAATTAGTGAAGATGTTTGTTTTGAATTAAATGTCAAGAAGATCAGCTCCAGTAGCTCTTAAAGGTTGTAGCTATATAAAAGAATGCATTTCTACAGCCCAATCATGCATGCTATTAGAGTTAAAATTTGCAGAAATCTCCAAAACAGGAACCTGTAGGTGTTACAGCATTTAAACCCTGTTCAGAGCCTGAATATCTTTGGCTTTAATGGAGCTTAGGGGACTGTACTCCTCAACATAATTTTGAAAATTGGGCTTATATCTAAAGTCATGTGTTTACTTTTAGAAAGTAAATCAGAACCCAATATATACCTTCTCTTCATAATGTATAATCTCAATTTAAAATGTCCTCTGACAAACTGGTGGTTTTAAGAACAATTTCTTCAGGGCACTGCTTGAAATACCTAAGCTGGGTAGCTAGATTTTGATGCCTGAACTGTTAGACATCCAAAATTGTAACACCCTAAGTTTTAACACTTCGTAAAAGCACATTTGATTATCCAAAACCTTTAAAGCTAACATTTCTGGTTTGATACAAGTATTTCAAAAAGGTAAAAAGATTTTTAGTTGAATAATCATAAATATTTTATAATGTTTAAAAGATGCTCGTAGTGATATCTACCCATAAAAAGTACATCTGTAATAATTTTCTTGATCGTAAATATATTGATAGCAACACGAAAGCATTACTTTTGGCATGCAAAACCTGTCTTCATAATGAATTTCTGAAAGGATGAAATGAAAATTACCATTTATACTGTTAGCTGATTATGATGGAAAGACCTATAGTTAACCTGAGATTGCTGCTGTTTAACATGAGCTAACAATTGTTTAACTCTATGAATTTAATGAGCCATGGTACCCAACGCAAAATTTAATTTTTTCCTTTTTTTTTTTTTTTCCCCCAAGGTGGTACAGCTTGTGAGGGAAAAGTAGTAAGTTTTCATATGTTATAGAAGGAGAGGATAAAAAGTCCCCAATCCCACCCAGTTGATCAAAACCCCACGGGTAAAGTACCCTTGTTTCAACAACTACTCAGTGAAACCAGGGCGATGCTGTGTCAACTAAAGCAACATCCGTAGCCGGCGGGAAGGCTGATTGTGATGCCCTCTGTGCTGTAGTCAGAGCCAAAACTCACAGCAATCAGTGAACTTTAGAGATGGGCATAGCAAAATAGGTGCTTAGTAGGAGGTCAGCGTGCTTCAGCATCTCTTTGCTGTTATGGATGGAGGCTGGTTAGGCAGTCTGTGCTGCAGGAGCGTGGCAGTTCATGCTTAATTGTCTCTTGTGATTCAGTGAAGTAGTATTTAGTTATTTAGAGAGCTAAGGCACACTTTCAAGCGATTGCTTGGCAGTGCAGATGATACGACAAATGCTTTTGCAAAGAGGAAGTACTTGAAAATGTGTTCTTCTTATGTCATATAACTGAGTTCAGAGGGAGTTAAACCATAAAGGTACTTGCTTGCTGAACTAGTTACAAATTTTATAGTAACATGATTTGCAAAGTGTGATTCATGGTTGTTGGGTGCTTTTGGACTACACTTAAATGGATTGCATTAATACAATTTGTGCTACAGAATACCTGTGAGAAATGTAAAGGGATTCCCATTATCCTTAGGTTTTTTTTTTTAGATGTCCAGGAATAAAAAAAGGTTGAGAAACATTGTTTTATTGCTAACTTGTTTCATTGTTGTTTATACGTGAACTTTGTAAGCAGGTGCAGTAAAACATCTGAAGATGCTCCATATTTTTTTTTTTTTTTTTTTTTTTTTAGCACAAGTTGCTGTTCAATGTTTTTCCTGGGAAACTAAGTTTGAAGGTCAATGAATGGGAAACAGATTATTCTCAAATCTCAGTTAGAAGCCAAGTAGCTGAATTGTTAACAAGGAGAATTATCTTCCTGCATGTTTATCTGACATTGCTTTTATTGTCCTTATTATCTTTAGGCAAAAGATTTGAAAATGCGTGAGTCAGAAGCATCCTTTTGCTCAGATTTTGTTTTGGTACTTGTGAGATTATAATCTGCCTTGTTTTCCAGTTTGTGAAGACAAGGAAGTGTTTATAACCCAATGACCAGGACACTGAGCTGTCAGTTGACCACTGGTTTATCCTCTGCACAGTATTTCTCTGCCCTTTATCTGTTTCCCATCTGAAAAAAAAGTCCCCTTGTATCGACTTATGACATGTGTTTGATAAGAATGAAATAGTGTTATTTTCTTTCAAATATAATACTGTACAGAATAAAAAACAATAACATAATAAAAGTGCAATGCAAAAATTAAAAAATAAGTATGTTATAGTCTTTCTACAGAGGGGGAAGGGATTTTCCCTGCTCTTATTTTTCATATAAAATTTAATAAATCACATTGCATGAAATTTATTCACATTAAAAGGGATCTCCTATGAGTTTATCCAAATCTTTTGTAATAGTGATTGCTCCAGACAAAGATACTTAAAAAACCCCCACGTGATTAAGTATTTACCAAAGTTTCTTGTCAAGGATTTGCTTCAGCATTTGCAATTCATTACCTTCCTAGCTTTCTCAATTAATTGGTTCCACATGCCCATAACAATTGTGAAGAAATAGTTTAATTTGAACAAAAGTGAATGCCTATATGTTTTTTTTATTTTTTTTTTTTTTCTTCATTGACTTGCAGGTGTCTGTATAGGAAGTTCAACTCGACATATTGTCACTTTTGATGGGCTGAATTTTAAGCTGACTGGCAATTGCTCCTACACCTTGTTTCGAGACACGCAACATGATGTTGAAGTTCTCCTCCACGAAGGACCATGCAAAGCAGCACCGAGGATGAACTGTATGGACTCCATTGAAGTCAAACATCGTGGTGTATCTGTTCAGCTCTTCAGTGACATGGCAGTAAGCTAAACACAATGAAGTGATCTGTGCATTTTCTGCTAATGCTATAGCTTTCAGGTTACGAGGACAGATTTGTTCCCTTTATCCAGTTTCTGTTCCCCTTGCAGCCTATTCTTAGGCTTCTGAGCAAATGCCTCGTTTCAATTTCATGATATAATCGATGTTCGCATAACAAGCCAGACACGTTTCTCCTCTTGTTCTCCCTGTTGTGCTGGTGTGACAATGTCAAGAACATGGGATTTGGCAACATCTCCCTGACACTTCTGCCAGAAAGGCAGGGATTATAGACAGGACATACTGCACTCTGATTCTCCTCTTTTGGCAGAGGTCCTTTACACAAAGTTATCGTTCGGTGGATGGGAGAGCAGTCTGTTCTTCACAAGTCTATACGTGACTGGCTAGTTGAGGAGCTAGGGAGTTGGTTCTTACCTTGTTTGCAGGTGGACCTCAGTGTTAGAAGAGAGGCCGGCTTAGTATGCATTACATCTATTTTGTAGGCAGAGAAGTAGTCAAATTCAATATGACCCATTCTTCAATCTCTGGGTTCCTCAGACATACAGGAGTTGGCTAGCCTGCAAAGGTGATCTCTTCTGACTCGTGCAGCAGAATAGGATGGACCAAAACACCTGCACCCAGTTCTGCATGGTGATGGACAGCCTTGCCTTTCACTGAGTTGTATTGATAATCAGGGTCTGTAGGCAGCATTTTAACTTCATGGCATTAGATTGCTAGTCTGTAAATACGTGATGCTGAAGGAAGGTATGCACTCATATGGGAAAATGTTGAAAGAGTTGTTCATACAATAAACAGAATGAAGGTCAATTAGTTCTGTACATTTTTACAATCAAGAGAAAGTTTCAGCTTGCAAAATTGTTTCTTATGTCCAGATTCAGCTGGAACTTGAAGTACTTGTGAAGTCAAAATATGTTGCAATTGTAAGATTGGGTTGATTTTAATTGCTTTCTAGAACTGATGTGATGATCTTGCCTTTTTGAAAACAGGTGGCTGTTAATGGTGAAAGGGTTCATATCCCCTATTCTAGCAGTTTATTTGAAGTCACTGTCTATGGAGCAATAATGCATGAAATCAAGTTCTCCCATCTTGGACATAATCTCACATTCACTCCAAGAAACAATGAATTTATTCTTAAACTTAATTCAAAGAGCTTTTCTTCAGGAACACAAGGGCTTTGTGGTAAGTCTGAAAGCTAGTAATTTTAACAGCTTCCTACTTGGACTTGAACTGCTGTATATGTTATTGTAATTTGTGTGGCCCTGAACCTGTAAACTTTCTGGCTGAACTGATCCCCCGTTGTTGGCACATTGCTAATCTATGTAGGTTTTTCTACATTGGCTATCAATGTAACAGCTCATTGACTCCCAGTAATACCTTAGAAAGAACAGGCTGGACATCTTTCATGTTTTACTTATTTCACATTATCTTTTCAAGGAGGTCGGTTGTTTGTTTTTTTGTTTTTTTTTTTTTGGATGGAGGTTTAACTTTAGGTTCTTACATATACATTTCTGTTTGCAGTGAAGGTGAATGTTTTGTGAGGAGTACTACTCCCTGGGACAATTAATTCTATGGTAACCTCAAAGGTATAATCTATTGTATAGCTTATACCTCTGTGGCATAACGTATACCTCCTGTAATGAGGAAATGGGAAACAAGACCTAGGGTTTTTATGCCTCTACTGATAATAGCCATGAGGAATATCATTCACTCATTCCACTTCCCCCTGGCATTCACCAAGTGGCCCCAACCAGCTCTGTCTGCTCTGTGCCTGTTTTCTCTAGGTTTATTTTATTGCTGACTGTATCCAGACTTTTTCTTTTCCTTTTACTCCCTCTCCTAGGGGTGTGTGACCAGAACCATGTCAACGACTTCACATTACGTGATGGCTCTGTCACTCCTGACAGCACCATGTTTATCCAAGACTGGACAGTGGAAGAGCCAGGAAAGATCTGTGAAATCCGTAGAGAAGACAGATGCTCTGAGCACACAACGAGCCACTGCCGCTTTCTGCTTTCTGATCGGTTTGCAGAGTGCCACAGGATATTGTCCCCCAACATGTTCTACGAGGCCTGCGCAGAGACCAGCTGCTATGAGGATGAAGCCTGTGAGATGATAACTTCCTACGCTCACATCTGCAGGGAAAACGGGGTCTGCGTAGACTGGAGAACACCTGAGTTTTGTCGTAAGGGGTTTAGTCTATGTTTAAGACTAATACAGAAACTGTCTTAATTGGTGATGGTGATGACAGTGACCACCTTGTCAGTGTATACTAATTTTTGATTGCTGTGTAATGGGGCAGAAGTTCCAGATTGAGTTTCCCATACAAGTCATACTGCAGATCTAATAGCATGCAACTTAGTGGATGACAAACCAGTTATGGAAAAAATGTTTCTTTGTAAACTGCTAACTAGTAAAATGCAAGGTAGTTATGCGAGGCTAAAGGGATAACCTATGAAATAAAAATACTGTGAAAGCCGTGTACAGGTAAATACAGCGATGTGACAGTACCTGACTCTGCAGCCACTGAACCACCGTGGGGCCAGGTTTGGACCAAGTCTGCTCCGATTCTGCCAGGCAGTTTTAGCTGCAGATATCCTTGCTTTGGTACAGACATTGGAGGATCTGTACAAGGTGGCCAGGGAAGCTCATAATTTGGACTAGTGGAACTGCTTCCCAGCCTGTCACTCTTGTAGCTGCACATAATGGCACAAAATAAGACTTTTCTCTGTAATAGTTTCACAAATTCCCTACATTCCAACCAAAGCCTAGACTTTTCAGACCATGATGGAAAAGCCAGTGTGATTTTAAGCTTCTGCTGCACTGAAAAATGGGGAAACGGCCACTCTCTGTGGTCTCTTTTCTTGCTAGCACGTGATAGCTACACTGATCAAACCAGCTGTAATTTGCTTTGCAAATCTGGTTCTCCTTCTGGCTGTGTTTTCACTTGTGTTTTGGAGGTGATGATTTTGTGCTGTGAGAAAGCAGTATAGCAGGGTGTGAGTCTTGCAAATTGCTCAGAGCCCAATAGGAGCAGGACAAGCATGCTAGTGCTAAATTCAGATGCTTGTTGCTTTGTATACCTACTCCCCTAAATTTTTACAGACATAAGAATTTCTGCCCTATCTTCCTGGTTTTTTTTAATTTTCTCCTGACAGCCTGATTACAAGTCATACCTAAAGATCTGCAAAAAATGCAACATACAGTTAAATACAAATAAGTAACTCTTGAGGTGGTGTTATTCTATACCTTCTCCTGTTAGCCTGTTTGCAGTGATGGTTACAGACGTTCAGAAACACTCACAGTGTTTCTGGTTTAATCAAGTATCTGAGGTGTGTATGTATGTAGGCATTTTCTGTCCCAGTTAGCCTCTTATATAGTGTCTTGATATCCCAGTTGTTTTTCAAATCTCCTGTCTCTCCAGTTTAGTCGGGTCTTGTTGCCATGCTTTCTTTCCCTCTTGCTGCCCAGATACTTTTTGTTTCAGAAGTGGAGAACCAGCATCCTAAAGGCATGGTACCACAAGAACTCGGTCCATGTTTTGGTTTTGTTCATGTTTTAAACTCAAGACTGAGGGAATGATGGGACAACAAGTCAAGAATGTGAATGTGAATTTGGCCTGAGCTTCCTGTCAGTGTCTTAAATATCTTTCCAGGATAGGTTATTGAAGAACATGTTACTGTCACAGACTGAATCTTTTAAGAGACAACACATTTTGGAGTATAGTCCTAGAAAACAGAGGGAGAATATTGCCAGCCATTTTCCAAATGTAGTGCTTTAGTCAGGCTTTGAAAATTGTAATGTCCAAGGCTGAATGTCAGTGGAGTACCTTAATAACTCTCTGCAGTTTTCAAATTCACATCTTGTTAGACAGCGTGTACAAGGATAGATGAAGAGTTGCCAGTTTTAAAACTAGTTGCATAAAACAGTCGTTAGTGTTCTAACAATAGCATCATCATCTTCCTTCGAGCAGGTGCATGTGTGCAACTGCCAAAAATAAAATTGTCAATTACAGGGACATTGTACAGGTTACATTAATGACTAAATAGAGAGTGCAGCTTAATCACTCTACCACTACATGTTGAATAACAATGCCATGGTTCTGGAATATCTTGCTTCCCTCCCCCCACTCCAGTGAGTCCCTGTCATTTTTGTAGAGTTTGATTTGAGGTTTTGTCATGCCATATTGGGACATTTCAAGCAGTACAAGTCCTTCCTGACTACTCTGCCTGGATGGGTGAATATACTCGCTGGAATATCTGATAAAGACAGGCTCTGTTCTCCATCCTGTGCTCATTCAGTTCCACTGCCTGAGCTTTCCTTGGCTCTTTTTGGGAGGGTGGATGTGTCAAGTGCTATCTGGTAGACTCCAGCTTTGTGTCAATGGATGGAAGGAAACTTTACTCCAAGGTGGGAATGCACGGTGAGGAAGATTATGTAGACTTAAGTTGCAGCAGCCTGTACCTTCCGATAGCCATGTAACCCTGAGGCATAGAATATGCACCTCTTGAGCAGGCTCACCCTCACAGTTTCAATGACAGTATGGACTTTATCTCAATGTGAAGGTCATAGGGATTTCTAACAAAGCGCTGCATTGCTAATATTGACACATGTTGGGATTCAGCTTTGCATGGAGAGGAAGCTTTATTCACCTGGAAATAGGATTGTTTATATAGTGATTAATGAATGGACTGAGATATGTTCATTCTGCAGGTACAAAAGAAATGGCAGCTTGTGTGGAGGTGACCAAGTCAGCTTTGAACTGTGTAGCTCAAGTAACAGTAACAGTCAGCAAATTTTGCTCAGAAAGCAGAAATACTCAGAAGATAAATGACAGCAGCAGCAGTTGTTAATCTTCATATGCTGATGTTTCCATGAGTGCTTCTCAGCAGCTCTTTAAGCTCATTTATATGCAGTGTGGACATGCCTTCTAGGTACTTGCCAATACTAGCTTGCAGATGAATTAAACTGAGATAGGTAGTTGATGCTTGTGTATGAAACAAACCGCTAGCTGGTACTGCTCAGTAAAGCTGTGATTCTTTGAGGAGGATGCTGGTGGCACTCGGCAGCTGCAGGGATTCCTGGAAAAATATTTTGCTTGAAAACAACGTTTTTCATGAGCCATTCTGGTTGTTGGAGGCTTTTGTGTTTTGCCTTTCATTGGGTTGTTTTGCAGGTCCAGGTTAGAAAGCAAATGCATAACAGGCTGTGCTGCTCAACTGAGGGGCAGTGCCTGGCAGAGAAGCAAGAATGAGGGTCAGGAGGAGGAGAGAGAAGCAATGGGATATGAGAAACCTTTAAACCACCTCTACACTGAGTGGAGCTACACTGAGATTATCTGCTGCTGTTTGTTCGCTGTGTAAGCAAGGCATGCTGGTGAGGACCATAACAGCTGAAGGATTTAAACCATGACTTGGAAATCAGCAGTATCAGGGTGGCTTTACAACTGCCTTCAGCTGATCTGGGACGGTTTTCCTCTTCTACCTCCAGCCATGCATTCACGCTCCTTTTGCTGTGCTGGCAGTAGTCCTCATGTGCTGCTTGGTGAGCTGTGAAAACTGGTTGTAAAAGGAAAAAAGTGCCAGCAGGAAAGAGCAGCTGAGGTGAGGAGATTAGGGAAGAGAAGAGACTGCCCCTTTTGATGGCAGCACTGGTCTAAATTGGTTTAATGTGGCCTTGAAACTACTCCCAAGAACACTGGAAAAACCCTTCTAAACAAATTCCTTTGGGAAAAGAAGACTGTTAAGAGAGGTTTAAGAAAACTGTGCCTGAGCAATGTTGGGAAGGTTGACTGGCAGCTGATGAGCTATTTGCCCTGGTGCATTATTCATTCCAGCTTCATCAGCACTGGAGTTTTAGCTGTCCTTTTGGCTGCACATGACAGTAAGTCACAGTGGTGTGAGACCTCAGGAGCTAGCTAGCTGCTAAATTTGTGCTAAATTATATTACTGATAAGAAAGGAGTGGTATTGTTCCCTGAAAGGATGCGTGCCTTTTTCCATGTATCACAGGCTTGAAAAACAGCCCTCCCCTAGATATCCATCTAGTACTTTAACCAAAGGTGCTCCCTCTTGTCTTTTCTGTTTAAGCCACAAAGTCAGGGTGAATCCCAGTGCAAACTGTCACTAGATCTTTCACTCTGAATGTAGGTGGTTTATTTTATTTTGATGGACTTGCACATTCTGTCGATCCTCATAGAGGTTATTTTCTCCCAACCAGTATCTACTAGGAATAGCGACTCTAATTTAAAGGAAAAATAAGAAACTGAAGAAATGTCAATACTTAAATGTACCAGATGACCCTTTGAAATCATAGGTTTACAGGAAACTGTTTTGTGTTCCCCCCCGCCCCCCCCACCCCACCCCCCAG
This sequence comes from Buteo buteo, assembly GCF_964188355.1. NCBI lineage: Eukaryota > Metazoa > Chordata > Aves > Accipitriformes > Accipitridae > Buteo > Buteo buteo. The sequence goes on along the minus strand of NC_134189.1, from coordinate 23,513,539 downwards.
TTTTTCTTTTACTATTTTCTTCCCTGTTTGAAAGAAAAGACTGCTTTAATGGAGCCAACAAACAGAATACCATATCAATACGTGATCATAGCAGCATCGTACATGGTAGTATTTGAGGTAGATTTCTTTTGAAACTAATTTGGTAGAAGAATTACTCTTCTATTACTTGCTTTCAGCCTTATTTCCACCTTTTGCTAGTACCTCTAGTCTTTTCCTTTTCATTCTGAAACAACAGGCATTTGAGGTGAGTGCTGAAATAGCTAGCCAGGAGGGTGGCTTGTTGAAATACTTGTCTCTGAGGCTGATTGTTGGGAGTCCTTCACGCCTCCTCACATTCTATACCTCTGGCAGAAGTTTCCATACAACAAGCAGAGTTACCTGTAAATCATGTAGGACCTGACCAAATCTCTGGAGCATAAGGGCAGTAAGGTATTTGAGGTGGCTTTCCTCAATCACCTGGTTGTCATTGCACCAGTAGGATGAAAGGATGCTTAGGATGATTTTCCAGACATTGATGGAGTTTCTCCTATCTCTTGACACTGCTTATGCACATCTCATTCCCATGCCCCACAGGACAGAGGTGACTTCAAAACAGGGTCATTCATGGGAGCTCATTTATATTTCTTTTGCAAAACCTAACCACCTCATTTCTTCATTCCTTGAAAAAAAATTGCCATTTTACACAGGCATGCAGGCTTTTTGATAGTATATCTGGAGTCCGGGGCACGGTTCTTCACTGTGTTTTTCACACAGCTGGCTCCTTAATGCCAGCCAAAGAGGAAGAAGCAGAAGGGGCTATGTTACATGAAGTACATTAGAGGCTTGAGCATTGGTACTCATTCTGCTTGAGAGCTGTCCAGGTTCTATGCTGACAAGCATCAGCACTAAACTCTAAAATAAATTAATCTAATTTTGTGCAGAGAAGGTTTACTAGATTTGCTTTAGGGCTAGTGATAGGTAAGAAAGATGAAAGCCAGTGTGCTGAGTGTATTTACTAACACTAGAATAAAAAGTAAATGACGCGCTACCTTAATAGGCGCTGTGGATGTATTTTCACACATTCATTAGAGCTGACGTGAGACCGTCACAGGCAATAAGCACTGGTGCTTACTCTAGGCACCTTGTTTACAGAACTGTTTCTGGAAATGAGTTTTTCTGGAGAGTGTAGTCTAGGTAGCTGCTAGTACAGGTTTAAAAGCAGGCGATTTCTCCTATTTTACTTGGATAGACCTTTTTGTGTTTTCAGAATCTAGCCAAAGCATTTCATGGTGGGACTGGACTCCCCATCAAGTTCCTGTGGCTTTTCAAATTCCTCTGCATCTGCTGAACTATGATGGTTATCTGCACATACAACCATAGACTCCAACAAACCAGAAATAATTGGATTTAGCATGGCTTGAAACAGAAAAGGGTTAACGCTAAAGACCTTTCATTTCTGTTTCCTTTGGCTGCTAAGAAGGGTGTGTGTAGACAGTTCAGCTGATGAGTACATGTTTGGTTAGGATCTCAGGTCTTCATTCAGTAATTTTCTTTCAGTGTTTTTTGTCAGGGGACTGAAAAAAAGTTTTATAAACCTCACAGCAGTCACAAACTCTGAACTAAGAAACACTTTTCCTAATTGAAGCTGTAGAGAAAAATAAAGTAGGCTTAAGGGAGTACACAGAGTGGAAGCTGTGTCTGTAGGTTTCTTGAATAGCTGTAGCCTTAGTTTTGTGTTTTCTTTTAGAGACAATACCCTCAGTGTTGTGAACTCATCAGTAAAAATTTTGTGTTGGCTTAGGGGGGAATGCAACTTTCCTTGATTCAGTTAATTCTGTTAATAAGGTAATTCACTTAATAAGATGCAGAAATCCAGCAGGTTCGGTTTTGAAGTACCAAAATGTTCTGTTTGTTAGCTTTCCTTAGTTGCTTAGGAATGCTGCTGCCTATCAAGTTGTCAAAAAAACCCTTTGTTCAACACTTTAGTCTGTCCTGGATATCTCCTAGCTGTGCATTGTTACAGTGCTTCTCTAAAACATGTAAAGGTGGTTCTAAATTCTTATATCTCTTGCCCAGTGTTGATAATAAAGTTAGGCAAGACATTAAGCTCATGTAAGCCATTGTATCATTATTAGGATAAGTCATACTTTGCTGATTCATGTGGTCTGAAAATGTGGCTTGATGATTTCTGCATGGACTGTAACTTAAGCAAATTCCTTCAATCACTTTCTATTGTGGATTTTGTTAGTTTTAAAAATGTATCTTTAGAGATGTTAGTGGCTGCAGAGGACAAAATATGTTCATCAGATGATGGCTTTCAAAAATCTGAACAGAATTCCAAAGAAAGTGTGAGTGGAAACATTTATCTGCATTTCAGATCTCTTTATCTAAAGAGTTTTTTTTTTTTCCCCTGTCTTCCTCAGCAATGAAATGTCCCACATATTTGACATATGATCACTGCCACAAAGCCTGCATAAACCACTGTGAGAATAGTACCAAACTCAGTGTCTGCAAGGATTATCCCACAGAAGGCTGCTTCTGTCCAGACGGACAGGTGATTTTTAATGACAGCTGTGTTGATGAAGAAGTCTGCACACAATGCATCAGTGAAGATGGCACGCACCATCAGGTAACGATATACTTAGCAGCTTACCTTTGTGAGTGGTTGGGGTTTGTACTTTTGCAAGTAAATCTGTCTTATAAGTCTAACTATTTTCCCCTTTGGATACTTTATTTTCTAGCTCAGTTCCTCATAACCGGCCGGCTGTCAGCCCCATGTAGCTCCCCTAGTGTGAAATTGGCTGGGACGGATATAAAATTCACAGCTGGGACTGTACAGACCCGGAAATGCATGACAAATTTGTGTGGAGGGAGGGCTAGAGGGAAGAGAGGAGGGATGGCATAAGTCAACATTTACCAAGATGAAACACCTCCATTCAGCAGACTTTTACCAGTAATGACAATTTAATCATAAATCAGGAACCTTTACTTCAAATGTATTGTATTGTCTTTGCAAAACTTACTGAAATATTTTCAGTGGTGGTGGAGACCAAGACAACCTTATGGCAAATTGTATTAGCCTACCTCCTCTTCTTGATGAGAAATATTCCTTTGATGAAATTCATCCTTTTAGTTTTACAGAAAATCCACTTTCCTCAGCTAAGTCAGACCTCTCTGTGGCAGGATGGGATTGGGAAGAGCTATGGGTGCTGGGTGCCAGACTGCAGTGGAAGAGACTGTTGATTTCCCTTTTGGCATCACACAGCGGGTCTGTGAGCTCCTCCCTGTGTCCCTTCTTCCAAGTAACGGGGGTTGTTCCTCTTCACCCCCAGCTACTCAGCTCAGGGAGTTTTCACCTTAGTCAGCCAGTCCTCTTAAATCTGCAGTTTTAGTTTGTTTGCAGTTTTGTTATAGGACTTTAAGAAGAAGGGACTATTTTATAGGCTTTCGATTCTTAAGGAGATTTTTGGAAGGTCTTACCACACTGACCAAACTTGTCAAAGACATAATTGTTTTTGTAACAGATCTTCTGTAAATAACAGAAGTCTGTGTGTGTGTGTGGCTAGTCTATTCTTTAAGTAAAAAGGTACATTTAAAAAAGTAAACGAATGTATGTACTCTGAATAGCTTCATTTTACACACTCAAATTTAGATTCACATTTTGTTCAGCAAGAAATGTGTTATAAACATTTAGTTAAGCTGAAAGGAAGCAAAGGCTATTTGTGGCTGAAACATCTCATTTAAATACTGTTTGCATTGACAAACATAATGACAAAAGCATCAAAGTTAACAGAGCAAACACCTTGCTTTAGGTGAGAGGGTACCAGCGAGCGATGCACTTGAGTTAGTGAAGCAAGTGTTCCAGGCACCGCTTTGCCAGTCGTACTGGCAAGAGGACGTACTCTTTGTAAGAGTCGAGAGGGAAGACATAGGGGAAGTGCGTTCTTTCGTTCCACAACTGCATTATCCACGTGACTTTTTTCCAAACAAAAGGTTAGAGTTTTCTGAAGGATCGAGTACATGGACCTTGTATTAGCTTTTATTTTAAGGTTAGAGTGTCTCCATACATATGGCCATGGTCTTTTCTTTGTGTTCTGTTTTGGATCTTTGTTTTAAAGACAGTGTCATTGGATTTGTGTAGTGCTTATAGAGTTGGTAAAATGGAAGGAAAAAACCCCATAATTTTTGTAGTAAAAAGAATAGAAAAACCCCTGGTTTTTTATCTCAAAGGAAAAAATAGCTTGCATTGTATGTAATCACTGCCCTAAACACAGACTAATTGTGCACAACTCTTGGTGACCCTGGCAACTCTAGTTATGGTATGATTATGATTCTCTATGAAATGGTTATTGCAAATGCAGATTAAAGTCTAGGATCTGTGTGCCTCAAATCCCTGAATCCTCAGGCAATGCAGTGCATTTTCCATTTAAATAATTGTTTCAAGCCCTCGTGGAGAAAAGCTCAGTGCACATCTTGGGAATAAGGTCTGCAGTGATACGTCCTTGTTTCTGCAGAAGTTCTGAAATTCATGAGTTGTCGCATGCTCCTTAATGGGGTTTTAGCTCTGAAAACCTCTTGTCTTTACCCCAATGGCAAGGCTTAGATGCAGCTGCTGTGTGGATGGGGAGGTGGAGGGCAGGGGAGGATCAGCTCACACAGCCGTTTTGCGTCTCCACCATTGCAGGATTAGCTGTGTGAGCAATACAACAGGCAGTGCAACTGGTGCTGGGTTATGATTTCCTTAACCCCCTTCTTTCCCTCTGGTGTTCATTCCCCTGTTCCTTTCTACCCCAGATTGTGCTTGGGCTTACGGGATCTCGGTATCAATGCCCATATAGAGCTCTACCGTGCTATCTCTTGTCATTTCTTCTGGTATTAGAAAGATGCTCCTACTTATGCTGAAGCAAACCTGTGTGAAAATCAAGACTGCTGAAAATGTTAGAGCAAATGTTGTGATTCTCTTTCTCTGTGTCTTGAAATGCCCACATGCTTTTCACATCATCACCTGCAAATGCAGGCATTCTCTATCACCTGCCTTCTCAGGACTTTTTAACCCTGAGGCCATCGAAAGCTTTGGCAGAGGGCTCCGAGTTGTTTTTCCAAGCCCTGAGATAATGTTCTTTACTAGCAATACATCGATGCAAGCTTTCTTTGACTAAAATAGATTTCCTCTGGATTAACTGACCCTATGCGATTTGGTTCCTAAGCTTTGTTAAACCTCTGGTTGGCTTGTTCTACCATGCCTGGTGTCTTATCCTTGCCATCCTGTAAACCTTTGAAAGTAAACTGTCTTTTCAGACTCCCACGATGACTTAAAATACATAGATATCTCTGGTACAGGTGGCAGTATGCTTAGATATTTCCTTCCTTCCTTCTAAGGGTCTCAGCATACTGTTATTTTTTAAACTGCACTCCAGAGTGTTCTGGATGACACCTTTTCCCTTTGTGGCACCCTAACCTACTCTGCATCTTTTCACCCAGAATCTGGACAGATTGTGCAAATTAACGTTGTCCAATAGTACATCTTTTCACTCTTACCTCCCTATTCACATGGCTGTTAAATGTAGATAGTTCAGTGGCTGAATAATGATACACTTTACTGGCAGTTTCTGAATGTGCTTATTACCTCCAGGTAATCACTGCAGTGATGGTTTCAGATTTGGGGTTGCTCTAGTGCTTTTCCAGTCTTCAGTCCACTGGGAAATCAATTGATGACACCCCACATATTCCTAATAAAAAATATGCACTGTTTATTTCTCTGTGTTTAAGTACTACTAATTTGGGAAAGCAGCTACTTCTATGTATTTCCCAAAATATTGTCATTTCCCTTATTACCACTGAACATCCAATCATGGTATGTAGTTGCACGAGTCCACTGTTACTCGAATAGCCTGCAATTGCATTTATAACATTTAAGCATTTTTCATGCTTAAAACAATAGTAATTCCTCATCCCATTCATGCAGTCTTTACATCTTTTGCTAAACTGGTACACTACAGTAATTTCAGAATTATGTGTCTCCTTAGGTTCTTACTGTTAACAGAGCAACCAAACAATCCTACATAGAGTCTTTTGGGTTTCCAAATTAATGTTACTCACCCACTCCCATTGCTAATGTACCAGTGACCAGAATATTTGATTTCTAACAATCTGGGTTTCTTTTCATGCAGCACATGGAAACGTGGATTCCCGCCAATGAGCCTTGCAAGATCTGCACGTGTCTTGATAACAAGAAAGTAAACTGCACGGTCCGACCTTGCCCTACTGCCAAACGTAAATTGGTTTTACTCTAAGTATGATTGGACTTGAATTGATGTTTTTGTTACCTAGTTTTCTAGTTCTTATCCAAACTTGTTTTATGGATGTTTTCTTCTTACTCCAGCTGTTCAGTGTGGTCCCTGTGAAGTCCCTCGTCTGCGCAGGGACCCTGGCCAGTGCTGCCCCGAGTATGAGTGCGGTAGGTTCTCATAAACTGTTGGAATCTTCTTGGTCCATGTTTTTACCAGATGCTTCAAAGGTATACAGTCCCTCCTTTAATTTAGTGCAATGCTCCATTTTTGAAACCACTGAATGACTATACAGTCATCTGTGTGGAACAATAAACAACTCCCGAGGATGTGAGTCTCCACTTCCAAATTGACTTTGTCCCTCTTTCTGTAAGAGATGAGGAAGGGAATGGAGCAATTTGGTTTTGTCTGAATGACTTAGAATGGTCTTTTTCCAAGTAACTATTTTTGCCTGGTCTATATTTGCACATTAAATATAACATTAGAACCTTAATCCTCATAACCCAAGCTTGAACTGTTCCCTAAGCTATTTTGAAAACAAACTCTGACCTGCTGAACTCTAACTTACTTCATATTTTAGGATAGCAATTGAGTGTGGGGAAAAAAAGTTTCATGGGAATGTGCATGCGTGTGTGTGTCTTTTCTTGAGGACTAACTAGTCAGGCATGGTCTGAAACACTCTCTCAACTTCTCTTCTTAGTCTGTGATCTGGTTTCCTGTGATTTGCCTCCTGCCCCTGTCTGTGAGTTTGGCTTGCAGCTTGCTCTGACCAACCCTGGAGAATGCAGACCAAATTACACATGTGGTAAGATATTTTCTTTTAGCAGGGAGTGACACTGGAACATTGCATTTGAGCAACACTGACAACTTCCTTTAGACATTATTTTTCCCCTCTGAAAGATTTAATTTTGGAGCCAATGGACATGTAATGATTTCACAGACTTGGAAGAAGGGTATTGTTGGCACTTTCCAAGTACACTTTTGAATTAAGGAAAAGAGAAACACTTTACTCTTGGACATGTGTGCTCTGACCCTTATGCTTATTTTATAAATCTTTTTGATTGTATATGAGACAAGAATTTTTTTGGCAGGGTAGGAACTTTTCCTGAACCTGTAGCACAATCTTTGACCTGGATCTTTTATATCTGCATTACTTCTTAGTCTTTAAGTAGATTTATAATAGGTTGCAGTAGCAATTAGTGCCTTGCTGCCAGAGAACCGTCTTGTTCACTCGCAGCACTCTGAAATGCTGTGTGCTTGACATGGTACCTACCTTTTTTTGCTAGCGTGTAACAGAGAAGCTTGCAGCTTAGTTCAAAGACCTTCCTGCCCACCGCATCGAGAGTTGACTGTTAAGAAGACCGAGTGCTGTGATAAATATGAGTGTACCTGCAGCTGTACGAACTCAACAGTGAGCTGCCCTCTGGGGTATCTATCCAGATCTGTCACCAATGACTGTGGCTGTGTATCTACCACCTGTATTCCAGACAGGGTAAGGGGAACGAAGTGTCATTTCCACATACGAAAGTATCTTTTATGTATAGAGTGGTAGCACTAAAGTAAGTGAGTAGCTAGGTATTAACAAACCCTCAGTGAGACTACCAGATAATGATGCCAGGGTATTTTTAGTTTACATGTGTCTGAGAGAAATACACTGTTGCATCACACTGTTGCTTGTTTTGCTACAGTCATTTATTCTGACATAAACAATCCATTTTTTGTGAATTTGAGATAATCAGATTTTATATGTGTGTGTATATATATATATATGAAACCCCAAACCATTTGAACCTTCAAGGTCACTCAAGCATTAGGAATTTCAGAGGTAATTTTTAATTTTTTTGTTTGTTTCTGGATAACGGAGCTATGTGCTTTTGGATCAGTACAGTTAATATATATTCTTTCAATCCCATACTAACTTTATTGAAATATTTGGCTCACCTTAGATCTAAACTCCTTGTGCCCACTGATTACATTTGCCTCTCCTGAGGAGGCACTGTATCTTATATGAACTGTATTGCCACTTTTCAATTTTTGCCAAATTAATACCTGACTCTGTTAAAGCTTCACCAGGATATATTTTTCCTTATTTTGCCAACCTTTTATTAAGTTGTTACATTATGTTAACCTTTAAGATAAGGTTGCTTAGACAAGAGGTTGCAGGCCAGTGTAACCTTTTCATTGAAGCAACCTTATCTAACAGCTTAACATAGGGTTATGCTGTCTTGCAGCTCAGGAGATCTAGCCTTTATTTTCTGTTGCTAAGTAGTTCATGACCTTGCATAAGTCATTTTATGTCTCTATGACTTACTTACTATATCTATAAAAATAAATGGTGTTCATCTCTTTAATAACATGCTATAAAATTTCCTAATAGAAAGTGCAATATAAGAGATGGCACTACTTTTGTGGCCTAAGGATAAAGGATACAAGAGAATGAATGCTTGTAACTCAAAGCAGGATCTTTTCAGATCAGCTGATTTAGCTGGAAGAATTTTTGCATGCACAGCTCCTTCGACAGGACTCACTGGTTATTATGTCTAAATATTGGGTCACATTATAACTCCAGGGAAACTGAGTCAAACCGTGGGCAATTCCACCGACTGCAGATAAAATTCTCCAATTTATTCTTTATAAAAAAGCAGCTTTGGTTGCACTTGTTTTCCTTTCCTCAACAGAGTGGCCACAATTTTAAGACCTGTAGCATTTCTGCTGGGTTCAAAAAATTCAGTAAAAATTATGGTAGGTTTCACATATTAAAAAGCAGCCTTTTGGAGCCAGCAGTGTGCCCTTACAGCAGCAGTGTGCTCCTTCATGTATTAATTCTTGTATTCAATAGGTGTGCGTGCACAACAACATAGTCTACCCCGTTGGGTCAACCTGGGAAGATGGTTGCAGGGAATGCTCTTGCACTAGTATGAGGGATGATGTTACAGGACTTCAGATGATGGAGTGTCACGACAAAGCATGTGACGTGTTCTGCTCTCGGGTGAGTAACATTTAAACCAGTGCATTAGCCAGCAGAGCCCTGATGGGGATCTGAAATGATTACTTTTAAACCTGCATGTTTAGAGAAACCAGAGAAAAATAGAAAATAAGTGTTGTAGCAACGAATTATCTTGGGAACAGAGTCTAAGAGGGCCTGAGCATTACTGACTTTATTTTAGGGTTATTGTTTTAGGATCGTATCCTGCTGCCAAGGAAATCAGTGACAATTATATTTCAATAAAAGGAGAACTGTATCCTGAAATGTCCATCATTTACACTGCTTGCACAATAAGTACTCATGATGTCTGAAGTTCAATTTCAAATGACTGTTCTAGCTGAAGTTCACTTTCTGAAGAGAACATTTCAGATCTGTCTATTGCTCAGCTCTGCCCATTATAGCAGTAATAACACCACATGCTGTGGCCTTTATTATGCTCAAACATCTGCTACATGCAATAAAATTATGTGGTCTACTTTTGGAAGCCCGCAAAAGAAGTATGAGCTGCTTTGTTATATTGACGTAGCTGGTCAAGCCGGAGGAGACGGATACTTGGTACAAAAAGTTGGTAGAAGAATTCTAGAAGGGTCAAAGGAATTGGTTAAAAGTCAGCAACACTTGACAGCATTATAGATTAGAAGACTTTGACCATAACATGATTTGTGCAAATAGAAGCTCAAAATGTTTTTTTTATACTTCCTTTAAACTACCCAATTTACATCCCTAACATTCCTCACCTTAACATAATATGGAGAATAAGGAAGTAAAAGATCACTGTAAAATTAAATGTGATGCCCTAGAGTTGCATTTTGCTCTGGTATCAAGCATTTTGTACCCATGATCCCTGAGCATTCCCACACCCTTGCCTTCATGAGGTTAGCATGGATGGGTCAGTCAGTGAGGACAGTGGAAATACACAGCTTGGGGCTGCAGAAAAAGCAGATGGCAGAAGAGGTTACCTACCCCAGTCAAGTGCTGAGAACCCACACCCCTTACTGACTGCTATGTGGCCAGAGAAGTTGTGCTGCAAACATCAGAGGCTACCACAAATGCATTTTTGCCTCTTCGTAAAGCTTTCAGTATATACGTCGATTAATTGAGATTGTTCTTGATGGTATTAGCCAATTCCATTCAGGAAAAGGTATATCTGACCTGAAGCAGCTCCTCCTTAGGCCGTGGTCTGGTGCGTTCACAGTCTGCAAGTTCAGTAGGCTCTGTGGGGTCCATGTGGAGCAACTAGATGGGCTGTCTGGGATGCAGAATATTCTCTGCAGGTCTTTTGCTGACCCAGGGTTTTCCCCATGGGTTTGTTCTTCCCCGAACTGTGAAGTGAAGTCCAGAAGAAGCTAATTTGTTTTTTTCCACAGTGCGGAAGCAAAGATAAGCTAGTTAATGCTATTCAAATCTCCAGGTTGCTTTTAAAATGTTTGTATTAGGCTATGTGTGGCATTAGCCCCCACAAAATTCAAATAGTTGACTAAGCAGCAAGTGTTTCCAAATGTGTGTTGTAACATTGGTGCTTTCAGTGGTCCAGTAGCTGATAAAAGTCTGTATATTGCTGATAAAAGTCTGCATGGTGGCCTGTGACTCAACAGACTGCCCTGGTGTGATTACAGGTGACCAGCTGGAATTGGGCAGTGGGAAATGCAAAGGGCATATGACAGCAATAACTGCAAACCCCTTTAACTAAGATGGGCAGGTGCTGCTTCTGTGTTTGATTCGCTGTGCTGACTGGGATGCTACTGCAATGTTCTGGGTTTTCTAGTGCTGCATGTGAGACAAGATTCACTTGCTTTTTTTTTTTCCTGCTCCAGGTGTAGCTTTTTCTCGTCTTGCTGGAAATACAGTGAATCTCCAAACAAATGTCATGCACATTTCCCTCCTCCACCAAGTCCCCAAATCTTTGCAGCCTGTTTCACACTGTTCTTCCTAAACCTTTTCACTGGTTTTAAGAAGTCTGTCTCTTTTTTGGAATGACTCCCATTTATGCAGTTGCATTCAGAACAGAGACTAAGAAAAATCATGCGTGATATCTCTTCTTCCTCCTTGCTTTTGTTCAGTTACATTTGGAAGAAAGGTCTTCATTAGCAAACCTTGTATATACAGCCACAAGAAGTTAGAGGTGTTCTTTTGGCTTTTGGAAATACATTATTAATAACATGTCTGGGAGTCAAAGAATGACCTTGGGCATAGGGCATATATGTGCAGCACCTCACAGCTGAATTAATGTTGTTGTAGAAACCCTGCATTATCTGACTTGTTAAAACAAGTTCTTGTTTGAATTTACACTAATAGGTATTTTAAAACAGTTAATCATGCATTGAAATTTGACTATGAACATTTCAATTAAGCAAACCAATATCTGAAATGCAATTCACTTTTCTGAACTCCAAGTTAATTGTGCCTTGGTTTTCAAAGAATTTCAAATGCCTTAATACCACTATATTTCAGTATTATTTAACTTACAGCCTCTGTATCAGAACAAGGCTGGACAGCATATATGTATGTGCACTTGAGAAGATGTGAACAAAATATAAGCTTTTTTTGAATAATGTTTTCCTCTGCTGTGTCTTAAACACTGTATAATTCCCTAGGACCAGAACAAAAACCCAATCCATTAAAAAAACCAAACCAACCAAACTAGTGCTCTTTCTGCAAGTGTACAGTTTGGTGACAAAGCTTGAGGATGCCTAATGAAGTGAAAACCATGAGGGTAGACGTAAGAACTTTCAGCTATTGCAAGAGAATCCCTTTGGTTTCCATTTGTAGAAGAGACTTGTTTCTAGTATGGCAATTATTATGAAATATTAGATCTAAAGTATCTGTGGCTGTGTTTTGGCTCCTAGCCATAACTTTATCAATAATTTGTTATTCTAATAAAGTATCATTAATGCAGAGCTACAGTTTCTTGACAAATCAGCCTTCAGCATTGCAGTGTCAAAAAGCTTTTTTAAAACAAACAAAAAGCCTTGGTGGAAACCATGCCAGTTCTTTTTGGGAATCTGCCATTTCTTCTGCTCCTTTAATGGTTGTCAAAGTTGTACAACCAAAACTGTAGCTGTTGGAGAACGTGGATAGCTCAGTTTTTATTTGTTCTTTGCTTATTCCTGATTGAGTGGATATACATATGAAGGACTGCAGAAGTTCTGTAATCCAGTTTGAATTGGCCTTAAAGCTTATTTTTCAGTTCAGATTAGATGGCATTGAAACTTGTACTGACATTAAAGACATACTTTAATCATGGCTGTCATTTAAGATGTTCAAACGCTCTGCTGCTCGTGGTTATTAATTCCATTGCCAGGTCTGAAAGTTGCACAGTTATCATTGTCGACGGTGTCATCTGACTTCTGTGAAAACAGCTTACAGGTTTTTTTATCTAGCTACACAAAAAGAGAAATATACCCTAACACATGTACTAGCTCCTTCACCCTGGTGAATGAACAGTGCTACTGTTCTCCTGAGCATGACAAAATCAAACTCCAATCATACCTGTAATTTTAGAATGTAAAGAAATGCTCTGGAAAAAGAATGGATGTTCCATGTAAATGTCCCAATCCCACAGTTCTGTGAGGAGGTTAACAGCAAATACAGATTTCTCACTTGCAAAGCAGATGTGGGTTTGCTTCATTATATGCCATAGTCCCCTCATTTTTCCTGTCCTCTTCTGTCTTGCTCTTACCAAAGTTTTGAGAAAGCAAGCGGATAATTGCTGCAATTATTGCATGTGCCACAAGGAGGAGTGGTGTCTCCCTCCTGGAGCTTCTTCAGAAATTATTTCTCTGAGAGTACATCAGACTACATCCCTTCAGAGAATCATGGTAATAAAACGGATAACAGTTTTCAAAACACCTTAAAAAATCACTAGTATACTAATGTGAAGGGAGCACTTGCTTTGCTTAATTTCTGTCAATGTTCTTGGAGTTAGGTACTTTGTAAGTGATATCAAAGGGTGTGGGTTACAGTATTGGATAATTTAAAGTATTAGATGATTATGAGAAGAATGAAGCATAATTTTCTGGGATAAGTGTTTAAGACAAAGCCATTTGGCTAAGTGTGTGTAAGTTAATTAGGTTAGATTTTCAAGCCTCTTGATTAATTAAATTAAAATGAAGAACATTTGCACCCTACGTGCAAAAGCATAGTGAATGATGGTTGTAATAGATGCTGACTGCAAAAGCTATGGCTTTAATCTCTGATATTTCACATGGATATTTTTCCTTTGAAGTAACATGAAAAGCATGGTAGTAAATGGCTTAATAGTATATATTAAGGAGGTCAAAGAAACGAATGTGAAAGGAAGACTGTTGTTTGAATATTAGATGTGCAGGATCTCATTTAAAAACTGTGAAAGTCTTGTTGGGAGGTAATTTCAAATATCCTGCTTACATTTTAAAGCATAATATATTATGGAAATTAGGAAATGATACCTTAACGTAATAGAGAATTGCAAACAGAGAATTAAGTCCTCACCTGGGGTAAATGAAAGCAGCTTCAGGGAAATCTCTAGAATTGTGCTGATTCATGGCCACTGAAGATTTTGCTTTCAGCATTTCAAGTTGAGTTATATGCATCCTACTGTTTTTTTTTCTTTTCAGCCTACTGTTGCCATTTTCATTCCCTCTGGTTCCTCCAACCCTCTCTAGGTACCATCATCTCAATACATAAAAGGCAAATACTGGAGCCTTCTTAAAAATACTATGTTGAGGAATACTCTCTGTTTTTTTTGTTTGTTTGTTTGTTTTTCTGCTTTGTTGGCCAAAACCTTAGCACCTGGGAAAAGATGAACCATGTATCCTGAGCAATGCTCAAATGAAAGAGGGAGTGCACAAATATACCAAACTGTAGCCTGTGCGGATCCCTCCAGTAGCCTTGGTAGGGAATGAAACCAAAATGTGCATTCTCTGAAAGCTACAGAATTAATCTGCGTTCCTCTTTTGTTTGTTGTGAGCCAAGCTCTGGTTCAAAAGCACCCCAAATTTGCACACACACACCCCCCCCCCCCCATGTAGAATGTCTTAATCTGTATGCTTTCACCCTCAGCTTTATCTCCGCATTTGCGTTTGATACAACAGCTTGATCTGGCAGCATAACTGAGCACTTGTCAGGTTCTCCATCGCAGCTGCTGATCGTGACTCCCAAGTCAGCCACGTGCACCTGTTCAAATGCGAGGGGTGCCTTGTGTTGCCTTATCCCTTACCTCCCGGCGCATGGGGATTTTTTTTTTTCGGTCTTCTAGACTGTGATCTGCCTCTGTGACAGACAGTCAGACACTTACCAAGGGCTGCTTCTGAATTTTAATTCCCTGTTTTTGAAGGTCAAACTCTGGGTTTAAAAAAAAAAAAAAAAAAAAAAAAAAGGCAAGATGTGGAGGAGGATTAAAGCAGCAGATCCAGTCCAGAAAAAGCAGGGGACAAGCAGAATATTGGCAATAAGTGGATCCTTGAACAAACGATGGCAAACACTGGCATCCCTATAGGCTAATATCTATGCACTAAAAAATGAAAAACTCCTTACTCTGCCTAGTTCAGCCTAATATTAACCTTCAACAGCACAGTGTCTGAGACTTGTCAGATGTTCATGTTCATAGATTGTGGAGCTCAGGAATAATTCTGGCAGCATATCCTTTTTGTACGTAAGTCATCTAACTGGAGAAAAAGAAACCAACCCCACAATAAAAACACCTCAAAATGCACGATACATTTTCCTTTTCTTAGGCGTAACCTTAAATATTACCACCTTTAGAATTAAACATCAAATAAAGCTTGCTTTCTTCCTGTGAGCAGAAATTTCCATGCTGTGAGGCACAAAAGGTGGGGTTTTCTGATGGCGAAATATTTCTCATGGTGTGGAGGATCTGTGACAGCAGGGAATTGCTGTCCACCTCACTCCTCAAGTACAGATGGATGCTCTGCTTTTTGAGGAGCTCGTAGACTGCTGCAGTCTGCAGGTTTGTCTTCTGAGACAGGTTTGTAGCCTGTGGTAGTTCAGGGGCTGTGTTCGGAGAAGCTCAGCAGGCGCTGAGGTTGGGAGCTGTCTTCTCCTATGTTTCGTCCCCTTAGGAGTCAGGGCCCCCAGAATTTGAACGCACCACGCACCAAAGTGTTTGCACTTTAGAGGGCTCTGTTCAAACCAACTTAGTGAAATTTGGGTCCTGCAGCTGGATTTTGCTTTATCCTGGGCACAAACAGCTTGTGGATTTTTATTTCTCTGAGTTTGCCACACAAATAAAAAGTTGTATCCAATACTTCAGATGTTTCAGACATGTTTTCTGCTGATAAAAGTCATATAAAATGAAACACTCGACAGCACAACTTTTTCCACAAAGCTAGGTCAACCTCTGATATTACATTTTATAACATTATACAAATTGCACTTCCATATGAAGGTCTGCTGATTATCGAGGTTTGCTAATGCGCTTCGTATTGCAAATCAAGGACAGCTCATGAAGGGAGGGAGCAGTGGGGAATACTTCAGCAATTCAGTTCAAAGGGGTTGACCAAAATAAAATGATGCTTATTTTCATTGACATTTTTCACACAAACTATATTTTCTTTGACAGAACATCTTTCCTTCCACTCTGTATTGAAATCAGAGTTATGTTTTGCCCCTTAGAGACTTCTGAGCTATTAAATGTAGAATATATTATTTCTAGTTAGATTAAAGCTCCTTGCTTTCTTTCACTTTAGATACTCCAATTTTTGAATATTTGACTAGTTGCTTCAGGAGATGAAAAGATTAAATCATCAGCCAAAACTGGTCCCTGGACTACATGTCGGACTGACCCCTTCCCTCTGCTTCAGCACAGGACAGTCCGATGTCTGGGTGTGCTCAGACTGAATCTTAACCTTAAATTCTCAGGGGTGGGAAGGGGAGTTGTGAGTGCTGATGAATGTCCAAGATGCCACTAGAACAATTTTTAACTTCCATTTTCTTTTGTAAAATAGTATTATATGTAAAAAATATTTTTTAAATACCAAATAAAAATTCTCATAAATGTATATGACTTGTATGTAAAAGCAGAGGGGATTTAATGTAGTGATTTTTTTAAAAACTGGATTCTTCACATGGCACTGGTTTTCTCTCAAAAATCTACCAAAGAGCATGGCAATTCCGATAATCACCCTTAGAAGTGGACTGACTTCCTTTTGCTTTTGCACTCCTCTGTAAGACCATATTATTGGAAACGCTTGCTCTTTACAGTTTGCTAATGCATAAAAGAAACTGCTTACATACAATAAACTAACATTTGGAAATGACTGCTGCTTAATGCTGTTGAATAGCTGAGAGTCCTCTGAAAGCATTTTTCTTTTACCTCTTCCCTTTCCATTTCTGCCAGTTTATGTCATTGTTTTCTTCTGTCTTGTGGCAAATCTTTGTGCTATTACTTATTTGAGCAGATATTCGCAAAAGGAAGAGGTTTCTGGGTGATTTCAGATTTTCTTTGCCTTTCTGTTTGTCTGTCTTATGTTAGGCACCATCAACATTTTCTGGGCTCTGAGAAGGGGTGCTCCATACCACACTAGAGAAGCTGATGTACTCACAAGGCCCATTATTGATTGGCATGACCTGAGCAAGAATAGTACCAAGCTGTCCATGTAGCTGGAGTGAATATGTCTTCAAAATATATATTAAGCAGGAGCTAATGAGATAAGAACTTCTGCTCTTGATGTGTGTGTTTTAATTTATGTTTTTTTCTGACAGGTAATGTTAACCATTTAATAAGATGCTGAACTGGGTGGCCCACTTGTTTGTTTTGTAATAGCAGCATGTGGCCTTACAGTTCTGTTTTCAAACTCCTCTTTCCATAAAAAGCTGCTAACATGAAACATTTACCCCAGTGTTTTCTTTTAGGAGTAATCTTCTCATTTGTCTCCTATTGCTGGATCAGTCCATCCTTTTCTTTTCTCCTACAGGGTTACAAGTACATCGTCCAAGAAGGGGAGTGTTGCGGGAGATGCCAGAAGATCGCCTGTGAGGAGCAGCTACCCCGCTCTCGGGGGGATGCAGATCCTCGTTTGCATGAGGTGAGGTGGTGGTGGTGTGGACGCTTCCTCTTCTAGCAGAAATGCCCTGGAATTATTTTCTGTTCCATGGAAGAAGGTGAAGAAGATATGAGCTATTTCTTCTATACATCAAGCAGCGCTGAAAAAGAAGTTTTCATTTTTTGGCGCCATGTGACTTACTCACTTGGTTCTAACAAGCAAACCCTCCCCACCCTTTTCAGGCTCTAAGGAAACAATATTTTTGTGTAAAATTAGTAATTTCACAAATGGTAGCTCAAAAGAATATTAATGGGACATGATGCTTCTCTGGCTGTAGGTTATTTAAATTACCCCAATTAATTTGTATTACTCTGTGGATAGCAGGCAGATGGGGTAGTGGATTGCTTGAATTTCATAGTCCTATTCAAATAGGATATCCTATTTGGTACACGCTGAACTATCAGGAAGTAAATAAGGATAGAAACATGAATTATTCTCCAGTTGCTAAAGACGATTGCTGCATATCAGATCAGACTGCATTGGTCCAGGCCACATTTGTTTTCTGCTCAAAATAACGGTTTATTTTCAGCAGTGTGCCTCTTTCCTTAGGATTCAAAGACCCAATGGGAGGTGAGTGCATGCAACAGCCACTTAAAATGCACTGCAGATACCCTACCACCCTGGAAAGCTATGTGGATATTTGTTTCTTTTCTTGCCTACATTTTTAATTCTTTCGGATTATTCAGTTTGTTCTGTCCCTAACCCAACCACCCTTGGCAAGCCTTTGCCTGCCCCAGTAGCATTACAACGCTTAATCCTATGCAGAGCTTTGGATTCAATGAAGGCAGGAACAGTAAGTTAAATATGTTTAAAATAACAGATCTTCTCCCCATCTTTTCTCCCCTAAGTGTTGTTCTGTATAATGTGTCTGCATTTTCATCTACATCTCATGTTCACATATTTAATATTAACTTTTTAATTGCTTCTTTTACAAAGGCAGTCTGCTGTCTTTTAAAAAAAATTTAATGTATCATTTTGCAGCCTGCCTCTTCCCTGATTTTACCAAGGGCATTTCTTAACGTGGATCAATATTCTTCTCTGCTTCATAAAACAAGCCTTCAGAAGGCTATTTTAATGTTCCACTGTGTCTTACTGGCTTCTGTTGTCCTAACGGAGTAATGGATCCTTATACTCTGCTGTCTCTTTCTTGCTGTGTCCTCTTTCAACTTTTGTCATTAACAAAGAACTAAGTATTTAACACATGAGAGAAAAGTATTCCCTAACTTGCTGAGCAAAGATGTTTGAATTTACTGGAGTTGGGGATCTGATTTTCAATTTCACTGTTGAAGTGTATTCAAAGAGCAGTAACACTGGAGGCATACGGCTTCAAAGCGGTGATCAGCTCCTCCCAGAGCTGAACTGTAACAGCATCTTCTTTCTGGCCTGTGGTGATGTCTCTTCCCATAATAGCACTTGAAGTTCCTGCCTTGTCTGACCCATGGGTGCTTGTAATCAGTAGGACTGTCAACAGGATCCGGTCTCTTCTCCATTTGCAAGTGTTTTCAGGTCTAGAGCCTATTGCCAAAGCTTCCTTTGGGTTTAGTAGAGCTGATTTGCAGCAGGTTCCAGCAGAAAAAGGGCCAACTTGGATACAGTGCAATGCAGTGCAGCCAGCTACTGGGTAGTAAATGTAGACTTAAAACCAGTCGAGTGCTTTTTCTTCTTCACATGCTATTTTACCTGCCCCTTTATTTTTCACCTTAAGGATACTGCTGTAACTCCTGTACTCTACAAATGAAGCAGCAGACTATTCTATAAACTGATTGTTGTGGTAAGGATTTGTGGAGAACTGTTGAGTGACAGACTATTCCTCATGCAGTAAACGTGTTTTTTGTAAACCAGCATGTTGGCTGTGGTGGTCTTCCCTCTATCCAGTGGCACAAATACTGCTGCCTATATTTAATCCTTTTACAATTTCCCATCAGGTCGGCACAGAGTGGCGATCCCCCTTCAACCATTGCATTATCAATGAGTGTGTCCGGGTGAACAATGAGGTTTTTGTGCAGCAAAAGAATCTTTCTTGCTCTCAAATGGATGTGCCTGACTGTCCTGTGGGAACTGAACTACGTTGTGACCAAATAATAGACTGCTGTCCTTCCTGCAGATGTGGTAAGCTTTTGTGTATGACAAATGGAATCACTGGAGAATGAATCAACTCATGCGTTGATCTGTTTCTCAACAGCAATTTCAAAAGTGCATGTTATGCAAGTATAGCACTGCTTTGACCCTCTCTTGTATAATTTAGACATTGAGTACAATAGCACCTGCTGCTATTACTTTCTCTTTCCAACTGATGTTCACTGTCTCCTCTTGAACTGCTTACTGTTGAAGCTATTTTGCATTGCTTCAGAGGGACATGCCGGGCTATGTTTCTACAGCTCTAGCCTGCATTTTTAAGCATTTAAAAGAGGTCTTGAGATGCTTTTGGCCTAAGAAGATTCAACACTCTCCCCAGTGCCTGCTATGAACAGGGAGTTTGCGTGCAGCCATGTTGTCTTCTGCGTGCCTCAGCATTGTGGCTGTGGCCATTTCCTAGCATAGACTTGGGTCAAAAGTCCAAAATGGAAGATCTGGCTTATTGTCATCAGTCTGGGAAGACGCCTAGTCATGTTTAATTGACAAGTATATATGCAACCGCAGGGTGAGGAGCTAGCAGTGGGAGGAGGGGGGGAAATACGCAAGGTAACTTGCAGAAAACCTCTCATCTTCTGAGAGCACAAGGCTTGAACTGGAGGGGCAAACTTATACTATGCCATGTACTTGTCAAAAAATAGCTCAGCAAGAGGTATTTGGAGGTGGAATTAAGGATAACTCTGACAAATTGTTACCTTTCAAGGTATAATGTAAGAGGGCTCAATTATGCCTCTTTTCACTGAAACTGGATCTAAATGTCCTTAGTTGGAACTCTAATAAGTCAAAAAAGCATATCTGTGGTTTATTAAATATTGGTAATGTCGTGATAATGGTAATGCTAAATGGAATATTATCTTTTTTTTTCAGTCCCCCTGAATGGTTGTCTTTTGAATGGCACTGTTATTGGGGTAAGACATAGTTCCTTTTATTTGGTGTGATGGTAAGATATTTAGATATATGAATGAGCTTTTGAAGAACACAAACTTGCCAGAACATACAAAAGCATACAGGGCAGCTTTGTTCAGACAGAATCTCTGCAAGTGAGACTTTGGGGTAAAAGCAATGGCTAGGGGCTCAGCACCTGTATGTCCAGTTCATGACACTGTCATAGTCTTCCTACATGACAACGAGTATCTCTGCAGAATGGGGACAGTAACATTTCCTTATCTTGAAAGGATGCTTGAGAAAAGTGCTTAGAAACTGTGGTAATCTGCGTTGTGTAATGACTTGCAGGCTACCAAACACACAGGAAACTATCTGTGAGGGATAATCTCAAAAATGATCCTTGCCCACTTCAGGGAAGCAAAAACTTCCCGTGTTCTACCTAGAGGATAAGGCAGATTAAAAAAGGATGGAGACTCTTGCTCCACCTGTGTGGAAGGAGGGGTATCCCTCCTTGGCTATTAGCAGGAACAGGAAAACTGAGCTTCCTCACTGTTTGACCTCCGTCCCCTTTCAAGATCCCTGCTGATATGCCCTCAGAGGAAATTTTTTCTCAACTGCATATTTAATGGATAGATTAAGACATGCTTAACCCAGCCCATGACAGTGGGAATGATAGGACTTAAGCATCTGATCTCATTTATGCCGAATTTATCTTTGGAGAGCTCTGTCAATTGTCCATTGTTTCCCTAAATCCATATTCTGGCAGCACCTCTGGTGTCAAAGAGCTCTAAATATTCTCACCATCCCCCAGGGAAACAGGTCCTCTTTAGTCTTTTAACCTAACTTTTAACCTACGTATTCCTGCATTGTCAATGTAGGTCTGTCTTTTTCATGTATTTAAAAGGTGAGTTTACCCAAATCTCTTTGGACTTTTGAGGTATGGCAGAGAGTACCTTTCTCCATCTAGTTCTTCTGGTTTTGATTTTTTTTTTCATAGTTGATAGGCATAAGTTTATCAGTCTGTTAGAGCTAAATCCCTGTCATCAAGCATCCATCATTCTGTGTGGGGATTACTTCCCTGTAGAATTAAATCCAAGGAATAACTCTGCCTTTCTTGTCAGAGCACTGGGAGAAGAGTTTTAAAGTGGTAAAATCTGAAATAATCCACTTTCTCTTTGATTCCTCTATTTGTCTCCTCTATAGTATGTTGTCAAAACAAGTTGTGGCATTTTATAAAGACCATACTTGTAGAGAATGTCATGTAGTATAGTAATTGCTAGCTCCTGCCACCTTCTGTTATACAGGATACGCATATATATATACATACACACACATTGTGTTGCAAAAGAAGGTGTCTTTCTAGATGCATGCTGTTCTTCCATGAACAACTATTTTTTTTCTCTTCCAACAGAATGTTTACCTGATCTGTCAAGTAATGTCTTTGTTCTATTTTCAAGTGTTTTAAATTATTTTAAAATACTTTAAAGTGAAGCATAAGCAAATTTTGAAACAAAATGTCATGTTGAAGGCAAAATGAGAAGTATCTGTATTTTGAAGACTTAAAATTAAAATACTTAAGCTTCTACAATATTGAAAAAAAAATCCTATCTTAATAAAATTTTCCCAACTTGGAATGAATTCATAAAGTGTTTCAGCTGACACAAAACTACATTTTGAGTCGTTCTTATTTGTTATCTGGCTATATATAAAAGCTGTCTTTAAAATGGTTTTGTTTTTTTGTTGGTGTCCCCCCCCTTTTAATACAGTTTTTAAAACATGCTATTTTTCTTCCTGACAATTGGTCATTTTATCAAACACTGCCTGTGCAAGATTTTGAGGGTGTAGGTAGGCCCCAGCTATTATGTTACTTCCGTGCTCTTGCTGTTGCAAATGTCAAGCATTACTGATGTTAGCATTTGACAATGCAGTTACCAAAATATTTTCTCAGGATGAAGAGTGTGAAATCTGAGTTGAGATATAATCTTGGAAGATTTCTAAACAAAGTGCTGATTTTGATTAAAAAAAAAAAAGTAGAACTTATATTAGAACTTGTCTTAAATTAATGAACTTTTCAATTGAACTAGCTTCATTAATGACTTATTATAAGCTAATTAGCTATATGTCTGAAAGCTTTTGAGCAGCTGGCATTACTACAGCTTTGTCTTAAACTATTCTCTACTTCAATGACTGTTCCAGAGTTCTGGTCAGGAAGGAAGATGTGGTGTCCACAGAAGTTTATACTTCCTGGATTTCAAAACCTTTATTCTGTGTCCTTTAAGAATAGGATTCAAGTTTCATTTTATATCAAGGGAAAACTTTGCTCCATTAACTCATTCACTGAATAGTTCCAAGTTTTGAGTCTTTTACTGCAGTTCTGTTAACTGACTGTGTCCTTAATCCCTTTACATTTTTGTCTTGTATCTGGTTACCAATATTATATTCCAGTAATTTGGTGTATTGCATTCACTCTGCTGTTCTTAACAATGCTGTGGGCTTTAACTGCAGACTTCCAAGCAGGTGGCTGTATTTACCAAAAGGATTATCTATATCACTCATCTGTTTTCCCAGGCTTTTACTGAGTGGCGTTTTTGAAGGAGATCTGAGTAGATTTGGGCTTTATGCAGGTTATTTTGGTTCCACTGACTAACCCTGGGTTAGCAGATGTTGACATTTCGTTCTAAGTTAGCCAAGAAAACACACGATAGGTGTATTATATAAAGGGAAAAAAGGTGTATCAATCCATTGTTTCACTCATTTCTGTAATGCTAAGCTATGTTTGTTCACAGAAAGCCATTGTTAAAGCCATTTGCATACTGATCCCTAAATACATTAAATACATACCATAGAACTAAGGTATGATGTAAACTTTGGATCAAGGTAAGACCTTCCCCCCAAAAGTTTAAGGCACTTGTGTGTGAGGATTTTGTTTCAACATGTCTCTAGTAAGCCCTACGTTCCTGCCTGTAACAGTGGTTTTATTATAAACTCAACTTTATCTATCTTTTTTGTGTTTAATTGGAACTATTAGAAGGTCCAATGAGGATTTCAGTTTTAATATTGATTGTGGCGTTATAGACCCTTTCTTCTTAATGTGAAAGCCTAGAGCTACTGAAGCATTCTGCGATAAGCATTTACTTTCAGAGGGCCTGAATTCAATACGATTATGATAGTAAACAGAACAAACCCAAACATATTTTGAAACAGGTCAACATGATGAGGACATCTCCTAGATTTGCAAAGCTTTTGTGTGTACATGCACATGCATGTGTGGAGCTACTAACTGGTAGAGCAATACTAGTGGCAGTGGACTGAATGCCCTTGTAAAGGCCATGTAGTCTGTACTAGAACTATCGCTCTGGTGTCTGAATGCTCTCCAATGTTGAGAGAAAGCAGGAAGTCTGGAGTTTCATATGACATTTGCTATCTGTTCCTCTCCCATCGGAAAACGTCACGCCTGCATCCATTGAGGTCTTTTAATCCTTCAGATTAATGACCCGATATTCGCTATAAAAGGTTAAACCAAGAAAGAAGAGGAGTCCTGCGTCAAGGTCTCAAGCTGAGTTATTAAAAGATAGGGATTTCCCCATTGGTATTACCACCTCCATCATGTTGTATGTGGAGGATCTTTTTCTAGACCTCCACAAAACAAGAAAAAAAGTCATTGCTTTATAGAAAACCACTGAGGCCTGAGGACCTCTGTTGTGCTGGGGTGCAGAGTAAGAATGTAATTAAAATTCTTTAATCAGAAGAACATTTGTCCTTCAGTGTATATGCTGGAGTATTGGCTCTGAACTACCTGTAAACACATTACCTTTACATTGTTACTCTGGCCAGCTTCTTGGTTTTGCTCCATTTGTTCCATGAGTGTTTACTAGTGTGGAACAAGAAAAAAAGGAATTTGAAGATATGCATAGTATGTACCATGGGAAATTCCTGTTCCAAAAGAAGTCAACAGTGACATTCCATTGACTTTTGAAGCGCAACTCAAAGCTTTTATAATCTAGCAATATTTAGTGTCTGTTTATCATATTTATTAGGTTTTAGAAGTTCTTTGTGAAAATCTTGAGTGCACTCCTCCCGTTTTGTCCCTTCAACCATAGCGGTTTGTTATTTTGGGGTTGAAATGAAAGGCTGTGCACTTGGGAGACAGAAAGACTCTGTATTTAGAATTCCTTTAAGTGCCAGGAATTAAATTACTAACTCCACATCCTTTTGTTTCCCCTTTAATAGTTTGGCATTTTTTCTCTACATTTTAAATGCCATTTTTGCTAGCTTTGAAAAGGTGGTGGGATCCAGCAAACAAGGTGCTGGTGGAGAGCTCAGGGAATTTGAATTTTGTGCCAGCTCAGCCACTGATTTGCCTGTAACTATGGACAAGTCCAGTTCTTCACTCAGTAATTCTGTTTCTGTTTTTGTTTTTCTTTCTTCTTTCTCAACTTTAAGCTTTTAGGCCTTTTGAGATTCTAAGCAGTATTATTACAATAACACATAACTTCTGCCCATGATCTGTGGGTTGCGATGGCTCAAGAATAAAAACTTGTTGGCAAACCAATTCACTACACTCAGGAAAAATAAACTGGTGGCAACCACCTAACCCATAGTCAGGATACCTCATGACAAAATCTTTCAAGGATTCCTTCCTTGCTTGCTAGCTTTGTAAGCAACTAGGTAAGAAATGCCAATGCCATTTTGCAGATTAAGGAATTCTAAAGGGCTTACTGGAAAAATAGCCTCATGCTATGTTGCTTGTTGTGGAATTACAGATGCAAAAATTTAGGTCTCTGGAAGGTGGGGGCATTGGTTTCCTGTTTTCTCTTGCAAAGAATTGCAATGCAAGATTTAATGTAAGAGATTTAACCGAGATAAAATTGCTCATTTACTTGAGTTTTGCTGAAGAGATCATCACTGACTTACAAACTGCTTCTAATGTTTCAGCCATGGAGACGCCTGATGGTGGATCAATGCACAACATGTCTCTGCTCCCTCCAGTCACTGACTTCTCAGAGATATACTCTGACGTGTACAAAACTAAGCTGTGAACCATGTCCAATAGTAAGTGCAAGTGGTCTGGATGTTCTGGTTAAGAATGTGTCTGATGAGAAGGTCGTGCTCTTCATCGTATACACCAGTTCATGTTCTGTACAACTCTGGGACCTGTTGCCTTCCTTGAAGTTTTTCTGAGAAGTCATGGCCCTGTGTTCTCCTTTCCCTGAATTAGAAGAAATATACCAAATATGATCTAAATCCACAATGTAGGAAAGGTAACTTTTCATAGTGCTCAGGTTTACAGGCACATTTTATTGAGTATTTTAGACTACTTACCTTTAGGGCAAAATAAGGTTTGGCAAATCATTTGCAACAGGAACTGCTGTGTCTCCTTTCCTACAGTATTATCTGTCCCTCCAGGGACCGGCGGCTCAGCCAGATCTCCATGCTTCAGGGCTTTTCTATGACTGTTCCAAATTGCCTAATAGCCGGGCTCAATAATATTTATTTCTGTCTGGTTCCCAGCCAAGCCTTAGGTGATTTGAGGTGATTGTCTCCATCAGTTCCACTGGCCTTTTCGAAGTCTTTGCTGCTGCTTTGCTGCCATCATCTGCAAGGAATGAGCTTGGCTGGGAAAGCCAGAGACAAATAGCTCCCATTTTTACTCCACTGACCAACAGTGTGACTGGACTGCTTGACTAGTTCTGCTCAATCATGGAGTTTTCTCTCTTAGCACCAATACCTCAAGTAGAAGGAGACCTAAGCAAGTTGCAGAGCCTGGCTTATTCTCCCCCCTGTCTGAGGAGCACAGACCGGCAGCTAAGTTTTACAGAAAAAGGCTTAAATGCCCCTTCCTCTTCTGCCTTTCCTCGGATAATGGACGGAGCCCAGTGGGTCTGACCAAACCCAGAGCCTGTGCAAGCAGTGGCCATTGCACCAAAAGGCACATCTCTACCATGATGATATAGGATGTCCGGCCGATATTGAGGAGAGGCATACATTAATAAGGTCTGTGCAAAAGAGAGGGGCAGAGTTTTGGATGAGTCCAGTTTTCAATCCCTAAGTAGAACTGGAAAGGACAATGTAGTCAGTCAAGAGTCTGTGGTTTTATCTGTACTAATAAACTAAACAGAGCGAGACTGCAGGCTCAAATTCTGTCCTGTAACCACTTATCTTCAAGAATTGTCAGCGGTGTCCCAGCTGGCCTCTTCTAACTAGCAAACTTCCAAATAATGCCCAGGCACAGGTCAGTGGTTAGGATGACCCAAGGCCAGCCTGTTTTGTGGAGACAATGCAGTTTAGACATACGTACATGTTCCACTGGTCTGCAGGGCCAGAAAACTGGCCTTGACCTGCTTTATTTGCTGGTGTGGATGTAGCCTCTGACAAAAGAGAGAATCTTGGAATACTTTGTGTGGTTCTGGACCCTAAGATCACCCCTCCTGTAAGGTATGGTTATAGACACAGGCTTCTGAAAGGAAAAGAAATGGCCAAGCTCAGTGCTGAACATCTTCCTCACTTCCACAAAATATAACCTGGCAGATCAATGAAAAGAAAACCCAGATACACTAGAATGAATCTGCGGCCGGAAACGTGCGTGCATATGTGTGTTCCCACAGAAAAATACACAAACATCAATTCTTGCTTTTCAATGCAAGAAGCCAGCTGTAGAAATTGAAGGTAGAGGAACCAATAAAATAAACGGTAAAAAAATGGGGAAACATTCCTCTCCTCCTCCTTTCACCACCCACACAATTCCCAAACAGTTCCGTTCCCCCACCTGACCCAAAAGTAGAGACTAAACAAAAAAAACCTGAAGAAAGGGCAATTTCCAGTTGGGCTTATTAAGCACTAAGAACTTGTGTTTAGGAGATGTGCAGCTACCCAAGGGAGGTTGTAGGTCTAGGTGTATGTATCCCTTTGTAGCCATTGTAATGAATCTGTGGAGCTTAAGGGGAAAAAAACATCAAATAAGATACAGAATGTCTTCATCCCCCTAAGGCTAGTGGGATTCACACACATACTTGGGATCTTTCCTGTCTCAGAGTCATTGATTTCATGGTATAGCCAGGTTAAAAGCAATTCCTTCATAATGGATAAAATCATGGGTTAAGAGTATATACTCTCTCAGGAGCACCTGCTTTCTACTGGATGCTGAAGCTGTGAAAGTAAATGCACTGGTAATTGAAGTGCAGCCAACTGCAGCATATTCTGCTCATCAGGGTAATTTTTTTTGGTCATTTTATGACCTACTTTAGGTGGTTACATTTTTGCTAGTAGAGCAAGTTCACCTAAATAACAATGAATTATGTTTTCTTTCAGTGATTTAATAGTAACCCCCCACCCTCCCCAAATTCTTTTTCTATAAAAAACATATGGATAACATGCATGCCTTCACTCAACCAAAAAGTGTTTGTTGTCTTAAAAATGTTCAGCTCATCATAAGCAGCTGTTGGTTATGTGTAGCAGCTGGAGACATTACTGTGGGACACTTCATGTGTTAACCCAGTTCCTCTCTGTTGTTTTTTTTTTTTCCCCTTTCCATTATCCACTCCATACCTTTCTTCCTCTCCATGTAGTGTTGCTCATTCTCCCATGGTCCTTTCCCTGTCAGTGTTTTTTTCGTTCCTGTGCCATTTGTGGGGCTCCATTATTTCTCTTTTCTTTCTCTCCTTTTTTCATTTTATTATGTCATACCCTTCCTGATGCTCTTTTTACTTTCTTGTTTTATCAGGCCATTTTCTTTTTCTTTCCATAGTCCAAATTTTCCACCTTAGCCTTATTCTCCCCTTTCCCTGCCCACTGCTTACTGGTTATTTTACCCTTTTCTCCTAGTTTAAGCACTTCAAACTACTTTTCCAAGTTGCCCTGTGTAGTGTTCTTTAGCTTTACAGAGAAGCTCCTGCACACCACAAATGCGAAATATATGTCACCCAAAACATTCGCATAAGTTTCTTACCCTCTCTGACTGTCATGTGTTGTTTAGTGGACTTGACTTCACAACTGTTACAGTCAAAGAATATTGAATTTAGTGGATGCAGGAGGCTTTGTACTTGGAAATAAACTTCTCTCCCTATTGTATAATAAATCAGTACAAGGATTAATGACAGCCTTTATAAAACAAAAATCAAAAGTATGCAACTAATTAAATTAAGCTAGTCTAGTCCTACTGTTTAAAAAAGCAGTCTGCTGTCTATCACTTTGTCCACTGATTTTATCCCTGCCCCCCCGCCCCCCCCAAAAACCCCACAACCCAACCCTCTACAAATAAGTGTAAGAAGCATGCTTAAAACAAAATAAACCCAGAAAAATGTCCTCTACCTTCTAGAATTACAGAATGCAAGAAATCTCTGGCTCTTGCTGCGGAAAATGTGTGCCAACTTCATGTGGCATCAGGCTGAGAGATGGAAGGCTTAAATACCTTCAGGTAAGTTTTAAGCACTCTTTTATTTATGTGTAAATATAAAAGTAGTATATACTTCTGGTGAACCCAAGAAAAGCGCATTTTTTTTCCCTCCTTTTTGGTTAGGCAGCATAGTATTATTAGTGTCTTTTCTCTTATACCTCAGAATGATTTCTCAAGGAAGCTTTTTTGTTGTTGTTGTTGTTTGCAAATGAAAAAAAGGCGACTTCATACCACAGTGCAAAATTCTAGAGGGACATTCTAGATGTGCCTGCAAGCATGAATATTATCAAGGAACTTTAACTGGAATATGAGCTCAAACAACTACTTAGAGGAAATTAAAAACATAATTTTAAATGAGAAAGGGATAATTTAAGTTGAAAATGTGAATTTTGAAAAATTTCTCCAGCATGATAGGTTCTTAAACAGGAGTGGATATTTTTCTGGTTAAGACACATTGGCTTGTCACAAGAAACAGCATATAACATTTTGTTTTGTTCCATTCCTGAGCTAAGTTTTAGATGGGGAGAGTATGGGTAGAACAACAAAGCTGGTGAAGGGTCTAGAGCACAAGTCCTGTGAGGAGCGGCTGAGGGAACTGGGGGTGTTTAGGCTGGAGAAGAGGACGCTGAGGGGAGGGAGACCTTATCGCTCTCTACAACCACCTGAGAGGAGGTTGTAGTGAGGTGGGTGTTGGTCTCTTCTCCCAAGTAACAAGTGATAGAACAAGAGGAAATGGTCTCAAGTTGCGCCAGGGGACGTTTAGATTGGATATTAGGAAAAATTTCTGCACCAAAAGGGTTGTCAAACACTGGAACAGGCTGCCCAGGGAAGTGGTTGAGTCACCATCCTTGGAGGTATTTAAAGGCCATGTAGACGTGATGCTTAGGGACATGGTTTAGTGGTGGACTTGGCAGCGCTGGGTTAACGGTTGGACTTGATGATCTTAAGGGTCTCTTCCAATCTATATTGTTCTATGATTCTATGTGGAGGTGAGGGTATGGTTTTATATATTTTTTTTAAGAAGCTCCCAACTCAGCCAGGTTAAATATTCATATATTTGTCTCTAAAAAACAATTCATAGGCCAAACTCCCAAGTTTCTCACTTAGACAAGTTTGTCTTTTAAGTTAATGGAAATTTCTTCCCTGTTAAGAGCTGAAAAAGGTCAGGTTTTGGCAGTCTTGGCTGAGCTGTAATTAATATGGCTACAGAAGTAAACAGAAGATGATGACTTTGTTGATAAACAATTCTGTTTACTAAACACTTCCATGTTTTATAAACTTCACCACCATGGTACTTTAACTGAAATATCAGTAGAGGAACAGTCAGGTTGTATAGTATCCTGAAAATTTACTGTCCCATGTTGTTTCTGTGTAAAGCTAACAGCCCTTCAATCTTTACAGCCAAATGAATCGCTTCAGGATGGCTGCGATAGTCACTCCTGCAAAGTAAATGAGAAAGGGGAATTTATCTGGGAAAGGAGAATCACTAGCTGTCCTCCATTTGATTCCAGAAGATGTCTGGCTGAAGGAGTAAGTAGTGAAATGGGTCCCGTTTCCACATTTCCTAATAGACTCTGTCATGGTTATGGTTCTGTATATAGGTACCTTATGTGTATTAGGGTGGGAAACCCCAACCCTCTCCCAGCACCTTGGCTAAACTGAATTTGAACTTTCTTTGAAATTCAGAAAAATGTATGTTTTCTTTATTTTAAAATATATGCTGGTTTTATCTGGGACTGTACTGCAGGGAAGATGCTGAGCTTGCAGTAATTCTGTCTCATATGAAGCAGCAAACATAAGAAAATGGTTTTTCTAACAATGTTTTTAGTTTAGTATCCAGAGCAAAACTGCATGGATAGTTACACGACCTGAGAAAACAGTCAGATAAGCCCCTTTTTCCCTATGAATATGCACATGAAATGCTAAGACATTTTTTCTCTACCCTCACATGAGTTTAGGGAAAGGAATTTTCACAATGCTGTAGGAAGAGCTCAAACTTCCAAATCACTATAGCACACACAGTTTTGTTATATAAACAAAGATTTAGAAAAATGCTAGATTATATTACAGGCTTGGAGTTGTTATATCCTAAAGGTCTTCATCGAAAATTCAATGAAGAGTAGTTTACTTTTTAACCAGAACCTCCCAAACTGCATTTATTCTCCTTCCATCAAAAATATTGAACTATTTCAGCTATAAAATTAGTGGTTTTCTTCTAGTTACAGATGCAAAGTTTAGGTTTTTAATTAAAAAGGCCTCCAAACTTTTGCATGTAAGTTCAGGTGTTTAGTGCAACAACGGCATCACCCTGCAGTATAAATGTTTCTCCATTTTTCCTTTCACTGTGGGTTGTCAGTAATTTCCCACCATACATATATTTCTGAGAATTATTTTCATGGTTGTAATGAAACAAGAAAAATAAAATTTTTGGCTGCTAAAGCTTATTTGACAGATGTGATATTTTATGATGATTTGCCTGTACATTTTCAGCTGTTGTGGAATAGGCATGCTTTCATCTATATTGCTAAAAAAAAATCAAGAGGAACTGTTTAACTTCCTTTCTTAAACAGGCATAAGACTTGAACACTATTGATTTTATCACTCTGGTTCCCAGGAATTTATTTGTATTCAATGTCTTTACTTTAGAAAGCTCCTACTATAAGGTGAAAGCAGTATTTTCAGCTGTTGAACTTGCTAATATAGTCAATTATTTCCAACCAGCTATCAACAAATACAATCATAAGTTCAAAACCTTAAAATGGATAGAGAGATGATTACTAATGTAGATTTATATTTTTGTACAATATAGAAATATAATTTGCTTGCCTAATAACCTGTTTTAAACATCCCTTTGTATTCTTCCAGCAGAACAAATGTGCATTACTTGTGCCAAAATAGAAGTTGTTTTGTTTGTTTGTTTGTTTTTTATTGTTTTAGGGCAGAATTGCAAAAATTGGCAATACCTGCTGTGACACATGTAAGTAAATAAGCCAAAAGTCTTGTATGGAAATTGCAGAGAGTGTAAGCTATTGGGTAAGGAGCTATGTTTTGCATAAGATGCAGTTTAATGAAACAGAGCTAAGCAATGTGGTTAATATAAACCATCGAACAAGTCCGCTCTCTGATTGGTATACTGCTGTCATGTTTTGTCCACTAGAACACGTGTTTTGACAGTATTCACAAGTGCTTTGCAAGAAATAGATACTCTCCACATTTTATACAGAAGTTAATTATGATTGTTTTATTTTATTGTTCATCTAAAGATAACAGGAACAGTATTGCATGCACAGGTTGACAAATCATATAACCTGATACTGAATATGTGAGGCAACCACTTCATGAATAATCAATCAACTTAAAATGAATTCAGCAAAAAAAACAACTGGTGGCAGTAATGTAATATTGATTGGTTTTCAATAATGTTATAACCAAAAAGTGGGAGGGAAAATGTTTGTCAAAGGTTGCATTCCTATTGAACAGCCTGACTGCCTCTTAAATTTGGCAGTTTATGACTCAGTCCTGCAACTCTTAATTTCATGCATCTTTGTGTAGATAATCCAAATGTCAGTCAGGCTGTGAGCATAGAAAGGGTTTGCTTACATGAGGGAAAGATTGCAGGGTTGGGTTCTCATTTCTAAAATGAATCTCTGATGCTTTTGTGAACAGACAACCTCTCAGTTTTCTCCTTTGTAAGTAAAAAATTAATAATACTGTAGCTCATTTAAAATAATCATAATACAAAAAGTAAGAGAAGATTGATATTCTGATATATTCTGACCTCTTTTAAGGTCAGAACATCAACATCTTGCCTGTGTTATGTCCTTTTTTTTTTCTTCTTTTTTTCCTCTGTGCATGTGCTAATAAATAAAAGATGGCCAGTATAGCAGCCCATCACCACACTGGCACAGTGACTGCTGTAATAATACCCCTGATGAAGGACGTTAACTCCTAGAGAGTTTGCAGCCATTACCTGTCTGTATAATCACTGAGTTCCAGCTTGAGAAGTAGAAATCAGAAAGCTATTGAGATAGACTGTCATCAAATGGCTCAAACAGGTAACTTAGTTAAGAGAGCGTTAATCTACCAGACTTCAAGTAAGGAATACTGAGAAGTATTTATTAACAAAAACAGTTTTTAAGATTTAAAAGGGTGGTGGGCTCTGCTAATTGAGAATACCTATCACTGCAATTGAGGAGAGGAGAAACCCAGTTCCAGATGAGCACAGCTCAATACATATATTTTACAGTTACAGTGATTTAAAAGTGATACCTCTTTGCAGCAGCAAAAGCAAAGTGGTGTAAGTGAAATATCATGTGCCTAAAAATGCCTATATTGTATGGGCCTTCAAATCCTTATTCCCATTGATGTTTGCTTGGATATAGCTCAAAACTAAAAAGTCATGTATTACAGCGCAGTCCTATTCCTGGTCACTTCTCTGTTCAGGGCCCTTCATAAGGAAAAAGCCAACATACTGCATCCAGCCAACTAACCATGGTTTATCAACTGAAGGATGGTGATTAACACATAGCTTGGAATCAAACAGATACTTCTAGATACCAAACTCTCTTTCTCTCTCCTCTGTATTTATATCTTTCCACCAGTGCACTCAGTAGCAACATGCAGTCTGTTACATACTCTACAGGGAACACCAAGGCTTGGCAAAGCTACTGTAAAACCAGAGTAATTTAGTTATTCTTAAAAGTCAGATAAGAGAATAATCAGTTTCTCATGGACACAGAGACTTAGATATAGGTTACATTGCCTTCCCAGGCATTGAGAGAGTTTGTCTTTCAGACACCTCAGTACCATAAAGAGTTGGGCAAAGAACTTGTTCTCTCAAGTTCAAAGCACAGTTCAGGGTGATGCTTTTGGTTCAGTAAAGTCCTACGTGGCTTTGAGTAAAGGTTGTGTAAGAAACTAGTTTCCCTTTCTATGTTATGCCTTGGCCTTTGGAGTTCGTTAGTGTGTCTGAGGGGATTGTTCCAGGTTTTAAGTATGAAGGAGCACATAAGTGAACAAGCTTATTTTCTCATTAGATTTTTGTGGTACTAGCAAAGGACTTGATTATTTGCAAAGGATATTCCTTATTTTCCCACTTAACAAAGAATTTGCATCTCTGCTTCTTACCTCTTTTCCCTCTTGATCTCAATTATATATGTCTTGTGAAGTTACAAGCACTTGCCTTTGGAAAGGAGGCACAGTCTACAAAAAAAAGTAAATGAGAGTAGTAAAGTAACTTGAGAACAAGTCAATAAGTCAGGATCAAAAGTGTGATAAAGCTGTGTTGAGTCTGATGACAATTATTTTGTTTGGGGTTTTCAGTTGTGTGGACACAATTGTGTATTCCTTCCAGGTGGACAATTTTTATCAAATGAATTGGTGAAATCATTAGAAGAGAACTGGCAGTTCCAGCCCTGGAGCCAGAAACACTTTTCAAACCTTTTTTTTTCTTTTTTAATGAAACGTAAAGCCTTAGCGATGCACAGAGCCAATTTGGTACTAAGATTCCCATGCAAAAGGTATCGAAACCTATGTTTGCTGGTAGGAAGGTGGATACATTTCTCTTCAATTTATGTATCTACTTAGTTAAGCAGGTGGCCAGCTGAATTCCTTCAGCTCTCTAAAATCCTGCTGTGTAGTATGTAAAAAATAGTCTAGTATTCTGATAAAAACAGAAATTCCATTGGTGAGCTAGAAATGAGTAAAAGTAGGAGTCTGTCTTTACACAGAGGCATAGCACTATATTAACACTACAAAGAACTGCTGTTTGCAGTGCATAAAATATCCACTTAAAAAAGCATTAGCTCCTTCATAAGTCTTTAGATGTGGACCAAAACAGACAAGAGTGTTCAGAACAAAATATTCTGCATTAGTCTGTGTTTGAGCATGTTAATGGCAAGGTTGCTTTCGAAAGTAGAGGAGCAGAGTCATTGTCAACTACCACAATTAACAGATCATAGCAAACCAATGTCACTTACAAAGAGAGATCAGCAGATTCCCTGAGCTTGCACCCTCCACACATAACAAATCCAGGCCTACTGCCTTCTGTGTGGATTTCTTGTTAGATGGAAAAAAACAGGGAGAATGCACTTAACACTAAGAGCAAAAGGTATTGAAAACCAAGTGTATTTCATAATGTACTGAAGACAGTAGAAAAGTTCCCATTGACCCAAAGTTAGATTTTTGCAGAATTATTTTTCTGATTTTATTTTTTTTCCCTAGTTTTTCTTTTTGCCATGTTAGTTTTCTGCAAAATCCACCACACGTGCAAGGACTGTTAGGAATTGTCAAATGTAGGAGCCGACAGAGGTGAGGCTGCCACAGGTCCAGGCAAGAGTGAGGCTGAGCACGTATCCCAAGAAGCACACAGGCAAACACATGTATACATCATGCACACACACATTTTTTACATACACACAGAGAAACGCTCAGTACTCTGGCAAACACAAACAGAGCACCCACATTCTCATCCTGATGTCCCCTCTGGCTGATCAGGATGAAGGTCTGTGGTGGTTTTAGGCACTCTGTCCAGTAACTGGTCCTGCATCCCTGCTAACCTAGACTTACTGGTCCTATGATCTGTGGTCTGATTCCACTTGCTGGCACCTATGCCTCCATACATACACATCCACACAGAACAGAGAGTCTGTCACCCAGTACAAGTAGTTAGAAATGGAGTTTAGTAAGAAGAAAGGACAGGCTGCAGTGATCAAACATAGGGCAAGGTCAGACAAAAGTATGAACCAGCAGTTTAACATGCAGTCAGGCCCCTTTACGCCTTTATCCATCCATTTTTCCATGTTTGTTCCTCACCAAACCACCTTAATCCCTCTCTTCCCTCACCTTTGGTTCATCCCCTAAAAATCCCATGATAAGTAAGCGTTGTAGAATCCCCAAATGTTCCTCCCTAGCATAGCATAAGGAGTCCCACAGAGTCTTGATGGCAGTGACCCACCTCAGTCTGTAAGGTGAGCTGGAGAGCTGCTCCTACTGATTCATCCTGAAAGGCATCATCTCAAGACAGTGGGATCTCTGTCCTGTGACAGCCCCAGGAATAGCCAGGTCAGGGTGCTCTGTTTCTCCGATTAGGTTATTGGGGTTCCCATGTGTGTCATGTTTTTCCTGTGCACCTGCTTGCCCAATGTACTGTTGAACTGTCTTTAGAAGGAGAGTTATTCAATACAGAAGCCAACGGGTAAAAGGCGGACATTAGGTGGCAAAGTGACTTTAAAACAAAGTAGTCAATTGAAAAGAAACATGAGGGAAACCCTGCTCTCCAGTGGAAATTTAGGGCTGTAGTGTGATATAGTCACACAGCTCTACATTAATTACTCTAGGGAGACACACCGAAGTCTCACGCTAGGGATCTTACCAGTAATGACACCTCAATAACAGCAATTTCAGTAATAAGGGGAAGGGAGTTAAAAAAACCCAATTGTCAGCACTGTCAAACGCTTTTTTTTAATTTGGTAGGTGTGGAAGTGGAATGTCGACCAGTGAGTACCAGACTGCAGTATACGAATATCAATGGATGTGTGGCTGAAAAGGAAGTGCCTATTTCTCATTGTGAGGTAAATAACAAAAGCAATCCCCTCGCCCCACGACCTGCCCTTGCCCTCTTTCTCTCTTCCATAAGGGAAACCTTTGCCTCCACTATGGCTTCACTTCAGTAAGTGGTGCCTCAGTTTCTGTCCTTCTCATTAATTCACTCAAACAGTGTAAATCTCATTGGCGCTTATTTCCTAAAGTAGTTTGGTGATTCTGAATTTTCCCTATTCAAGCAGCATGCAAAAAGGCACGTACACTAAGGCATAAAGGCTTTGTTTATACCCCTCTCCTTTGCTTCCATCAGAGGCCCATCCCTCTTCAGGCTCTGAAGTTGATTTGTGAAAGTGTAAATAGTTATTTAGATGTGTGATACTTTAACAGACATTTAAACTTGTGCGCTATGATTGGACTCTGTGTTCTATAAGCTCTATGACTTCTCCATTAGTCCGCGCACTAAGCTGTTGTGTTCTGCACATCTTGTGCATTTCTTCCATAATCAGATTAAAAGTTTAATTTCCTGCCCATCACTGCTTACACCTTATAGAGCAACCTCCATTTGAAACAAGAGCATGTCTTCCCTTCTGGACATTCCCATCTCTCTGAGACTGGGAACTGAAGATGACATTCTCTTCCCAGACCGGGTTGTAGCAGGACAATTGCTCAATCTGAGATAACCATGATTCATACAAGGATCGTATACAACCCTTGTACACAATCCAGATTATGGCATGGAAGGATGTCAAGTCAAGAAGGTGCTTCCACCCAGTCCCTTGAGCGTTCCCTTTAGTTAAGGCAGTAGGCAAAATGAGTGTCTATTTTTCCCATGGCTATTGGGAAAAGAATGAGAACAGGGCAGAGAAGTATTCAAAGCATACATGCCCAGGCTTTTCACATAGCTACCTGGCAAAGGGCCTTCGTTTTCTACACAATTCTTAATGAGTAGAAGCTTTAACAACAACAAAACCACTTACCTTTTATTTATTTAAAAAAAAAAAAAAAAAAAAATTCTTGACCTCTTGTCCTGTCCACAAAGTCAGTGGTAATCAGATCTTTAGCCATGAAGTTATATGTGTTGAAGTTTCCCCTGCAAAAGTACAGATTTTATTTTGTGAATCTGGCCGTATATTGAGTAAACTAAATACTCCTGCTATAGCTGGTATTGAGTACAGTTTTTTCTAAAGTTCTCTCTGATAATGCTATGAAACTTTTTTGCATTAATTTCAGAAATAAGAGTGCAGAGCCACAAAAAAACCCTGGACTCTGACAGAGTTTGATGTGGGGCTGTTTGTTTTTACATCATGAAAGCATATAGCTACAGGCATTGATGGCTCGGTCTGAATTAGTAAAGTGGACAGACAAGTAGAACAAGGAAAAATAACAACCAGCAGGACAACAATGGATGTGTAGCTTGCAAAATTTGGGCTAAAGCACTTCCTGAATGCATGATCTTACCACTGAGACGATAACCATATGTGCTTAGAAGCCAAGACAATAGCCCTGGACATCACCTATGATATTTTAAATTATAGGCTTAATTTGGGTGACTGGTTCCTTCACCTCTCCTTTGCTATACTTATGCTCATGAGACATTACTCTTTGACCAGCACCCCACACTGGAATCAGACACCGGAGTCTGTGGTTTACAGCAGAGCACTGAACTCCAGGCGAAGTCATCCATGGCTGTTTTGAAGGGAAGAACCTGGATTCTGATTGCGCTGAGGTCTGGCACTGCTCAAACTTGGTATCTCTTCTTTCCATTTAGGGCAAGTGCAGAAGCAACACCAGATACTCTGCTGAGACAGGGAAATGGGAAGACCTGTGCAGCTGCTGTAGAGCCACCCAAACCACCATAGTCACGATCCCCCTCCGGTGTGCCAATGGGACGGTGGTGCAGCATTACATCCCTTCTGCCTCTCAGTGTGAATGCTATTCTCGGAATTGTACAGACTGAATATTTCCCAGAAGCCCTGTTGTTTAATCTCAAGTTTTATGATGAAGGAACTTTACAGTGCAAGCCTCATTTTCTCTCTGTAGACCGTTTTACCCCGTAGAATCCTGACTAACAAATTCTATCAACATAGCAAACAATAAAACTTACTAGCACAACGGAGCATTTTCTGATTATTCTTGGGGTGGTTTATAGAAGAGATATTGCAGATTGTATTGTTCCCTTTCACCTTCACCATGGAAAATAATCCACATTATTAAAAAAAACAACAAAAAAAGGCAAACCACAACACAGTAACAGAAACAGTTGCTTCTACTTAAAGAACATATCCCAAAGCACTTAGCATTGTCTTCAGAGACATTACACTTGCGTGCCCCTCTTCAGACTTTAGTGACACACTGCGGACTTTAAGGTTTTTGCTCTTTTTTTTTTCCCTCCAGCCAGGGAGTACAGTAATTATGGCATAAGACTTCATAGAAAGAGGGTAATGTTCTTGGTACACAAACAATACTGGTTATGGCTCAGGCAACCAAATATCTTTCTGCAATGCATATACATATTCCTCCAGAAGCTGAATGCAGAGAAACTGTGTGCTGAGGACAGGCTGTGTAACTTCTGCAAGTCCTCAGTACTTGTGAAGGGGCTGAGGGACAGCTCTTACCTATTTACTTCAGCACTTCCACAGACCAACTTGAAGACAAAGCTGATCAGTAATCTCCCTTATTTACAGATACCAGAACTTCATCTGTTGCATTAGCTACAAACGTTAGATTTCTTTCAAATGCAGAATTGTCAGTGTCAAGTTTAATTTAGTTACTGCTGCCATGGCTACATTTAGCAGGGTTTAAATTCCACTTGGTCTGGTCAGGCCACAGAAGACAAAAGATTCTTCCAGAGGATTGTTGATCCTGGTGGAATCTAGTGCCAGTCAGGCAGTTTCACTGGGAAGTACTAATTTCTCAAAAATATGAGAGAGGGAAAACTGTTCATTCCATTTGCATTTTTGAAAGTCAAGAACTATTTAAACTTCTCATTGAATTAACTTTTTTTTTTTAAATAATATATATAAACCAGATATAGGAGGTGCAGTAAAAAAAAAAGCAACCCCAAACTTTCCATATGTTTGTGGCAGAATCACTAAGGCTTAGGAATAGGTTATGGGTGAAAAAGGAAAGCTCTAGCGGAAATGTTCTTGAACTAGTGAAAAGTATATATAGAAGTCCTGAAGGGTAAGAGTGCTCCTGAGAAGCCTAGCAGAAAAGGTCAGGAAATCAGATTATCCTTGTGCAGTTTTTGGTTCTGTGCTGGTTTTGGCTGGGATAGAGTTAATTTTCTTCATAGTGGCTGGTATGGGACTATGTTTTGGATTTGTGCTGAAAACAGTGTTGATAACCCAGGGATGTTTTCACTACTGCTGAGCAGGGCTTACCCAGAGCCAAGGGCTTTGCTGCTTCTCGCCCCACCAGCGAGGAGGCTGGGGGGGGCACGAGGAGTTGGGAGGGGACACAGCCGGGACAGCTGACCCCAACTGACCTGAGGGAGATTCCAGACCATAGGACGTCATGCTCAGTATATAAAACTGGGGGAAGAAGAAGGAAGGGGGAATGTTTGGAGTGATGGTGTTTGTCTTCCCAAGTGACCGTTACTTAGCGTGATGGAGCCCTGCTGTCCTGGGGATGGCTGAACACCTGCCTGCCCATGGGAAGTGGGGAATGGATTCCTTCTTCTGCTTTACTTGTGTGTATGGCTTTTGCTTTACCTATTCAACTGTCTCTACCCCAGCCCATGAATTTTCTCACTTTTACCCTTCTGATTCTCTCCCCCATCCCAATGTGGGGGAGTGAGTGAGCGGCTGCGTGGTGCTTAGTTGCTGGCTGGGGTTAAACCGTGACAGGTTGGCAGCTGTAGAGATGGAAGGCGTTTCAGAGGACATTGTCACCATTGCCCCTGGATCATGGGGAGGAAGGTTTAGAGATGAAGAGCTATTGCTCCTCACATGAATGCCAATGCCACATGACTAAACAGGTCAAAACACCTCCCCATCTGCATGAATGGCTCCCTTTGGGAGCAGACAAAACTCCCTCTGTGCTTTCAACTAAAAAAGCAAGTTGTATTCCTTTTTGAGAGGAACCAGGCAGATCCCTGCTTCTTCTCTTTTACCATTCAGCTGTGGATTCAACACATATTGAATTGTAGGCCCTTTTTCCCCTTATTATTCATTCAAAACATCCTCTATTGCTGGACAGTGCTAGAAGTGCAGGCCTTTTATGCATCACCGTTTCTTCTGCTATGGGACCACAATAACCCCAGGGAGAGAAAGCAAGTTTTAATTGGCACCAGCCCCACTTACTGCAGTAGATCTCTGTCACCAGTTTTCCTCCACCCTTATGCTAGTTCCTTGATGTAGCTGGCTCCAGATATTAAGCTCCATGACAGATGGATTTGGGTCATCCAGGTAATCAACTGCACAGCAGCTCATCTGAAGCGATAAATAAGCAACTACTGGGACAGCAGCCTGCAACACCACAGAAGACCAGAAAAAAGGAGTGGATCGGGGTAAAAGGCAATGTCTTGCTCTTCCCCTTACCGTCGCTGGGCTGCCCCTTTGTTTCCATCGCTGCCCTCACCCAGACTGACCTTTCTTAGCTCGTGAAAGCTGACAGGATTGCAGCCTAAGGCTTCATGGCTGCAGACAGGTCTTCTAATCAGATAATTGTATGAGTCGGGCACCAGCTTATCGGCATGGGGAGGACACAAAGGAGCATCCACAGGGGCAGAAATGGAGCCAGAGTCTTCTGGAACTTCTGCAAGGCAGACATGCACAGCTAGTATTTTCCACCAGCAACAAAGTGGATGGACGGTTCTGTCCAACAAACAGGCAAGTATTCCTTCTTTCATCACTTCTACCTCAATTAACAAGAAAAATCTTGTGGATCTAAGTGTCTCAGGAGAGAAACAGACTAAAGATACTAGCTTTCAGACTAGGGCATTTACTATTTTTTCCTGAGGAGTTCCAGATTATTTATTGGAAAACTGCTTGGTTATAGGATCAAACTCGTAGCAAAGGTAGCTCAGTGTAACTGGATAAACAGAAATGTATTAAGACCAGTATAAACCGGTTCAAGAATATGTCCTGTACTATGTGGCTTTTCTTCACCTTCCTTGGTTGCAATTTTGCTTTCAGGCATCCATGCCAGTGTATGGACTAAAGTGGGTGCGTAATACATCCCATGAGAACTTATTGTTTTTTCTTACAGAATAGAGTTCTGTGGACTTCTGTATGGTCTATATGTTATTATTTAGGTCTGGCTAGTACCTATGTATTCCAAGCAAAGACGAGGCCCTGTTGCACTCAAGGCCAGAACGAGCTGCTTCATTGAAAATCCTGTCATAGAAACAGGCAAGCGGGAAAGAGCAAGAGGAGTGGGATATTATAACATCTCCCTTAACAGACTGAGAAGGTACATAAATTCCTGGCCTTGACCTGCTGGCATGAGAACCAAACTTTTTCAGGCAGCCTGCCCCAAAAGAGCTGTCTTTTGTCTAAGGCTTTAGTGGTGCCAGTAAGGCAATGGGCTCGGAGTTCCTCCACGCAGGATTCGATTGCCTTTCACACAGCCCAGTTTCATTTAGTGCAACTCTGCTATTTGCAGAAGCATTCTTTCCTGGCAGAAGTGAAGAACATAATCAAGCCTATAACCAAGTACCCGCTTAGTAGAGAGCTACGTACTCTAAGAGCAGTAGTGTTGCCGTCAGACAGCTCCATTGACCTTCACCAGCAGAATCCAGGCTTTGAGGGACACTGTTTTTCAACTTCTACATACTGCTTGTGAACATTGATGGTTTTGCGATATCTTAGTCTTTGCCTTTCCACCAATGATTTAGAATGCGTCCCACCACTTCAGAAGACCAGCTGGATTGTTGAGTGTTTTACAGGATAGATTTACAGGAAAGTTAAATGGATTTGGGGAGGAGTCTTATATAACTTCTTAATTATTAAAAGCATCTAATCTCTCTGCTAACTTTTACAGACTTGCAAGCACCACTCCTCTACGGCAGGTGAAACACAATCTGGTATATTGGTATTATTTGTTGCAGCTCTGTATTCTCAACTAACACCATATCTAGGTACCTCAGGAAACACCGTGATGCCAAGATATGATTTTCTCCATTGGAAAGTGTTCTTAAAAATAGACTACAGACCCAGTTCCATTTTAACCAGCTGGATATTGCTTCCTATCATATTGCCTCCTGTGTATATTATTTATTACCTGAGCTAGCTGTGTTACCTGTAATGGACCCATCCTTATAGCTTATAGGAGCTAGTAATTTGAACCTGTGCAGGCAGAGCTTTATGTCCACAGGGATCCCAGCAGGACCTGGCTCTACATTCCTATACTATTCCAAAATTAGTGGGTATGCCTTTCTGCTTTAGCATTTAGTTGGTGCATTATGCAATGTGGATTTAAAATAGCATAATTTTCAGCAAGTTTTCATTCCCACTCCCAGATATAAGTGTATACAAAGCAGTAGGATTGCTTTCTATACAGGGAACAGATTAATTGGTTATAAAACATCAAGGCAAAAAGCAGTTCAACAGTTGCTTCCCTTGCAGTATTCTCTGATCCCACTTTGTACGCAAAAAGTTGCCAGGAGCTCCATGTGATTGCACTATTGCGCTGTACCAAGTAAGCATAAAGTACATTGAGATCTCTAACTGTGGGCGTTTCAGCAAAGTGATCAAGCAAAGAGCAATTCATTTGTTCAAATGGATGGGGTGGTTATGCAATAAAAAAAATTACAGGCACACCACCTCAAAACTTGTATACATAGGCTAGTGTGCAAACCAAAGCCTGTAGGAAGTAGCATCCCTCCGCTACAGAGCTTAGACACAGCAACTGAGAAAAACTTTTTTTTTTAACATTTTTTTTTAATATTTCTGTGATCTAATAGTTTTTAGATTAGTCAGTCCAGAAGATATGGCATTCAGGTTGTTCCCTGCTTTGTAACTGAAGGCAGTTTCTAAATGAAGTTCTGAGATTAACAAAAGATACTAGCAGGGTAAGAAGAACAAGTATTTGATACCTGTTGATACATTACTTAGAAGTTAGGAAATGCCATTCCAAAGGAGGGACTAAGAAGAGTAGCGTGATTCAACTTTTCCTATCTGAAGACATTATTCTATGTGAATACTAAAGCAAGTGTTTAAAAAAGTATTCTGTAATATTTAATGTACTTGTCTTCCCTGTATGCACAAAGAAAGATTCTAATCATCACTTTTCCCCTTTTATCAGGAGTAAATTGTAGTGCAGAAAA
The DNA here is from genome assembly GCF_964188355.1 of Buteo buteo. Taxonomy (NCBI): domain Eukaryota; kingdom Metazoa; phylum Chordata; class Aves; order Accipitriformes; family Accipitridae; genus Buteo; species Buteo buteo. Next base: position 23,470,023 of record NC_134189.1, on the reverse strand, counting down.
GTTTGACTGACCTGTATAATGCTGTTCAAGATGGAGTCAGGGGTCCTGACCCCTCTTCCTTTTAGGTAAAATCAGGCATATAACATGAGTGTAGTTTACACACAAAATTCCTTGTGTGGCACTTCAGTTGAGCCGAAGTAAACAGATGAACACAGTAATCTAATTTAATCTCATTCTTTTTGGTCTGCCTATAGCTGTTTCATTAAAAGCACAACTACCTAGTGACAATTTGTCCAGAGTTGAAAGCAGCACGTGTATTTCTTAGCCTTGCTGGGAAAGTTTTACAGCACCCAGCCCAAGTTTTGGGACACAACAGCCACACTGCTCCCTGTATAAACTCAGTATCTATGATAGCTTAGCCACAGCGCATCAGTACATCTCTCAGTGATACAGACAACTCCTGTTCTTGCCGGTCATGGCACAGTGCGCAGTCTTAATTCACAAGCTAGTAGAAGCACTGTACTTTATTCAGTCATTGAATAAATCTATTTCCTCCTCTCACACTAGAGAATCTCTTGTAGTGTCATAAATAGGCCAAAAGAAGAAAAAGATTTGAACTCCAAATAATTACACCTCCCTCCAATTATCATTAGCAAACAAAAGTCTGTTCTTGGATGGTATTAGTCATCGACAACTTTTCTTCCCAATACACTGCTTAAATTGTAAGGTTGAAGGCTAAGCAGGAACCATCACTGGTTCTGATTAGACAGTTGATTACAAGATAATCCTCTGAATATTTCATGCAGGAATGACAGTGCTGCATCCAGGCAGTAAGGTAACTTGAGTAGTTGAGATAGAGCCTTATAAAAAGGTTTCTGCACTTACCTCCAACCTGGAAGCACTATAAAGTTTTGCAGATATAAAGACACTCTTCCCCACAGAAACCACCTTCAAGATAGTCTAATCCTTGAATAACATTTTTTTTTTGGACAGAGCGGGCTCTTTTATAGAGCCCTGGTTTTGCATTAGCTTTTTTTCTTCCTGTCCCCCACTCCCTGTCCACTGCCTTCTGGGGAGTTAGGACAAAATGTGCCTGTTGTTACATTCCTAGTTGAGGCATTGTGGAGCACGAAGACAAGATGCTGAAGTTCCAGCAGAGAATTGCCATGGCCTCTCAGGTCATGGGAGTTTTGCCTTTTTCCCTCTCTTTCCTCTGTGATGGTTAATCACCAAAACAGAAGGTCTTGCTAATTAGCTTCAGTTTGTGGTTTGCTTAAAGCAGGATCAAGCCAGGATGGAAATAGCTGCTAGTGCTGTTCACTACTTAAGCCAGTACAGAAGCAGATTGTGCACACGATCAGCGTAGCCACATCCTATTAGCACTGATGCAACTTCCAGCCAAACCTCCAGGCAACATGGAAACACACACACCCGGTAAGTTTATTCTCTGCTTCATTGTTAATTGCCGCCTATGAAGTTGAATAGGTAGAAAGGGGATGGGGAACAGAGGAAGGAATACTTTGAAAGGACTTCTGTGTCTTCTTTCAGGATAGTTTAAAAAAAAAAAAAACAAATAAAAGAAAAATCTGTGGCCCAGGTTACATACAGACAGCTCAGAGATAAAACACACAGAGTTCACTTCTGAAGCCTCAGGAGTGCAGCTGTGGGTCGGTGTTGTGATCCATGTGGAAAAGACAATCACTAAGCAAATGCCTTGTGCTGGACTTCTGCTGTTTCCATCTGTATTTGCCTTATTGCAATGCAACTGGGGGGAGCGAGCAATATCCTTTTTCAGAAGACAATGTGCAGCAGTGAGCTTTCAGTTCCCATACGCAAGGAACAAATCTGCTCAGTGCATAAAACCTTTGTGTTTGAGTTCCCAGTGTACATCTTTAGAGTAACGTTCAGTGCTGATATTGTGTCAGTATTACTTTACTGCTACAGTCAAAAGCTCTGTGGTTGTTTCCACATTATCTCATTGTTTCTGGGGCCGTAGCTCTGCTGTGAGCCCGAACTATTGTGCAGCTTACCCAATCTTGCTATTTTTGCACTCTCCCATCCAGTCCCCTTCCTAAAATTATTTGTATAGCAGACCACAGTGTGCAAAGAGCCGTTAGATTTAATGTCTGCTGCTCACCTTTGCTGAGTTATTCCAGTGTCCTTTCTCTATCTCGGGTCCTTCGCTGTTGGAGTTAGTCCTGATATATACTTTATGTCAGAAAAATCAGGTACTTTCTGTAATCTTTACATGTAGAGTAGAATTAAAAAAACTAGGAGGGGAATCTGTAAAGTTATACACACGGTTGAATTATGTAGATATAGCTTTATTAAGCCTTCAGGTAATGCAAACATTCATAAGGCAGCCCAGGTTTTTCTTTTATACCATATGGTTCCCACGTCTATCTCCACAGCTCTACTCTGTTTCCTTCATTCTTGACCGTTCAGGCTCGTAGTCTTCCACCTTTTAAGAGACTCTCTGGTTTGTGCCATGTGCCAGAGGTGAGTGAGCATCTCACTTAACTCAGGTGCGTTCCTCCTGCCCCTAAGGCTGGAGGTGAGGGCTCCTGTCTACAAGGGGCTACCAGAGGAGCACAACCACAGTTTTTTTACATTTGTGTCTGTGACCATAGTTATTGAGGCCAGTCAAAGGCAGCAAGGGGCCATGCTCCCCCTTGCCTGGTCCTGTCTGTTTGAGATGCTGCAACGCTGTTGTTTCTGGCAGCAGTTCAGGGACAGATTGTCAGGGCCCAGGGTGCATCCCCCTTCTAGGCATTTAGTTGGCCATGTTCAAGAATTTAGAAGGCCAGCTCCTTCACCGACCAGAGCTGCTATGAAGAAAGCTAGAAGTGAGGGCCTGCTCTCCTTTCCCTTGGGAACTGCTTTTAAGCTGAGGCTTTTCCCCTCGCCCCTGCCTGTGCTACATCGCAGCTGAGCAGCAGCTACATCTGCGCCCAGTCTCCGACTTTTGCTGGTCTGGCCCAGACCCGGACCCAGCGGCTGGACTTCCCGGCTTGACCTCGGACCTGCCTTATCACTGCTGCCTTGCTGGGGGATCACTGAGCTGTGTCCGACCCCGATCGCTGTCTCCAGCCCCGATCCTCACCTGGACTCACTGCTCTGCGTCTGGGCTCCCTGTCAGCGGGGTCACTCGCTGCTCTGCTCTATCAGGTGCTCCAGGCTCACATTTCCCCATGGAGCAGACGGCCGTAGGCCTCCTTTTCCCTAAAATGACTGTACGAGGATTGTTATTATCCTTTGTGCCAGTAACTCTGGCTTTAAAGAATCAGTGAATATGCATTCACACAAAGGGCCAGACAAGTTGCTCTGTTTACTGCGTGTTAACGGCTTCCTAAATCACTATAGTCTCAAAGTGCATGGTGATACGGGAAGAAGCTCACGTTGTGCCAGAATTACTTCTTCCGCACAGCTCCACCAAACTCAACACAGCTACAGCAGAGTGTGATTTCCTCCACTGTGTCTTCAATGCTACCATTAGTGCCTTTTAGGAATCATAGGAATTAAAGACAGACAAGGCTTTTTGGATTGTTCTAATGCTCTTTAATGCAGCATGGCAGAAATGAAAGCAAATTTCAGATTAGAGGGTATGATGTTTATCATGGAGAGGAAGATCTTAGAGGATGCTTCTGGGAAGTAGAAGTATAGGTGTGGCTTGGAGGAAGTAACAAGAGTTAAGACAAGATCAGAGATGGAACAGTATTGCTAAGGCTTGAGGTGGGCAGCACTGCCCCACACAATTCCCTCTCTACTTTCCATCTTTGTCACACTGTCCCAGCCATATGCCCTGGGCTAGCAGGCCTCCTGGGGGACGAAAAGGGGGATGCAACCAAAGGGAGGAAGAAGGGGACCTAGAAGCAGAAAACATCATTTTTTTCAGTTTTGCCACTTCCTATCTGTTACCCCACAGCTGAGTTTCCACCAAGAGACCAGAGATCCAAATTTGCAGCCTGCGGTTTGAGTGCTCATACAGCACCTCTCAGACTGCAGATGAAGGGCAAAACCAGCTATGAGAAGTCCTGGCTAATGCCTTTGACAGTCTGGGTGCATCTGCCTGCCTGGACCCTGTTCCAGCATTCAGCTTGAACCACCACATCCTGACCCTCTGGGACCAGGAGAATCTCTTGGGTAGGACTCAGTATCTCAGTTGTGTCCCTTTACATTTGGCCGTACATAACACTGATTCCCCTTTCCTTCCCAGCCTCCCTAATATAATCAGAGAAGAAATACTCTTTATAGAGAGGACTGCCTAATGCTGACTTTAGTTATGGGACTGATTTTAGTAGAAGCACTTAAGTAGTAGAGGACTAAACATCTAAATAGTTCTTAAACCATCCTGAAGAAAGAAATATCACATTTCTGAAATTTAATGGTCAAACTTTATCTTTCTTTTATTCAGATAAGGAGTTTGAGAACACTGCACTTATCTAAATTATCTTTAATGAAACATACTGGACCTTTTCCTTCAAATAATATTGAATAAAGAATGGATTTCCTACGTAAAAATTTATTCCTAGACATTTCCTCTGGTGGCCTGTTTCCTTTAAGCTTGACCAAGGCTTATTTAATTAACATACATTTCCTTGTGTCTGAAACTCTTTAATTGAAATATTAAATAATAAGCCATATTTTGAGGAGACAAGGGGTGGCAGCTTAAAAAAGAAAACTGCAGTGCGATGAAAATACTTGCATACTTATACAGGCGTGACTGGCTGTATTGAAATCAGAAACTCTAAATATGCATGTTCAGAACTGACAAGTCATTAGCCTCATGGGGAACCTAAAGAACATGTGTATAACCATGGTATATCTTTTTATTTATATGTATCTCCTTTAAAGAAGTTATGTTTGAGTCAAGCTATATAGAAACATTAAATTCTAGTAGTTCTTTTTCATACCTACTTGGGGGGTGGAAGGAATAACAAGTCTGCCAAACAATGCTCCTAAATTGCAGATGTTTTGAACAGCCTTGCAGAGGAGTCTGTGTGAGTATAGGTACCCTTCTGACTGCGGTGTCTTTCAGAAATGCAGCCCATTTCTGATACTTAACTGGAAACAGAGGAAGATAAATGAAAGCAGGCCAGTGTGTGTGCCCTGGGTGGCCAAACCATTTACAGTGTGTTCTGCGAGTAGTTGTGCCTATGATAATCTGACCATCTGGACCACTCAGATTGGATAATTGGCTGTTACTCAGGATTTAATACGGAGCTCCTAATTAGGTAGACTCCCTTAATGCATATTTCATAAGCAGTATGGTCCTTTAATACACCCTCTCAGTCCTTCCACTTTTGGCAGGATGTGCAACTTCTTCATCATTGCACTTTAGACAAGGAATTGGAAACTCAAATGGTGAGGTCAACTGGTGCACACGCAGCCAACCCTTAAGTTTACAAAAAAGCAAAGCAAAGGAGTGTGGAGAGACTGAGCGAACAAGTAGACGATTACTGGCTGTGAATTGGTGCTGGAACTAGAGCTGGTCACTGATCTCTGTGCTGGAGGTACCTTGTCCTTGGAAGCCATTTACAACTTAAAGAAGTTTGACTGGAGGGATGGCTCCCAGGCTATTTTTCTAGAATAAGTGTAGCTCTTGAACATTTGCTTTCCAGGTTGAATTCAAGATTCTCTCTATTGCTGTTCTCTGGGGATATATATACGTACCAAAGCTATGCATGTGTGCATGTGTAAAAATTTATATATATATGCACATACATATACATACAGCTTGTTTCTATCGATACTAATTCCTCTAGAATATTTACAGAATGAGAACATGTAAGGCCAGATGTCGTAAAGGCTTACAGGGTAGAATGAGGTCAGGCAGCATCTGAAGCAGAAGCCCCTGAGGCGCTGCAGTACCACAGGCAAGCACTGTCAAATGTGGAACTCATTCAGAACAAAATGTTTTGGTTCAGTCTGTTTGATTTGGGAAGATGAAAAGCTTTTGGGAGAACAGGAGTCTTCCAAATTCAGACATGGAAATTGCATTCCCATCAAAAAACTTATTCTGACTGGAAGTCTCTGCCTGCCTCACCTGCTTACCAGTGTTAACCTCAGGTTCGTGACACAGATTCTGAAGGTTGGGAAGCATAATGGAAATGAAATCATTTTATTATAAATGAACTGCAGATTTTTTTCCTAGGCTCACTTAAAAAGACTGGGAAGAAAAAAAGGTCTTTAACTGTGCAAAGGTCTTGTGAGATATCCCAGCCTTAGTCTGAAAACACTGGAGAAACACTGTGTGTAGCCTTTGGGAATGAAACCTTCCCTTATTAATTATTTTCCTTGGAGTTTCCCTTGTGGCATCATTATGTGCTTCATTAAAGTAAACCAAGTGCAAGTCTCCTTGAGACATCAGAAAAGGAAGACTGGTGAGTCAATCTACTGTACTGTTCAAGCGCTGCAGGACCCTAATCTATTATTGATAGGAAACATAAGAATAATCATAACATTTAGGGGTAAGGTCTGCACATTTCATTCTTTAGCATTTTACTGGCTCTTCTTTCAGCATGTAATTGTGGGTAAGTAGATTCAGCCTGTGTAGAGGGCATAGAAGATTAGCAGTAGGACACAATGTCTGCCTTGGACTCTTGAAAAAAAAAAAGGATTCAATTAAATAAGGGGGAAATATGACTTGCAGATTTTAGCAATACACCCTCCCCAGGAAAAAAAAAAAAAAAGAAAGAAAGAAAAAGAGAGAGACAAAGTTTTCCTATCACTGTCTGTAAGAATGGATCCTTTTGGATTTTCCTTTAATTATTTGAAGACGATGATCACTGCACAACTCTATAGGTTTTCTGTATACAGCCACCTCCTTCAATGCTCTGTCTTTTGAGATGCAATGCAAGGTATTTCTGCCACCAGTTGGCTGTTTCAGCAATGTGGGAGAAACACTGTTCCTGCCTTCCCTCTTCCCCTGTCTCCATCACCATGAGGAAGTTGTGGTGGAAACTGCTCAATTTTCCCAGCGCTTTATTGTGGCAGAGGAAGATGAAATCACTTTCTCATAACACAGTGCAGCAAATCTCATAAGGCAGTTCCTTGCAGACTGGGAAGTAACTACACTGTGCTCTTGAAGCGTCTTGTTTCCTTAGACAGAAGGTGAAGGTGAGAGAAGAGAACTGAAGCATTACCAGGATTGCCTAGTAAGAAGGCAAGAAGAGATAACTATGGATGTAGTGTCTCCCTGGATATGGGAGCTGATGAATGTTCCAGTTATTTCTTCTTCCTGGGCAAGAGAAAAATCCTGACTGGAGAGGCATGGTGCTTTGTCTCTTTAGTGGTAGCAGGGCTAACTATGTGGGTAGATGTCTTCTCTCTGGTAGAAACCACTAACGATTGAAGGACCAAGCCATAATTTTTCACCCCAATAAGCTTCTCAGAGTAACTGTGGGTAAAGATCGATTAACCCCATTTCAGTTATGGCACCACTAGAGGGGGAAAGAGTATGAAACATTTACATGTCAAAACAGTTTCTGTACCCATTACTTTTTATCATCATTTTTTCACTGTGCTGCTGCCTGTATGGGATTGACTTTCTGCATTTCCTACCCATGACCAAGCACTCTTCTCATATTCTGTTGTTGCTGTACCCTGCTCTATGGCAGAGATATAGCTTACTGGTGGTGGTGAACAGGGAGTGACATGTAGCTCCCCACCCTCTCCAGAACCTCTGTTATTCTGCATTGTGACTGTGTAATTTGTCAATACAAGCGATGGGGAACACATCTAAAACTAAAGGGTTCAAGACATTAGTCCCTCAAGCCAAAACATGTAGGTGTAAACTTAGATGTGCTTTATGAGAATTTCCCACCATTACATGTCCAAAAGTTCTCAGTGGAGAATGACTGTTAGCCAAAAGTTTGTATCTCTACCTGATCTGTACCACTAGATTTGTTCACATCACACTAGAACTGAAACACAGTCCATTTCAGGCTTAATTGGAAGCCATAAGCAAAGGTGACTCAGTTCGTTTGCGGTCATTTGGCTTCCACCTGGCATGAACACTGCACCCAGAGAGCCAGGGCGCAGACACCGAAGCCACGCAGCTTGCTCACATCCTGGGGGTTTCTTAGTTAGCTGCAAAGCAGAGACATGCCAGCTCCTAACCTCGTGGCTGAAGTGCAGGAGTACAAATGCTGTTGACCAACTGGGGTGGTGCTGAGCTAAGCACAGTGTTGTATCACTGGTCCCCCTTCCCCAGCAGTTCACCCAGGTAAAAGTACCTGTTGTTCCTCTGCAGTTGTATGCACCCCTCTCTATTTACTGAAGCGCAGCATCTGAAGTTGAATAGTGCCTATTAACTGCAGTATTTCCCATTCCTTTAGGAAACTACCTGCACAAAACCTGCTTTATATAACAATACTTATCTCTTATTCTCAGACTTTCCTTTAGCCTCCTCACACCCAACTCTGAATGGACAGAAGACAGTCAAATCAGCAAGGGACGCTTTTTCAGCCTACAACAGCAAATACCTGACTATTCCTCAAAACCGGACTTCCTTGCACAGCAGCAGGGTCAATGGAGCTTTTGAAGCACCAAGCTGCATGGAGTCCTTCAGCAGTTCTGTAAGTAGGATTTTATGTTCATTGACTTACTTCTAATGCCTTTGAGATGAGGAAGAGGCTTGAAGCAGGGTGAGCAGAGCACGGTGCACCCTCTTCCTGCTTGTTAGGCAAATCCACACTGTATTGGGAAAAGTAACTATGCAAGTAGACTGATACTACAGCCTTAGGTAGTTCAGTAGGCTCTCTTAGTGTACAGCAAGAACTAATTACCACTGTAGTAGTCTCACCAAGCATTCTTAATTATTTACTTTAGCTAAAATCCTTCAGAGCAGGAATAGGGGGTTGCTATTACCCGTAGTGTAGGAAAAGATCTGCAAGCTGATGACTAAATTAGCCATCCCTGTGCAAACCCTGGGCCAGCACGTTCCCAGGTGTTAGTGTGGGCTGGATTGGAAAGTGGAAGTGTAGCATGGCTGCAGTCTTCAGAGCAGAGCTGTTGTTAGAGGAGACACCTCTTGGGCTATGTTTGTAGTGATGTATTGGCTATGAGAGGACTAGAATAAAATTGTCACTAAATGCTGATTCTACCTTCCCATTTTCTTATCGCTTGGTGTGCTGGCTACTTGTCTTGGAAATGTCAAGAAACAATGAATGTGGGACTGGAGATGGTAATTTAAATCACTGATTCTGACTTTTACAATAGCTATGAGAGGGGAGGAAAGATCTTGATAGTCCCTTCAGTGACATTTTGGGAATTGCAACTTATTTGTATTCCTCCCTAATAAGGTCTTCTTGTGCCAGAATGTCACATGGTGAGGAAAGCAGTGCAAATTTAGGGCCAGAAAATGTCCTTACTGAAATCTGTTGGAATTTTTATTTGTTTTCTGTGCAATAGGCACCCATAATAATGGGGATGGTACTTAGCTGCCAAGAGTGAGGAAAAGAGTCAACAGAGAGGGAGGGAGAGAGAAGCGTTGTTGTATCTCCTCATCCTACTCTGTGTAACTCCAGCAACACCAAATGTTGCCATGGTGCTCTCTCAGGTGGCTGGGACGTGGCAGCTGGCTCTGCACACTAATAAACAGGAAAACCTCTTAGTGATTTTTCATGTTCTCCAACCTCCTTCTTCCCTCTCTCGCATTTTGTTTGTGCTTCTAATTTCTGCCCACACTCGCCAGTAAGGGAGGAGAGGATGCTTAGAGCTCATCTTCTCTAGAGTCGGCTAATGCATTCCATTGTGCCAGTGACCTGGTGGTGGTGGCATCATTACTTCTGCGCTGTATAGCGTGAAAGTCTCTGAAAAGGAGACTAGAAATCTGCAACGGGTTTTTCTTCACCATGGGAGAGATGGATCCAAAAGGTTTGCATGGACTGCCTGTGAGTACTACATGAAAATGTATCTAACTAGGAAATGGGGAATTGCAATAAAATTCTGTCTCCCAAGCAGTTTTATATTCTGCCAGAATATAGTGCTGAGTTTAAGTTTAGATATGCCTAAAGGGACTATATAGACACTTTACACGTAAAGTGTGTGATAAGTGTAATGTGCGGAACAGATTATTTGGTGATAATTTCCTGAAAGAATGAAGGATGTAGTATACATATAAACCCAAGATTTATTTAGTGATGTGGTGACTGAAAGCTACTTTGTGGGAAACTAAGTGAAGAAAAGCAATAAAAACCAAGAATTTGGGAGATGTTGGGGTGTATAATAACATGCACATTTATATAATACCTTCAAAAATTTGTGCTGTGTTAACAAACAAGAAAATTGCCATATAGCATGCTTGGTTAACTTTGCATTCAGGGCTACCAGTGCATGTAATGGAAGGGGAGGTAGGGAGAGAAAGAAATCTGTATTTGGTACCTGTCAAAATTTTGCATGTATAGCCACCTATGGGAATCATAAATGTCTGGAATTAGGTTATGGGCTGATTACTCCGGATCAGGTTGACCCTATTTGTTTGCTTGTATCTCGTTCCCCAGTCACTGGAGGGCTGGTGTCACTCTAATGAATGACACTGTAGACAGCTCTGTGAAGGGTTTTAAGCTACAGCACTGAGCTGGAAAAGGTGGTCAGTAACAGTTTTGGAAAACTTATGGGCTATCTTAGTGAACGAGAAGTGAAAATGAATGCCTTACATTTGGTATCAGAGTTCAACACGGGTGCTGCAGGATTGCCGTCCAGGCTGGGGTGCGATGGCGGGGGTTAGTACTGGAGCAGCTTGACCCCAAAAGGGTTCGGAGAGTAGAGACAAGGAGGCAGGGACGGTCCGAGGGGGAAACCGAGCCCAACAGAGGCAATTTGAATTATTTTAGTCATTGATTTCCTTTTGCAGTGTTACTGGTCATTCACATAGTCTTTTCATAATATGTTAAAACACAGGTCAGCCAGCAGTTAGCCATGCACAGGGCACATCCTCTCTAATCCCTGGTATTTTCCAAAGCATTTCTGTCCAGCCCTATGGTTCTTGGCCTTGTACTACATTGAGGATATTTCTCCCATTCTAGCTCAGATCAGTTTCTTCCCTTTCTTCCTGCACACAGTTTTTTTGCTTCCCTCCCCTGCCCTGCTCCGCAGCACATCCTTTCTCATCTCCCGATCTGTAACGTGATCCTTATTCTCACTCCTCCATCCCATTTCAAAACGCGGGTGTTTTCTCCTGTATGGCCTGTGTACGCACAGGACAGAGACAGCGTTCGCGTGTCCCTCGTTACCTGCCCGTCAGGTAGGTCTCCCGTGTGTTGGGATAAGGCCACTCACTATCTTTAGCCACTCTCATTTTTTTACGGTCGGAGGAGGTCAGCGTGACTTAATCTGGTCTGCAGCGCGTGTCTGTAGGTCGCACCTAGCCCTGGCTGACCTCCAAGTTTGACTCTGCTCAGCTTTCCGTCCTTGTGTGGAGACGGACCCCGGGCCTGCCGCCTTCCCGGGCTTTTGGGCTTTCTTGTCTGTGAGACTCGTGTGCTTCTCCCCCAGATCATAAACAATTACCTGGACGGGACGCGAGGAGGGGCCGTGGACAAGGCGTCCCCGAGTGGCATGCATTTCAGGGACAGCAAGAGAAAGGTCGACTACGTCTTAGCCTACCACTACCGAAACCGCCTTGCTCGGCACCCGCCCGGCGCGGGCTCCCCGGAGCCGACGCGCGGATCTGCCTCCTCGGCCCTGGTGTTGAACGGAGGGATGGGGAAAGGCCGTGCCGAGCTGCCGCGGCGGGATGACGGCCGACGTGCCCCGCGAGAGCGGCCGGGGCTGGAGGTGATCGAGCTCGGTCCCCCGGACGCCCTGGAGGAGGAGAAGCGGCTGCAGCGGGAGGAGTATGAACGCAACCTGGTGGAAGCGGGGCTGGAGATAGAGAAAGACCCTGAGGTAAGATGGGGAGACTGGGTGCCCGGAGGGGGGGCCAGGAGCCTGGCTGTGGCCATGCCCTAGGGTCCGGCCCGGCCTGCCTTCATTCCCGCCCAGCATTAATGTTAACTGAGAGGCAAATCGCACACCTGCCATCTCTAAAAAATAAGAATATCTGCCGCTTTTCTTCTAACATAGCCTTGCTGACTCCCCCACCGTGCAGCCACAGCAAGCGTAGGGTGACCTGGAGGTATGTCCCACGGCCAGCTTGAGGAGCTAATCCTGAAGACAGCTTGTTACAACTGAACCGTAGTTCAGTACTGGACATCCCTGCGTCAAATGCTGCCGCCACGGCAACCCCCAATTAGGGATCTGCAGAAATATGTTGTACAAGCTATTTGATGCGTGCCTAAAATATGGTGTGAAGCCAAGAAGAAGATGCTGGGCGTGTTTCTGTGTTGCTTGGTTCTTGCCGCCTGGGAAATACGTGGTTGTTATTGTTGTTTAATGCACTATTGAGTAGCAATTTCAATCTTACTTCAGTAGAAAACATATTTCTTTACCTAAATGTTCTTATGGCATGCAGTGAACACACTTTTCTTGTGCAAAAAACCCCCAAACCCAACCTGTTTACATTTTAATATTGTTACAATGAAGAATTACTCTTAAGTAATTTGCTGGAATACAAAGCGTTCTTAAGACATTTCGTATTTCCTCAGAATAACTCAGTGATTTTCAGGGTGACTTTTAGCTTTCTTCCCAGCCATACGTAAGTTTTGTGTCATTTCTTCATTCCACCCACAAAAAGAACAGCTCCTATGCTGCAACAGGAGAACATCCCAGCCTTTAATGTATTTATTCTCAGCACATGTGCGTGATGTTGGATAGTGCTATGGTCATATCAGCTGGGAGCTGTGGTTAGGTTACTCGACTGCAGCCAGTCAGTCAGTCAATTGAGCACAGGTCTTCCAAATCCCATGTTGATGCACTGAGGTCTGCGCTATCCCTCTGGACCTCTTTGAAAGCCACAGATATTTATATCCATTGAAGGAAAGTCCCCACTGGGTTCTAGTTTTAGGTGCTCTGTTGTTTTTGACACCAAATTTAAGAAACTTGGGGCTTCTTCTCAGAGGTGCTGAGAACTTACAGCTCATATTGCTTTCAGTGCAACCAGTCAACACTTCCAAAACGTGGACCAAATCGCAGATTGCATCTGAAAATTTGAGTCTAGCTGACTTGGCATAGCGTACGCATGTTAAATCACTGGCAGGAATAGAAAGAAATAGAAAGGCCTTTCGACTCAACATTTTCCTTGTTCAGTTTGCTGAGTTGCAGGTGGTTATGGGTTGTATTTCACTGTACAGCCTGGCTGAGCCACCCTTGCACTGAACAGAAAGCAGTGATCTCAGATCCCGAGTCTTTTATGCTAAGCATTGGCGTTAAGGTTCAATACTGCTGACACATGACTATCTTACTGTTATGATTTTTATAACCAAATTGCATAAAACCCATGAGAACAGCTCTTTTTGGAGGCTTCTTTCAGTTCTGAATTTCATCAGAACCTGAAAAGTCTAGCAGGAGAATTTGGATTTGATTATTCGACTCATTACTTACCCAAAGTCCAGCTGGATTCAAATTCTGGTTCAGACCCCTTCCAAGTGATGACATGTGCTCTTAAATAATATACAAAGTAATAAATGATGTCATAGAGAGCTGATCAAGAACAAACTTTTTGTCAAGGTTTTCATTCTGAAGAGGAACAGGCTTTTTGTAAATGAACCAGAGAGTTCTCAAGATGGGAAAAATTAATTGAATTTCAAAATTACAAAAAATGCAATCCCATCAATTCTCTATCTGTATGTGTGTCTGTATGTAGTTGCTCCTGCCCTTGCAACACTCAATCTGTCTAGTCAAAAGGGGAAAGTGTTTTTCCCTCCAGAATCTCCTGAGAAACTAGAAGGGACTATGCATTATCCTTTGTCTTCCCTGCCCAAGACATGTGGCTTTTACTTCCTTTTCTTTTTCTCACTTCACTGGTTTTTTTTCTTCTGTTAGTTAACCCCTGTTAAATCATGCTGAAGCTGCTGTCTGTTATCTTGCTGTGAATTTCATAGAACATGCTGATCAGGCACATGTGAAGGGTACAGCTGGCCTTATACGTTGATTACAATTGTATGTTGAGCTGATATGAGAACAACGGATTTTAGTCCTGGGAAAAATATGTGTCTATAGGTTCACTAAACTCAGAACAGTCTTAATCACAGCATGCTGTATTTTTGGTGTATAATGCAGTGGACATTCAAGTACGACATTTCTAGTGGTTTACGTGGAAGGTGCATGTTGGTTTTTTTTTTGTTTCAGTGCTAGTATAACAAGTGGATCTTTTTCATATAGTATTATTGGAAGTTGAGATGTATTCGCTAATATGTATCTCTTGCCATATGTTCTGGACCAGGTCCTAAGATGAGTTTGATCTCCTGCTCAGAGGGCTGGCTGCAAAGGAAACTCAGAACAGTCCTTTGTGGCTGCAGCCCCTGCATGAGGGATTCCAATTTTGGACCCTTGGTTAGGGCAGGCCTTGGTTTCTCTTCCTTATGCCATCTGCATACAGTCTTGCAAAGAAAAATATTCATTTAAGAACAATAGGATATCCTGAACACAATCTCTTTCCTGAAACAGGATCAGTTTTTACTTGAAGCAGTAGCAATAGAAAGGAAGAGGGCAAAAGGGTATCTATCCACTATGTCTGCGGTCTTTAACGAACTTCTCTGTGCTGTTCTTTCTAGGTGGCCTATAGTAGCTATACAGTTAAAAAAATTATCTTTGATAGGGTTGATGTAGTTCTGGTTCTTGTTAACCTCATTGCTTGAACAACAACAACAACAAAAAAAACCACCCAAAAAAGGGATCAAGCCATTGTCCTCTTTTTACCAATATTGTGGGAGTCATGAAGGATGTATTCACTGAGTAATACAGCTGATTCAGCACTTAATGACCTATGAGCATCTGTCTTGTGGCTGGAAAGTTGCTTAATCTATGAACTCAGTTAACCCTACTTTGTAAAGACTGTAAAGCTTACCTAAATTACCTAAAGATTAACCTAAATGAACTAAGCACAACATCTTTTGCATCAGGCTACTCAGTCTACTAACTTCACATGGTATTGGAGTTCCTCTCAAAGCTGCTGTTGTAGGCTAAAATTGTTTAGACATTAGGAAGTTTGTCTCTAGGAACAGAGGACAGCATTATGACAATTTAAAAATCTTTATTTCTACACCTAGCTTTTCGAAAAAGTGGGAATTTCCATGATGTTATATGGTTGTTAACATATGATGTTAATATGGTTGTTATATGCTGAATAACTAGGGTCAAACACCTTTCTCATTTGTATTGTCAATTCATTGTGTAAAAGATTAGAGACAAGAAAATAAATGAAGATACATAATTTGTATGTGGAGAGGGGAGTATTACTCTTTTTTGAATATGTGGAAAACAGGCAAGATTATGGTCTGTCTCCATAGTCACCCAGTTATTATTTGTCAATTACGGAATTTTTGACTAGTTTTCAACTTCCTTATAACTTTCTATCCCTTGTTATTGCTGTCCTCCAGAGATACTTTGTTCTCTCTTAATATAACTTTCTTGTTGTTTTTTTTTTGTTTTGTTTGCCAGTTTTTAAACTGAGATATTATTTTGCATGTCCAAGACAAAGTGCACAATGAAGGCAATGGGCATGAAGTTGAATGTTACAACTTTTTCCTCTAATGTGACATTGAGTACCCATAATAATGGGTGGTTGTAATGAGATTTGACAGTCGCCTTACCACACTCCCTGGTAATGTCATATATGATCCATAGCATGTATTCATGTGTTATAACAAATACCGCTGCCATCAACTTTCAGTCTTGATGTTCTGTGTGTCAGAGACCACAAGTGGCAGATTAAGTTTAAGGAGCTCTTTGGCTGGTTATCTTCTCCTCAGATCAAAACTTCTGGGTGGTCCACTGTAGCCTGTGTCCATGAAAACAACTGAATTAGCATAATTTAGGGTTATGTGGAAGTGATATTTGGTGGAAAAAATAGGACAGAAGAGGAAACTCCCTATTCATGTGTGATGACAGCAGCATAGCAACACAGAACTAGTGTTTTGCATAGTTTGTTATTAGTAAAAATAAAGTTTGCATCTGTGATTGGCCTGTTTGACCAGTCTACGAAGTTAGATAAAATAAGCCTGGTGTTGACTCTTGCATGTGTATGTAGTATTAACTACCTTGTACTTTACATTACATAGTGACTAATATAGACCCTACTAACACAGATCCTGTAAACACTTATGCTAATCTGCATAGTGTTAAGCATTTGCAGGATTTGCTTCCTTTGCTTCAAAGTAACACAATTAAAAGTACAGTAAAACTCTTTTTCCCAGATGTACTTGCCAGAACCCAGATTCTTTGGCACGTCTTTGTAAACCGTGAAGGAATGCCAGCAGGTCACATTTACCCTTGTGAGCTAGCTGCCAAATCCATGACAGTCGTCTCCAAATAAACCCTATTTAGCACTGGCGGCACAAGTCAAATTTCGCATCGGATACACAAAGAATTGCCTGAGATAGAGCCACCTTAAGAGTACCCTCAAATATTTCACCTTGATTTTCAGGAAGGGCAATAAATACCATTAACATTGCAGGCAGTTCTTGGGGTTGAGGTTGGTTTGTTTGTTTGGTTTTTGTTCCTGGAGAAAGTGATTGTTGTGTTTCATCTAATGTGGAGCACCAGTAGTTCACTTAAATTTGAGTTGTACTGCTGCTTTAATGACTGCAAATGCAACTCGTACTGTATTCAATTAGTATTATGTATGGCAAAGCATAATAGGAATAGAATAAGAAGACACTGGAGATGCACCTTGGCATTCTGACAAAGTAGGATCATTTTCAAGCGCATTGGAAATGAAATGTACTTTGCTAAATAGTGTTTAGGAGATGAAAATATCTTTTAAGGGGAAGATGATGACAATTTTAAAGCCACGTGTAAATTACTCTCTAAGAAGCTCATCTAACTTGAATTTTAGAGCTGGCATAGTTTTAAGGATGTCTCATTGAACTCTGTTGGCCACATTACACTTTGAGGCAAGGAAGTCTTTAGGGTCCTCAACGTATCAGCTTAAGCAGTGCTGTTGATAACAACACTACTGATGATGGTGGTTGGGAGTGGATTTTTCTGCTTGATATTCAAAGGCATGTTTTTGAATTTTTGTGGGAACACCCCCCTCCCCAAAACCCCAAACCAAAAAACCCAACAACTCCCCCCCCCAGACAAATAAAACCAAACCCCACAAACCCTCAAACTAAAACCCCAAACAAACAAATAAACCTCCCACCCCCCCCAAACAACCTCCACCCCCAAACCAACCAACCCTCCTTCCTGCACCCCCCAACCTGAACCAAAGAAAATCTTACAGTGCTGCAGCTAGATTTTATCTATGGGATTAAATTGCACTGTCTTATCACACTAAGGTACTCCCCATTTGCCACTGGAAGAAGGCTTTAACTTTTATCTTGTCAGCTGTAAAGGACAAGAGTAGCCAAAATAATATCATAGTAAATTATTCAATGCAGAGGGGCTTTTTCTTTCTCTCTCCTCCTACTCCCATCTCTAGCTGAGGATGATTCTGTTGAGCAGTGCCATCAATGTTCTTGATATATGAGTTGTTTTCATGGGTCTGCTATATTCCCAAGCATCACATTTATGTCATAAGTAGCTTATTTTAATGTTAATACTTTTAATTGTGAAAAAGTAGAATTCCAATGACCAAGAGTTTAATTTATTTGGATAAACCTTTTTACCCTTGACAAAACATTTTTTTGGTATAAAATATTTCAACTTTTAGTTAAAAGGTTATGGATATTGCTTAATTCAGTAGCAATTAAGAGCCTGAAAACATGATGTCTTTTTCCAAAATCTGTCAATGTGATTTGCAGAGAATTCCAAGAAAAGCCTCTCATGCCCTTAGTACATGTGAGACCTCTTGCAGGTACTCAGTGTGAGTGTTATAGTTGTCTCAAAACGTTCCTTCACCTAAAGTGCAGAGAAAAGCTTAAAAGTAGCTAACATTAATTTTAAAAGGATAGGGAAATTTAATATGAGTCCAAGACCTTTATCCATGTTAATGAACACCTCCTGAATCCAATGAGAATGCATACAGCGTAATGTAGTATTGGAAGCAGACTGGGGTCTTTTGTGCTCTAGGTCTTTGGACCTTGCATTTCATTCTCTCTTAGTACAGTGCTCGGAACAAGGCAATACTTCTTTAGTGGCCTCTTAGTGTACCAATTATATAAATATTTGATGGTTATTTTTCAACAACTCTAGTTACAGAAGCATTAATTAGCTAAAACATGTTCTGCTCCTGTATGTTACTTATATGGGGCTGAAATGTAATACACAGCTCTTATAAAATTAAAGTTGAACAGGCAATGCAAGGTTTTCAGTGATAGTGACGTGATGAAAATATTGACAAGTTGATTAACTATTTAAGAGGAAATTATGTCTCCATTTTAGAGAGGATTTTGGAGTAGCCCCATGGGAATTAGGTGTGGTTCAGTCAGTATTAAAATAATGGTCTATGATAACAGATGGCTAGGTAGAATGACTGCGCTGTCAAAGCTGAAAAGTCCATTCTATGAATCCTGTTTTTTAATGATTATGTTGTGACTTGAATAGATGAATGGGCAGACAGACTCACTCTGTGTATTTTAATTAACATCCAGACATTTAATGCTTAGCTATTAGGTACCTTAGTCAAAATGGCTTCCAAGGGATTTAGCGAAAATTGAAGAGATTTACAGAAATGGGCCTGGATGTATCAATAACATTTATAGAGTTTTGGGGCCAGCAATGATAAATCTCATCAGTCGTCTGCAGGTTGGGAAATAGAGGCATCAGTATCTCAAAATTCAGGTGGTGGTAGATTTGGGGTGTGCATTCTGGTGGTATTTACAATGGGAGCTGGACAAGAAGCATCCTATTTTTACTTATATTTTTACGTAAAGCTGTTTCTATCAGACTTGCCTGGTAGAAATGGCAAACAGCCTCCCAAATTTGTGTCTTCATTTCACTGTGTCCTGTGTTGAGTTCTGTCACCTGCTGGAGGAACTACTTCCATTTCTACAAACTGCTAGGTAGATGAGAAGCCCACAGAAATGGCTTAAACATCTCTGCAAGGGCATAGCTGGGAGAGGGGCTGAAAAGTAACAAAATTAGCTGCTTGGTTTGTTCACAGATGAATCCATGAAAACATTTTTTAATTATCAGTGGTCTTGTTTGCATCAGAAATTTTAATCTGCAAATTAAATCCATGGAGATAATTTGGAGAGCAATACAGGGAGCCCTGAGGGATGCTGCATTGCGCTGATGATGCTGCAGGAGCTGGAGTGCCTGCGGAGGAGACTTGGAGGCTGAAGTAGTGATAATTTCTGTAAGCTGTTTAGGCCAGTGCAGCTTGAATAGTAGTTTTATGAAAATGAAGTAGTAAAATTTGGGGATTTTGGTGCTGGAATTTGTCACTTTTCTGACCTTTTAGAGGACAGAAATCATGCTGCTGTTGATTGGGGTGAGGAATCAGCTCCTACAGGTGCTGGGTGAGGACTGCCCCAACTGCAGTACCTGCTGCCCGATGCATCTCAACCTATTTTTTGGCAGAAGAAGAAATCCTGAATTTCAGAGATTCTTTTGCAGGGGAAATGGGATTGCCTTTGCTGTCCCTAGGCAACTGCCTACTTTGTCTATAGCAGAAAACAGCCCCACAGGTATCTCTGATACCAAAGGAACGGTCACTTCTGTGTTTCTGCTGATTAAATAGTTGCTGTATGATTTTGTTGGGTTTTGGAGGCATTGCTTCTTAGTTATGATCTGACACTTCATGCAAAGGAAAGGACGGAGGTCTGCCTGCAACTCCTTTGCGTAAGTGAGAGACATTGAGAATTCCACTGTAGATAAGTGCTCCCTGTTTTTAATGTGTTGCTTTTATACATAGATGCATTCATTTATGTACTGGTTTATGTTGTTATAAAAGATCTGAGGTAAGATGGTGCCCCTCTGTTCTTCCCTCATGCTTTTTGGCCTCTATGAAATCAGATTAAAAGGCATTCTCTGTCTGAAAACTCTGTGTCTCAGAGACAAAAAATGAGAAACAAGGACAACAAAGAGAGACAAATCAATTCCGCTTATGTTGATGGAAAAAACAGGGAATAGGATGTGTTCTTGAAACAATTATTTCCCTGTGGAAGATGAGAGTGGGTCACATCTTTCAGTGAGCAGATATAGCGTTCTCTTCCAGAGCCAGGGAGAGCAAACCAGAGGGGCCAAACGTTTTCACTGCAGGGCAAAAGAACAGTCTCAAGTGAAGCAGCAAATGGTTTCTTAGAAAGGGATCTTCCACCTCTGCTACTTCTGTTTTGGCCTCTGATGCAACTGGCTACGGAAAAACTTTCACTGTCCAGAGCTTCTGGATTGCCATAGTAAGCATCAGTCCAGTGTTACTTTTTTTCTCAGCTCACAAATCAGAGCAAAATCCAGCCCGCTTTTATGGAAGTGACAATGTACTTTTGAATGGCTTAGCTGGGGGTGAGGGTAGTGAAGAGGTAGAAATTAAAACTTGAATGTCAGAGAGAGAGAGAAAGAAGAAAAAGAAGAAAAAAACCCTGCAAGGATGTGAAAAGGAAAGAAAAATCCTCTCAACCAACCAACCAATGGTACAGTGGCACCTGCACCAAAGGAATGCCATAAAGTGGCATCCACCAGCTTCTGCTGTCTCAGATTTGGGAGTGGATTCCAGCAGAGAAAAGGCTGGGGGGTATCTGCCTATGGAAATTAGTCTTTGAAGGGTAGGACTGTCTTATGGAAACCCTCCCTAATTCTTTGTGTATGTGTGGAGTGAGGGGGCGGAATTTGCTATCCCTTAGCAGATCCAGGGAAAAGTAACGTAAACAATGACTCAGGCTTGTGGGATTCTTTTCATATGTTTTGGACTCTTTTAAGGTCATCTTGCCTTGTTGATGACTCTAATGGCTGTGTGTGTCATTCTGTCAAAATTTAAGTTATTACAAGATCTGTTGCTCATGACATTATGACTAGACAGGCTAGCATACTTCTCCAGGAAGACAGCCATTATAGGAAAGGAATTATTCCCTTCTGGATGCACAACTAGTCATTTTATGGTGTGTAGATTTTAAAACATTATATTGTGTATGAGAGGGAGGCATTTTGGAATGAAAACTGGATTCATATTCAAGCTGTTAAGCAGGAAGAGTGGAAGGGTCTTTTAAAGGGAAAAAAAAAAGTAATTTTCCCTTAGAAATCAGACTGTCCTCTTCAACACAAACAGTTTCTAAAATCCTTTGTAGACGTAAGTTCTAGGTGGGGGCTGAGCTCCAACCACTCGGTAACTCAGTAGTAGTTTGTGTTGATGAGCACAGATTTAGTGGGGGGAAGCTGTCAGAGAGGGAAAGATTAGTTAGCTGTCCCACTTCTACTGCAAGATGATAAGAATCTAAAGATATAGACATGTATATAAGTTAAGGGAGAAGTGAAGAGCGTGGTTCACTGCTCTATGTGCTGGGTCTGTATAGGAGCTGATAAGGAGTCCAGTTATTGCTTATATTTGGACTGTGCTGATGGTGACTGCAGTAATCTACATCTTCTGTAGCTTGGGGGTGCACTGTTACTTTCCAGCTGTCAAAGGATCTGTTTTGGCTACTGAAAACAGCAGAAATACAACTCTTCTCCAGTCAAACTCTTGTCCAGTTTTCCTGTCCATTTTGAGTACAGCACAAAGTTACTGTGCAAATGGCATGGTACCTGAGAACTCCACCTATTTGTATCACCAGAAGTAGCATTATGGAACCAAATGCTATCTCACTTCTTAATGTTTTTGGTGAGAAGGACTGGGTCTTGGTCTGCCTGATCCAATTGTAATGAATGGATTTGCAGAGTGACAATGTCATTCACAGGGAAACAGGAGAAATCAGAAACCACACAAGGTTTTCCAAGGCCTGATGTATTTTACTTCAATGTAAGAGTGAATATGTTTCATGGTACCTGAATGGCAGCTTCTGAATGTTGTTTCTAATTTCAAAAATGTTGAGCATCTAGTTGCTCTTAGCAGTGGGACCTGTTGGATGTATAGTACCTGGGAACACTGCAGCACTTCGCGTTTCTAAAAATGGTTTCAGGAAGCTGCATTTTCAATCTGGTAAGAGTTGCATTTCTGTTTTCCATTTTTAAGAACAAAGAGATAAAATTCAATATACCGTCATAATTCACAGCCACCGTGATGGCATCTGCATTGTTACAAAGTTATGATACGTTCAGACAGCTGCTCACAGAGGTTCCTCTCCCCCTTCCACAATGACCTGTCAGGTCTGTGTAGATGAAGGCAGGGCTCTTGCTGTTCTGCAAGAACTGAGGTCACTTCCCTCTCTCCAGTATGGTCTGGGCTCTCTACTGTGGCAGACTGTCCCTCAAAGGGGCTTGGCTTGATAAGCATTTAACATACCACAGGTTGGGACTTCTGGAGGGGAAAAGACCTTCAGCTACAGCTTAGTCAAACTGAGATTGGTTCTCTGTATAAACCATGGTTCTTCTAATGCCTACATACTAAAAAAAGGAAACTGCAATACACAAGCCATATAGAAGGTTGTAATCAGATTGTTTTCAGCTAGAAGTATCTTTGCCAGTCATTGTGAGGTCTTTTAAATCATAGGACAAGGCAAATCATTCAAAACTGTATCACATATTTGTTTCTGTTGTTCTAGATCAGCAATTACTGTGGCCTGAATAGAACAATGAGGAAAAAAAATTTAACAGAGTGGCATCAGGCTGCACGGTTCCTATTAACGTTAATGGGAGTTAGGTGACTAGATCCCCATGCACAGCATGGAAAATTTACCCTTTGGGGTGAATTCTCTTCTTGATACACAGGGCTGGTAACTGTGTGCACACTGGTAAGTCTCCCTTATGTGTACAGGTATGTGTTTATGGTGATAGGCCAAAGAAAAAATCATGTAAGAGCTAGATACTGATTTGTGTGCAGTTATTCCAGGTTAGCAGTAGTGTAACAATGATTTCATCACCTGAAACAAAACAGTTGGACAAAACTATTTATTTTGAACAGGTGTATGGATTTTTATTTGGTTTTGTGGGTGTGCTTCCTTTTTTTTTTCTTTTTTTTTCTTTTCTTTTGTTTTGTTTTGTTTTGTTTATAGAGATAGTAGATATGTTTGCTTTGGCTCCATACCCAAGTTCTATCATCTAGGAATCAATTCAGCAGTTCACTGCTGGCTTCTCCCTTCAATTCCTCTATCTCTGTAATAATTTTAGAGCATTATTGAATTCATTAAGACCTATATATTCTACTTCTAAGGAAATTCTTCACGTAGATTTAGGCAGATGACCTTGGAATTTCATAAGACATCTAGTGGTAAAGCAAATGAGCAAAATATATTTGAGAGAGAATGAGCTACTGTTAGGGGGAAAAAAAGAAGCTATGTAGATGGATAATCCTTCTTATCTTTGGAAACAGCAACCTTTCTAGGGGGAACACAAAGACACCACTTAGAAGCATTCTCCTGAAAACACAGAGGTGGCCATTACTTTCTGTAGGTTAGTGACAACATTGAGTACACTGGAAGAATACCAACATCTTTCTCTTCCAGAGGAGCACAGTGCAATTCCCTCAGTCATGGCATCACTTTACCAGCTAGGAGACGAGGAATTTGTCTGCAGGCTTTGTCTACATGTTCACCAAACTCAGTCATGGTTTACTTGGAGAAATTTAGTAATTCAAAGAAAATTTAGCATCTCAGAGATAGGGAATGTATTCAAGGTCTTGCAAATACTTAAGCAGAACTCCAAGCAGGCACCTCCAAAGTGCTAGTTCAAACTACTGTTATTTTCCCTTAATCCCTTCAAAATGGGGAAGGATATCCCTGCCCATCCTATGCTTAGGAGTTTTTGCCAAATCACTCGGAGTCCTAACTCTGCTCCCATTGAAACTGGCCACAGGATGTGAACGATTACTTATCTTTTGTAATGCTTTGAAACAAAGTGTCAACTCCAGTGCAGGTTCTGTAGGTCATCTTTAGTTTTTCTGGATTTATGTGTAATTGTTTCTGTCCCTTTCCCACCTTACTCATCTCCCATTATCCTCACTCATTTGTAAGTTGTAAACCCTTGATGTCTGTCTTGAAAACTTCCAGTGTCCCTGCTCTGTTTTCAACTCTCATATTCCCTACTTCATTTTACAGGCCTTGAATAATCATGCTTTGCTTGCCTCTTAACATTTACACATGCTCAACTGCCACCGAACCCTGTTAGGTAATCAAGACAAAGTTGCGTCCTAAAGATCCTGTACCTATGGAAGGTCATTAGAAGGCTACCGCATCCTTTCATTGCCCACACTCTGGATAGCGGGACCTAGGAAATTTCATGATATTCTTTGTTATGTAGGTGTACTTTCAGGCTTTTGCAGGACAGGCCAGTGCGCTGCAGTGCCCTGTACCTCTGGCAAGCCTACTTGCTTGTCACAGGTGTCTGCGAGTTCGCTGGATAATGTTTACTCTCTACCTCCAGCGGCACCGCTCAGCTTTCACAGGTCAATGCGTGGTAACTGCTTCTCCTCACCAGTGCTTGACCTGCTCACCTATCTCTGGCCTCTGTGTGTTCACCGCTGAACCTTCACCCCAGCCTTCTGCAGGACCGCTCGCCTACCCACCACAGACCACTGCCCTGTCCAGGGTTCTCCATTTCTGTCCACGATGCTCTTTCCTCTTCATATCCTATACCTGTAGCAATCCTGCCACTCCCCAGTATGGCTGTGTATCTTTCTTTGGTCTACATGACGTCAGTCCTTCACTCTTCCCTGCTGTCCACCAGTTACCATCAGTCAGTCACAGGCCTACGTGAAGCCATAATGTCCGAGACATCCACTCCTCGGAGAAAATCTGGGGACAGCTACGTACATGAGCACTTCATACTTCACGACTGCTTCTCACTCAAAGACTTCTGTGCAGAGTTCTGTTTCTCCCTTATTCTCTCCTGTTTTAAAGTAATGCTTGTCTTAAGAAACTGCTCACCCAAAGCTCAGCTTCAGTTAGGCACCGAAGTTTGCTCATTAGAGGACTTGCTTTACTTTTCAACCGATCTGTTGCAGGAGGCGTCTGAGAGCACCATGGTAACGACGTAGGTCACAGCTCGCACCACAAGGGATCCCAGTTTGTTTTTCACCTGTGAGCCACGGTTCACTAGTGACTCTCCTGGAAAGTATTTGTTGGTTTAGGGGCGTTGTGTCACATCTGGCCACCAACTGGCAAGTCTCTTCACAGAAAAGTCAGCACAAAGAATGTTTTTTAAACGCTCCAAGATCCAGCTGTAAATTGTTGTTTATTTCCAGATCTTCATAATGCTCTACTAGCATTATCAGACTCGCTCCCTCGCAGGACAAAACCCGTATATCAGGAGACCTGCTGGGTTATGTTATTAAAGGCAGCTCATCTTAGTATTAAAAAGTAGGTGTAGTTTATAATATAGTGATTGATACCCCCCCCCGATATCAGTATAGTTATTCTGTAGTAACGTCCTGTGCTCCTTGTACTTAATCCTCAATTTCCACTATTTCATAAAAGATGTAAATGTAATTATAACGTAACCCCAATTTTGTTAATGTTGTAGAATTTTAAGTACCACAAAAGACTAATAGGTAGCTCTAAAATGTATTCCTTCACTTGCATGCATCAGTGGTAATTATCAAAGAAAATAATTGGCATATAATTACAGAGCACTGCAGTGTAATTAAGATCACAATAATAAGTGTAACCAAGGAGCTATACATCAAAAGCTGTGAGCCAAACCCATGAAGTGAGGCAGTGGGCATCTTCCTGCTACCTGGGCCCTTGAAAACAGATGGGAAGGTGGAAGAAATGCAAGAGCAAGACGGCCGTTTCCTTAGTACAAACCTAAGTGCTCTTTCAAGTAGAAACAGGACCGGGTAAATTCATATTGCCTAATACTGTCCATATCTGAGGTGAGTGCCTGTATTCAGGTATGTGCTCATATAATCAGTATAAAGGGGTAGGCACCTTTGAAGAGCATAGTTCATCCTGGCTTAAACTTAAAGTAAACACAGCTCCCATGTCGTTAAATACATGAGGATAGAGACAGGAATAAAACATAACCAGCCAAAAGCTATCATGGGTCTGAAGGTATCAGTGGGGACAGGACCTCCAGTCCCTGTGTTCCCTGGCATACTGTCTGGGTTCCTTGTAGTTCTGGTTTCCAGTTTTCATGTCTTTTATTTTTGAATGGAAAACAACAGAAAAGTGGAGGTGAGAATTAGGTGAATGCTAACTCTTCCCACTGGCAAACAGGTTTAAAAATGTATGAAAGCATTCGTGTGAAGGGGAATGAGAATGAAAAATGGGAAGATTTTTTTTTCCTGCACACACCCTCTATACTTCTTCAGCTTTTCTTCCTCTCAATGAATTTGTGTCTTTATTCTGCCACTTGCCTGTAACAGTAATAGCTGTATTTATTATAGACTGCTTTTTATAAACTGTAAAACTTGAGTTGTTGATCATAAAATAAATACAAATTAAATTATTTGTAGTTTTATAGTTATTAAATGTTGCTCACCAATCTCTTTTGTTCAGTTGGTGGCAAAAGGTGCATTACTTCCATAAATTTAATATTACTTTTCTCTAAAAAGCTGGGTTTGGCAAATACATCATGATTAGAAATTGATATATGCCTGTTAACTACAGGCAGGCAAAGTATACTGGAGTGAGATTTTAATGGAAAATACATTTATGATTGATCAAAAGTATTTGGGGATTCATACCAATTCAGTGATTAATTTGAGGGAGAGAACCCCAACGTTTTGGAAAAACACACTGTTTGATTTATCCTTTTTTATAGAATGCATTTCTGGGCTGTTTCAAAATGCTGTTTCAAGAGGATATTTGCCTAAATGTTATTCAAGCCCAGATATTTAAAAGATTAAAAGGCAAAGCAAAAAAAAAAAAAAAAAAAAATTGGACATTAAATTTGAGTCAAACAAAAGTTTTTCTTCCTGCTGTTTGCATTTTTGCAAGCATCCTGAAAGCACAGGGCAGGCTGATCCAAGTTAGGGATTCTGTGAATCTGCCCTTTTCTTTCCTTCCTTGAGCAATGTGTCTTGCACAGTCCTCTGTCTCGCAGTGCTGCCAGGAGTTGATCACTCAAAGTGTGGATCCAGTGGAAAATTAATTGCTCTTTAAAACTAGGATTTAGTTTTCAGGGAAAAGTGCTCTGGCTGAAGAAACTCACTATCCAGTCATATAAATGTGACTACAGGCTCAAGGGGGTGGTGGTGGGGGGTAGCCACGTGGCTAGCGGCAGGGAGGAATTTGGGACCACAACCTCTGTAACTCACACCAGCCTGAATTAAGGTGAAATGGCGACCTACCAACTGCCTGCGTGAGTTCTGACCTGCTAGATGAGGTGCTGGGACGGATCCCAGGGAGGGGACCAGCAGAGGCTGCCTTAGAGAGTAACAAAACGTGATGCTCCTGCTCAGGACCCACTCTCGGTGCTACGCTCTGTATTCGCATACTGCTCGGTGGGAAACCCAAATGTTGCTTTTTCCTTTGGTGGGGGCAGGGGGAGAAGGTTTGAACACCAAGGCAGTCTCCCCGGAGGGTCGAAGTTCAAGCAGAGGTTTCTAATTTGGGTATATATATTTATAAAACTGTGTGTATGTATACTGTACATGTGTATATATATCTCTCTATACTAACGTGTCAACTTCAGGGGAATTAAGGCACTTTTTAGACTTTCAGAGTTATATAAACTTGTGTATGTGTGTTTGTGCTTTTAGTCAAAAGGAAGCGTTGCAATTAGTTGTATTTTTTTTTTTTGTAAACCATCTCTATAAATATTTGAAAAGAGCTAACACATGTTGCAAATATTTAGTTAATGGTCTTTGTTGAAACGAAATTTAAGAAAGCTCTAAAATCATAATATCCTACCAGTATTAAGAGGTAATTTTGCGTATGTGTGAATGTCCCAGTTGAAGCCTGTTTCAGCCAAAACATCTGTTCAGTTATCTGTGATTGATGTGTGAATTTTTTGGCAAAAGCCCTACTCATTATTTTTAATAGTGAATGACAAAGTTATATTTTTAATGTTTTAACATCATGTGCAAAAGTTATATAACCAGATCTGGATCTATGTGGTTACTGCTATTTATACTATTGTTGGGGCGTATGACAGATGAGAATCCAGTGTGTTCTAAATAAACAGAGAAGAAAAAGGTAGATCCTGCATTACCAAGATCATAATTTGAGTGTAAGGAAATAGAACAGAGCAGCCAAGATAAATTACAGTGGGAGTACAAAGAATCAGTAATATGTGCTATCCACCCAAAATTGTGTAAATGAGATCTCTATCTGACCAAAGCACTTTATGGTTAAAGGTTTTACAATGCATTTAAATAATCCGTGACCACAAATACAATATTTGTGTAATATAAATGCCGTTAAGGATATGTAGTAATGGAAGGCAAAGACACAATTTTCTGTATTGTTTCTTTAGTAAACTAAAATATGCAGTTAATTTATTGCCATGCCTTAGTCTGCTCGTTTCTCATTGTTTGCCAATTACTGCTTAAATCTGCTAAATTTTTTTTTTGCTTGTTTTTCTTGCTCCCAGTTTTCCAGAATAACTCTGAATCTCTCATCTCAGAATACTCTCCCTATTGCACGCCAAGAACAAAAAGCATCTTGTGACCAGTATTAAACAGATAGATTCTGTGATGCCCCCTGCAAATGGACCAGTTTTGCTTAAGACAACTGTTTACTGAAGACTGCCAAAACAAGTAAAAAAAAAAAAGGGCAAAACACCCCCCCCCACACACTTTTTTCTTTTGATCTCAATCCTAATATAACCTTTCTGATAGACTTAGAGTTAATGATATTACCTGACGTGTGATCACCTCTGAACTGTTCATATATGTTAACACGATGCCAGACATGTGAGCACAGTGGATGCTGGAGGAGTTTCTGTTATGAGACCGAGTCCTGAGGCTCTTTCTCAAGCAAGCAGTCACTGAAGTCCTTAGAAGCACACCCTACTAAGGCACTCAAAACTTAGCATAGTAGGAGTTTTTGCTACAGGAATGACTTTCTGTATGTTCAGTTTGTGATGCAAGCTTAAGTGCGTGACTCTATCAGGGCTTTAAAAATGATGGCTAGATTCTGCAGGCCCTAGTAACACTAGTACAAAGAGATATTTTTTTTTTCCCCATTGATTTCAGCAAGCTTCGACTTAGTGCTCATGAGTAGCTATCCTGATGTATAGAAGGAAATACATTAGAGAGTAAATGCGTTACAGGACATGTCTAAGGATTGCAGTGCCGAACCTACAGGAAAGATTTGGCTGGAGCATCCTTAGCCACTGAGTAACAGGCAGACCTCGCAGAACTCTCAGGAGAGTCGCTTGCTTTTGCTATGCAAGATTTGGGTATTCTGTTGCTGAACATATCTTCTCATTATTAAGTCACAGCCTAGCATAGTATTTATGTGGCTTTGTTACATAGCCTTCCTTTTCTGAACTTTTAATGTTTATCAGAAAATAATAGTACTTGCTACTACTATTCAGTATGGCAGAAATATAGGAAAAATATGGCAGAAACAAAGGTACAATAGTGTTCGATGTGATGCGAGATATATATATATGTATCTTTTTTTTTTTAAAAGGCTGTCTAGACAGAGGTACTATGTGATTTTCTTTGAGTATCCTTATGTAAAACAAGCAAAAAGACTTATGAAAATGACATAATAAGGAGTACTTCCAATGAGGCATAACATGGATTTGAAGATGTGGATGAAGGTACTTACTGCTATCAGTGTATAGCACCATATTTATTACAGAAATCTGGTGGTGATTTCCTCTAAATTTCAATTTGTGTGATACCACCAGATTTGGAATAACAAATCTTATGTTTTTACTTTGCTAATTCATTTTCCTTAAGGCACAAAAAACTTTGGCATTGTATCAGGTTAATATTCATATTCTACATTCTATCTGCTAAATATCTTTTTCATAGTTGAAGGTTAATGGCCCACCTGACCCTTACATCTCTAGAAGTCATTTGTTCAGCTTTCTACATAAATCTTCATATTTCAATGTCAACCCCCAAATAAATTCTTACTAAAATATGTTTTTGTTGAATGCTATTGTGAAATGTATTGGAGAACCTACAACTTTATAACGTGTCAAACTTTACCACACATTGTTATAGTAACAACATTTGCTGACAGTTTATTCTTAGAATTGTAATAGAAATTGAAACTCACATTGCAGTTACAATGATTTGGCAACTGTTTGTTTGGGGGTTTTTTTTGTGTGGTTTTTTTTTTGTTTGTTTTTTTTTGTTTTTTTTTTTTAACCTGACAGATGGCTGGTCAAATAAGCAATATAGCTGATGGTTAATCCCCTTTTAATTTTTGTGTTACAGAGGAGCAAATTGGCACTTGTAAATCCTGACTGGCTGCCTTTTTTTTCTGCAGAGGGACTCCAAATTTATGGTGATGGAGATGAGAGTTAAATCTGGCCAACACAGGTTATGGCATGTAGGAAGCAGTTTTGCTGGGAAGGATGAATGCAGTATGTGTTCTAATAGGCGTTCTACCCATATCTACTGAGTGATTGTCTTCTGGACCATAATTTTTGGGGAGATGAGACTAGCAGTATAGATGAGAGAGATACCTGATGTGGTAATAGAGTGTATTGAGGGCTGATTTTCAAAACTGTTGATAATTCAGCAAGTTCTACAGAGATCACTAGAAAGTGCTGGCTGATTAACATTTCTGAAAATGTAGTATTGTCTATTTACTGCCTGATTTCAGTAGTGATCATCATGCCCCTGTGGCAAGATATTATTTCCAGCCTAGGTACCACATTAGCTGAGAGAGCTGGGTCTCTTAGAGCTCCAGAAGTAGTGTAATACTGCACTTTCCATCCATGAACGAGGTATTTCTTGGACACTGATTCCCAGCCTGTTTGCCAAGCTTCTCATGTTAGGCTCAGCTGCAATGTTTCAAGCAATTATTTTTCTTTGCTTGATGATTTGCTCAGATTGCAAGGCTGCTGCTGCTGCTGTTGCTGCCTCCTAATCATCTGCAGAGCCTGCAAGCATCCAGCAGAGCTTATCAGCTTGGGCTCCACACTTCATCTGAAGCGTGCTTGTGCTCACTGGCTGGGAACCGTTTCTCTAGGAAGTCCCTGGAAACAAGGAATGAGTCCCAGAGTCAGTACGGCTCCTTTATACCCCTGCTGATGCTAGGCAGTTGGAAATGGAGTCTGGTTCCTTGTATTATGTGTATTTAGCTGAAGAAAAAGAGACGTTTCTACCTGAATTTAGTTGTCTCGTTTGCTGAAGAAGTACAAGAAATACCATTGTACTCTTTTGCAATCTGTCCTTGCTTTTCCCCATACCTGGCTGTACAACCTAAAATGAATTGAACCAGGATTGTAAATACAACCTAGCAATAATAAAAAATGTATCACCGTTGCAACTGAGCACAGTCAAGTACTATAGTCTGGAGATGGGATGAACTCCCTTAAAAAACACATCCTTTGAAGAAGTTTAAATTGTAACATTGTCAACATAGGAAAGGTTATTTTTTATACTCAGCATTGTGGTTTTTTAGTGCTGAAATGTAGGAAATGGAGATACACTGACAGTGACCTTTTCCAGCACCCACTTTCCCTGTCTAAAATTAAATCCCATATTTTCTAATCCCACCTAACAGACGACAGCTCACTAGTCTTTGTAGCCTTCAGATCAGTTTTTGAGCATTGATGTATCTTGACTCATCCAGTCTGACATCTTTTGGTTCAAAAGAGAAATGACTTTCTGAAGCATGCATGGAGTGTGCTGTACTTCAGTCTTGCTCCTGCTTATTCTTGTTGACAGCTGCCGAGAACAGAACAATTTCCCTTGTACTATGCAAGAAGAGAAGTGTTTTTTCTCAAGTAACCAGAGTATTGGAACACATAACTAAACAGCATCATTAGCTTTCCTTTGGTTGATCGGTGAAGATGAAAGTATTTCTGGCCCTTAACTCTCAACAATAAAATACATTTAAATTCTTTTCCTTGTATTAAGTTTTGTTTGGATTTGTTCTTCCTCCAGTCAGTGCTTGCAGATTCCAAATTAACTTTGATCTTTTCCCTTGCTGATAAAACCTACATGATTCCAGACTCAAGTATGTTCAATTTTCAGGTCATAACCTTTACTGATGCCCATCTAATAGCTCTGTTAACTTGGTGTAGCTGTGCCTAGCCGGGTAGTCTCATTAAAACATCAGAAGGAAAGCAATTGTATCATAATCTGTATTATTTATTATAAACTAATCACCAGATTGTAGCATAACCTGAAGACAGAGGAACTGCTCAAAGGTGAGATTCTGAACTAATGACAGCTCTTGAGTCCCCATTGCTCTCTAGACTTGAGGTATTGCAGAGTGCGATGTGGTAGGGAACCCCGGCATGGTGTTAGCACCTACGGAGACACTTTCATCAGTCAGGTCCTGCTCCACCACCGAACAGAGAGCTGTTAATGGAGGTCACCCCTGTGACAACAGTGAGTCATAGCAGCCTGTGATCTGTCCAAGGGTGAGGCAGTTAGATTGCTTTTTTGGCTATGCAGTTAATCGAAGAAGAGATGATAGTAGGAATTAGGAGGTCAGATACTGGGGAGAAAGAAAGGCCTAAAGTCCCTCCTATTAGATTTGGCATAGTAACTATAAAATGATCCTATCGTTTGAGACAGTCTATCAACACAGTACCTTGTATCTAACAGTTGCAATGGTAAAACATTTAGGAAAAAAATAGGAACGGTACAAACTTCTATGACACTTTTACTCTAATGTTCTCCTGATGACAGCTACTTTCAGTTCAGGTAATTCCCCCCACTTGATGTAGATTGTCTACCTAGTAACCTTCCATGCATCTCTTTTCCAAAGTCTGGTATAGTTTCTTCTTGAAATATCATACAGTTTTTGCACCCACAAAGTCTTTTGGCAAGACAGAGGTACTACCCACTGCATTAATATCTGTGTCCTTCTGTTTATTTTGAGTCTGGGTCCCAATAGCTTAATCTGGCTTTATCTGAGGCCCTTTAATTCCTCCCTGAAAGAGGCAGTAGGCAGTCCATTCACACCCCCCTCCTTATTACGCATGATTTTATAGACTTCTACAATGTCTTCCTTAAGATTGCTCTTCTCCAGAACGAAGGGTCTCAGCCTACTCAGTGATTCCTATATAGCTGTCATAGGAAGGCTTTTGTGGTGGTTGTTGCCCTTCTCTGAACCCATTTGTGGTCTAATTTATCTCTCTGGGGGTGAGGAGATGGGGACTGCACGTTGAGTTCAAGATGTGGATACAGCATGGATTGCTATGTTTAAATAATATTTTTTTCTTAGTCTTTATTACTTTCCTAATGGAATGTAACTTTTGCTTTACTTCTTGGCTCTTACAAACCACTGAGCTGATATTTTCAAGGAACTTTCTGTTGTCACCCCAAGATGTCATTACTGACTGGTATAGGTCAATTCAGAGCCCAGCATGTTATATGTGAAACTGGTTTTAACCCACAGATATTGCTTTATATTTATTTACATTGAAAGCCATTTGCCATTGTTCAGGCTCTTACTCTCATAAAGCTTTTCTACAATTTTTCGCAGTCTGCCCTTATCCTTGCTACCCTGAAAAACTTCATTAGCGCAGTTTGTCTTCTCACTGCTTATCTCTTTTTTCCAGGCCACTTATGATGATGCTGTACAGTACTGACTCTGCAAAACCTCTTCGGTGACTTTTCTTTCAGCAGTGCAGGATCTCCTCCTACCCAGTTTCCTGTTGTTTAACCAATTATTTATCCACCCCAGGACCTGTTGCCTTATCCAAAATGTGTCACATGATGTTACTGTGCGATTGCCAGCGCTTCTTCCCCTTCTCTCTCTGTTTACGCTGAGGCTGTAACTGTCCAGGGAGGTTTTGAATTCCCCGCCAGCAAACAAGCCAACCAAAACACTTTGATTATCTTCATCTTAATCTGCTCCCAATCAAGCCTCTGCAAATACAGCCAACCTTCCTTTTACTGCTACTGATCTTTGGTGAGAGACCTCAAAGGGAGACACCGTCCTGGAAAGGCTTGTAGCATATGATTAGGAGAACACACTTAGTAAATGAAATACATTTGTACCATCTGTTAACACTTTTAATTTAAAAGAAAAGTAAACCCTCTAAAATATTTTTCCTAAGAATGCATTGAAATTTAAAATCTTTCAACACAAAATTGAATCATATTTTATATGCTTGTTTGTTAATATCCCAGATCAAGTATTGAGTAATGAAGCAGTATTTTAAGGTGCTTTTCCTCTGGTTTTCAGTTTGGTATCCTAACTACTCTTTTTATTTTTTTTCCCTCCAAATTTTTTTCTTGAGGTTGAGTCTGCTACAGTAGGGGTTCAGTCTCTATTTCATTAATCCCCCTACTGGTAAGATGCCTGTTATCTGGTCTAAAGATTGACTTCCATGATCTTGCTGCTTCATCTGGAAAATTATTTAGGGTATAAATCTCTGCACAGATTAGCGTGTCTCATTCCCTCAAGAGGAATTACATTTTGCTCTTTTTAATGTTAACTCTTTGGCCTCAAGAAGTTTGTTGATTTTATTATTGATAATCAAGTTTGATATGATGTATTTTACAGAATATTGGCTTATTTGCTAGCTAATTTGGCACTGAATGTAGCCAGGCCAGCTGATTACGTGTTTTTCCATTGACACTGCCAAAATACAGGAGGTGGTAAAGTAGACATACTACTCCCTTCCTCTTTGAGGAAGTCTGATTTGGGTAGGTTTTTTTCAATTTTATATTTTATTATTATTTCTGGTATTCTTCAGTCTCAGAAGATGTACTGTAATTGTGATATGCTTTTGTAGCAAGAAATTTTTGTCAGTGACATAGGAGAAATTTGCTGATAAAGTTATTCTAAACAAATAGGGAAGATTTTGCTTTACATTTGAAAGTCACATTTTTCATGCTGTAGTAACTAGTGGCCATAGAAAAATATTTGGAAAATAACTGGGAAAATGCACTAGTTTTTAAATCCAAAATGTGCATTCAGAAAGAATTAAAAATGAATGACCATCCTGACATATTTGTTACTCACCTCCATATAGGTTCTTCATTGAGTACTGCAATAATGCAGAGGTCTCTGCCTTTTTATATTTGGCAGACTTAACAATCTATTCTACATTTGTGCTTGAGTTTCTAACAGCTCATTTTCATTCTGTTGTGTGCCATTAAATATTTCCATCTTCTTCAGGGGAAACATGCCTGTGTTTTTAGGCTTCCTGTATCATCTTCCATTCAGAGACACTTTCTGTCTATAGATGAGTGGGAAGATTTTGGTTGGAAAGGCAGCAATGCCATGAAGAAACATTGCAAAGGATGTGCAAAGTCAACTGTTTCATACCACAGTGCTTTATCTAAGGAATTAAGGTTATATAGTTTCCTTTAAAGTGTTTTGGCCATATCTTTCATTCCAAGGTGTTCTGTTCTTTGCTTATACACACTAGTATATTCTTTAACTGTTTATGTGCAAAGGTGGGAGTAAGAGAGTAAAATACACAGGACATTAACACCACCGCTGTTCGTAGAAATGAAGAAAGAGAAAGGCAAACTGTCTAAATGGGTAAATTATTGCAGCTTTGCTTAAGGTCTGAAATTTGGACTTGAGCAAGTCTGCTTCGTGTATTGTTGAGCAGCTAAAAATAACATAACTGTGAACTAGATGGAGTTTACCTCTGCCATCAGTGAACAAGCCTGTGCTTTGCATCTTTACACTTGTGCTTTGTGTGACTGGTGGTCTGTCAGGAGTGGGACAACTTCTTGGGGCTGTTGGGGATTGCTGCTAATTATTTGTAATACCTTTGCAAGAGAATCTGCAGTCATTGATGAGGATCTCATTATGCTATACACTGTACAGCCATAGAGTAAGGTAAATCTGTGTCCCAGAGAAGTAATGAAAATAGAAAAGGGGAAGTTTGGCAAAAAGTAAAAGGACTACAGTTTTTGAAGGAAAATGTGGAAATTATAAGATGTGTAGTATGGCTATCGTCTGTAGCTGTAGAGTCTTATCTGTTTACTGTATTATTTGAGCACCTCTCAATCTGTAACATATTTATCTTCACAAATGTCTTTTGATAGAGGGAAGTTCCATTATCTTCATTTAATCAGTGACAGAGAGAATTAAATTACTTGCCTACAATTATATAGATAATATGAGTAGGGAATTGCTCTGGACTGACATCTCCATGTCAAGACATTCTGGGTCTTGACGTCTCACCCAGACTAGTGCACTGCCCTTCCTTTTTATAATGTAACTGACACACACTCTGATAGGCACGCTTTGCGATAAACTGATTTTGTCTCTTGGATACAAAACATTAAGATCAGCAAAACACCAATCCTTGTACAGCTAGAGATTCAATACATTTGGCACAAAACATAGACGCTTTCACAGTCGCTGTCTGAATCTGGCAATGCTGTGTCATTCCATCACGTGCTACCCATGCAGGGGGCCAACAGCTCAGTATTTGGCTCAGCTTTCGTAAAAGGTATGTGATCATAGTTCTGTGATAGTAAGAAGAAATTGCGTTTTATTTGCACTGTCACATCACATTGTCATTTGCCTCGATTTCCAGGGCTGGTATCAGGACAGTAGACATTAATTTTGAACAATTGCATTTGCAGACGTGACTGATCCATTTGGTGATGGAATAAATGGGAAGATGATTACTTTTACTGAGCTACTAGGACCTGTCTTTTTTTTCCTCTCTACAAACTGTCTCATTGTTGCTTTCCTAGTGTGGCTGGTATTACCAATGTCAGCAAAAGATGTCTGATTATATTAACTGAAGCCATTAGAAACTTGCTGTCTGTATGTGTCTGGTATTTTTCTGACTATTTAACAATCACAGAAGGATAAAATGTTTAAGGCCCAGATAGTTTGTCTTTTTAAGAAGGAAGTTTACATGCTTCAGGTTTTATAATTTATGCCTTTCCATATCCTATGTATATTTTTTTTAAATCACCAGTTCCCTTGGACTCCCTTAGACAGTAGTTAATCACTTCTGTTCAGCTTCTGTCTACCCTTCAGTGTTTCTCTTTTCTTCCTATTAAGATACACAGCAGAAATCTATTTCTTGGGACAAGTATTTTAAAATAACTAATTTCCTTTAATATATACGTTATATATAACTATATTCCTTTAATATAGGATGAGTGATTTCATGATGAAGAAATAATGAGAAAGACGTACTAAAATATAGTGTTCAGCAATGAATTTTGTATTAGCAGAGTTGCTGGGAGCGATGTGCTAACCACAAAAAAGTCTGAGGCTCTCCCACAGTATAATTACTGGTTTTGGCCTTTCTGTTGTCTTGACTGTGACTGACAAATAAGATGCTTTTAGCATGATATACTTTAGCTCATATTAGAGGTGTCTAAATAAATAGCTGAGAACACTTCATCTTGAGGTGACATGGCTGACACATGACAAATGGGCTGTCTGAATGAAGTAAGGTGGGACTCAAACTGGCCTGACAAAATAATGACACTATGAGACATCTTTGAGCTGGACACGCAGGACTCCAGCTTTTACATGCTGTGCTTTTGCGGAGCAACAGGACTTCTCCACAAACTCCTCTTGCAATACAGAATGCTGCACAGTGCATCTCCTCAATCTGTGGCCCGTCCCTGCAAGGGCTGGAATTGAGAAACTGTGAACTGGAAGAGATTAATAAAAGCATGGTAATCATGTTATAGTGGTTCAAAAATATTCCATGTTACGGTTGGACAACTGTAACTGTCGAAGTGGGTAAGAAATATGGATATGCCACTAAATCTACAGTGACAAAATTCTCACTTGATATCTGACTTCTGTAGAAACTCAAGTTCAAAGACAAATCTAAATTTTCAGGCAGAGAGAGCTTTTCTACTTAGTCTAGCTATTATGCTTGTCTAGCCATGTTTCAGAACATTCAGCTTTTAGTTAAAAAAATTATCATTTTTTTGAGTTTTCACTAGTCAAATTAGAGTCTATAGGAGTACATTATTTATATACATCTATATGAGAGCTTTCATAGTTATCATGCATCTTTTTCTGCTATGGCCTTGATGATGATAAGTTTGCAATAAAACTTAGACTTGCAGTTGATGCAGGTGCTAATGTATTTTACTGTTAAGGCATGAAAGATAGAAAAAGTCTCCTTGGAGAAATTTGAATTTTATTCAGCCTATACATTTCCATTATAAGACAGAAAAAATGCAATGTAGACTGCTGTTAAAGTCCTGCTTTAAACTACTAGGAATACATGATGGACTGAAAGAAATATCTGATATATTTTTCTTCATGTGCTGATTGAAAAGCAAACCAGATCTTCCAGATTTTCTTCCATTTGACTTTAATGCTGAGTTTTCCTATTGAAATGGGAAGGCCCAATTCAACTTTGCAAAATAGAAAGGAAGCCAAGATATAAATATATCTTGAATAATTCAGAACCAACTTCCACTCCTGAAACTTATTGGAAGAGCTCTGTAATATGGAATATAGATTTGATGAAAAAAGGATCATGAGAGCAACAAATCTGTTTGTCATCTGCATAGCAATACTTAGTCATTTGAGAAATATAATCAGGGAGTGCAAAGATATAGACATAGAACAATGCAGGGCCAAGAGTAAAGTCCTGTGGGACATCAGCTGTAAGTGAAAAAGGACTTGATTAAGGATAGCTGTATTAAATAACAAGTGAATGGTCAGACAAAAATAATGTTAGCCAGCATAACATGTTAGCTTTAGTGACACATCTAGAGTACAATGAATAAGCAATGGTGATTGTGAGTATTCAAAATAGAAGACTGACAGCATTTCATTAGGGCAAATATTAAATTGTATTCATGAACACATGTACCTTGATCATTTCGGGTGACTAAACAAATGACACCATTTAGTGGATGTCTCCAGTAGACCTTTATAAATCCACTCTGGCAATGAGAAAAACAACTTCTAACTTTTGGTAATGTCTGCAATACAATAAGCACTCTGGGAATAAGTTAGATGAACAGATCTTTGTCAGTCATCATAACAATAATGCCCAAAAAGGGCATGCAAACAGACAACTGGAACTACTGCAGGCTTGAAAAGTGGGGAAAGGAGCCTTACCAGAGGAATAGCTGGTATAGGATTTTATTTTGGTGGCTCGGTAGAAAACTAGGTAGATGGTTTACCCCTTGAGATATGGTATGAGATTGATGATTTAAAATTTATTTTAAATTTCTTTGATTGATTTTAATGTTGGGAAAACACAGGAAGGTGTGGGAAACATGGTTCTAGAAATCCCAAGCTAAATATTCAGCAGTCTATTGTTCTGCACTTTTTGTTTACCATGCAACAGGAATCACCTGGTCCTGTTTTCCCTACTTTATTTACTTTGCATTAGTCTTTATTAAAATGATCTCAATTTCCTATTGTGGGGTGATTTTTAAGGCTTTTAAAGATTTTTAAGGCTCTGATTCCTCAGCATCTGATATCACTTCATGAATAGCACAACTTTCCAACATATTTTTGTTCAAATATACAAAGGTCATATTCTTCATCTGGTCTTTTCTCTCAAATTATCTGACTGATTTTATTTGCAATCTGTGTAGTCACATGAGCCTGAGCTGGAAACAACCAATTAGATCAGACTGTCCCTCCTCTTGCCAATGTGGAATATAGTCCCCCAGACAGAGGACATGAGCTTGATTTTAGCCAAAAGTCAAGAAGAAGCCTCCTGATCCTCACCCACTGAAATTTAAACTCTCATCTGTTATTAATACATTTTCAGCAAATAATTACCAGAACATCTGCTCATGCCCAGTAAATTTTTACTTCCTTCTCTTAAAGCTGACTTCCCCTGTGGACTGATGAAAGAGACGTTCTGCAGCTCATTCTGCTCTTTAAAAGTGATGTAGTGATCTTTGTAGTTCATGTAGCAGCTATAAGGGAAATAAGAGCAAAATGATTGCAATAAGAATAGTAGGATTTCCATCTAACTCTTTAAAAAAAAAATTCAGGAAGCATTATGAGACATTCTGCAAATGCATGTTTGGTGTTTACATGAAGTTGTAAGTATTTATACAGTTTGAAAAGATTAAATACTGGTTCTAAAATGCTGATGCCAATGTGATATGACACAGCTTTATTTGGAAGTTGATATAAATTGTATGCAAATAAAAAAAAAATCACTGACTGAGAAGAGAGGCTTTTCTGAGGTAAATGTGCTACAACAGTCTTTCAGATTTAGACATATGTTTAGACTGTGACTCATATTTAAAACTTTTCTTAACTCAAGCTTTTCAGAAAAAGAAGTCAATTTCCAACAGGAGATGCTAAGTTTCCATGGATATGGCCCATGTTCCCAGAATGTAGAGTTGATGCTGCTTGTTGATTACAGTGACGTTAAGCTATGTCCATTAACATTCTTCTCTGCACAAATGCAACTGTTTGTACATGTAACAGGCAGCTACTCACAGGTGGGGCACTCCAGGTTTGCATTTAAGCCCAACATGTAACCCAGCTATGTTTCTCATCAAGTTGGACACTCTGCTTCAGTTTCCTTGTCTTCTAAATTTCAGGATATATGAGGGAATGATGTTCTGGGTTTCTGTGGCAGAGTTTTAGTAGCAGTGGAGGGGCCGCAGGGGTGGTTCCTGTGAGAAGCTGCTAGAAGCTTCCCCAGCTCCAATTTGGACCCGCTGCTGGCCAACGCCGAGCCCACCAGCGGTGGTGGTAGCCCCTGTGGGCTAACGTATTTACGAGGGGGAACCTGCAGTGAGTAGGGGGATTGGAATGTGAGAGGAACAGCTCTGCAGATACTGAGGTCAGTGAGGAAGGAGGGCAGGAGGAGCGGGGGAGGATGGGATGCCCCCGCAGCCCACGGTGAGGTGGCAGGCTGTCCCCCCCAGGTCATGGAGGGCAGCAGGGGAGCAGATGCCCCCAGGATGGCCAGGACTCCGTGGGAAAGCCCGTGCTGGAGCAGGCTGTGCCTGAAGGACTGCAGCCCGCGGAAAGGACCCACATTGGAGAAGTTCATGGAGGACTGTCTCCCGTGGGAGGGACCCCACGCTGGAGCAGAGGAATAATGAGGAGTCCTGGCCCTGAGGAGGAAGGGGCAGCAGACACAACGTGTGAGGAACCGACCCCGTCCCCCGTCCCCCTGCACCGCTGGGGGAGGAGGTGGAGAGAACTAGGAGTGGAGTTGAGGTGGGAAGGTGGGAGGGCTGGGGGGAAGCTGTTCTCAGGTTGGGTTTTACTTCCTAATATCCTTATTTTGATTTGATTAGTAGTAAATTAAATTGATTTTGTTTCTTCCCCAAGTTGAGCCTGTCTTTTGCCTGTGACCATAAGTGGGGAGTCATCCCTCCCAGTCCTTAACTCGACCCATGAGCTTTCTTTGTATTTTCCCCTCCTCATCCCAGCACAGATGTTACCGGCTGGGCTTAAACCATGACAAATGAAAATAGAGGTTCATGCTCCCCTGAAGGGAGGCGACTGTCCTGATCCTTACACATGTGTGGGTGGGAAATTTAAAAGTGACAGTATGCCCTAGCACCAAAGCCCCAGGATGCACACAGCTACACAAAGATCATTAATCGTAGCATTAATCAAGCCTTTAAAGTCTCCCCACCCCCTGTCCACTTCCATGTCCTTCCCAAAATATGTCCTCATATCCTCTTTCTAATCTCCATCCCAACTTTTATTCCCTTCATTTGCACAGTAAGCATTCATCTGTACAATTTAGTGATACGATTTCTTTGTGTGCATTGAGGAAAATTCTTTATCAACATGCCTATATTTCATTTTCATGCTTTTTCAGGGGTGCTGCTTTCTGATCTTAGAGTGCCTTTGTGTAGCTCAGATTTGCTCTCAGGACAGCACCCTCTCAACAGTCCAGATCGCAGCAAACTGGAGGTGCAGAGGGTGTCCTGTGTAGTCTTCTGCCTCTGCACAGCATAACCAGCTATTTACATAAACATTAAGTTCATGTCTCTCTTTGGAAGTAAAATTTGAATGTTTTGTTTAGGGTTGCTACTCCAACTACAGATATTTAGGGCAGTAAATCTTGGGCCTGACCCGCTGTAAGGAACTACTAATCTGAAGAAGTGTCCAGGAAATAGTTGGGCAAAGCTGAAAATGGGAACCTAAAGCAAAATCCACCCAGAGCAGAAGAAAAGTTTTTTCTTTGTTGGTTCAGATGGGCACAAAAGTCCACTAATGAAGTCAGATCACTTAAAAAATATCAAAGTGTGGAAGCTGTAGCTGGGAGGCTTCTGGTTCACCTAACTCCAAAATCTGGAACTGTAGCCTTCTGTCTTCATGGTGCACATACAGCTACACTGCAGGCAGTAGATTAATGGATTTTAGAGCATTCTAAAATTCAGCTTTTAAGGAAAAAGTCACTTATTTTAAGCCTATTTGTAACAGAAGTTGGATATTCACTGTGATTGCCTACTGTTGCGTGATTTAGTTGGAGTTGACGTCTTGAAACCTTATTACTGTATTCTGTTCAATAATATTGAAATACATTGTTTTCACTAATTTATGTTTCAGAATAAGAGCCAAGGATTGAGTTTTGTCCGTATACATGCACCTTGGCAAGTACTTAGTCGAGAAGCTGAACTCCTTAAAATAAAAATGCCCACTAAAAAGGTAAGTATTTTCCATTTTCTATCAACTAGTTGTATGACTGGAGGAGGGTCAATCAGGATGGTAGTTAAATATATAGAAGCCCATGGAGTTATTTTATTTCAAAATCAGAGCAAATTAACTTCAGGCTTATTCTTTCACATTACTAATTATTTTGAGATTATTTAATCAGAGTCATATGTAAGATGGACTGGCTGCCAGTCTGCATTCAGAAGAGTGATGAAAGAGGTGAGTTTTAAGGAGGGGTTTGGAAGCTGAGAAGGCAGTAGCTATTTGGATTTTTGTCAAGGAACTTTCCTCAAAGGTGAGGGAGTATGGAGATAGTATGATAGCTGGTCATTGCCTTAAGATTTCTCTGAAGTCTGGGGATGCTGAGAGAACCTGTTTTGGTGGTATCAATGACTTAGTGAATTCAGACTTACCTATTGTCATTAAAACTTTGGCTCACTATCTTTACAGTCTTTACAGTCTGCTTTCAGCAGAGTTGCTGGCAAACATTGTGAATTCTGAGTAGCAGATCCCAAAATTTGTGGTCCTGCAATGATTTAGCACGTTGGCTAACAACTCCACTGAAGTCAGTGGAACTGCCTTGTGCTTTCAGGTAGTGGTACTCATCAGTTGCACTACTGAACACTTATTTCATTGCATTGTCATTAGAATTAAAGGACAGGCTGATTTTATTTTCTTTCACAAGGTTGGTTGGTTTTTGTTTGTTTGTTTTTTTCAGTGGTTTTTTTTTTTTTTTTTCATACTGATTGTTTTCACCCAGCAAAAGCTTAGTGTTGTTCACATCTCATGGTGTTACAATCTGTCACTGTTGGAAGTTTGACTAAGTCAATCTTGTATACTTTTACTGTATTGTGTTTGCACCCCAGGCAAAAAAAATCTGGTTACTTCAAATAAATCTTTGAAAATGAGTAGGTTTTGGACAGCTACAGTACCTATGTCCTTTCTGGCATATCAATGGATGTGTAGGCTCTTTCTAGAAATAGACC
Source organism: Buteo buteo (assembly GCF_964188355.1). Lineage (NCBI taxonomy): Eukaryota > Metazoa > Chordata > Aves > Accipitriformes > Accipitridae > Buteo > Buteo buteo. The sequence goes on along the minus strand of NC_134189.1, from coordinate 23,426,369 downwards.
CACATATTCAACTCCTCTCTGATCCCTTCCCAGCTTTGTTGCTTTTGTGCATTTCTAGTGTCTACTCATTTCTCAATCCTTCTTCCCTCATGGGAATTTTCCCCACCTAGCTTTTTGTAGATACACTGAAGGAAATTTTACACTGTTTTAATTGACGGATATTGCCATGATATTGTTCTGAGTTAAGGTCTGTCCAGGAGCTTGTAGTCTGCAATGGATGCCCTAGTCATTCACTAATAGTTCTGCATTGCCTTCTCTTCTCTGAATGGGAGAAGAAATGCACAGTATATCATAATGCCCTAAAGACACAGAATCATCTGCGGGAAAGACATCTAAAAATATTGACAAATTACTTCATTTAACTGATATATATTATACCTTATTTATAGCATCCTTTACTTTAGAGCGACAGATTTCAATGAACCAATTAGGTCTCTGTACACTTCATGTTGAATGAAACTGCGACAGAACTGACATTTATTGAATAGTATGACAGATATTCGAAGAGTAAATGAACATGTAGTCATTGATTAGGCGGTTATGAAAACAGTGTTCAGGTTTGTACTTGTAATTTATTTTGGTGTGTAGAAGACAACAAAATGAAATATGTCTACCAACAAGAAAACCAGATCTCAATTTTCCTGAAAATTCACCCTAGGGTAATAAGTTGTTTTGTATAACTTAAAAGTGATACAACATATGTAAGGAGAAGATTGCTGACAACTCTTGTTGACTACATTATTTTTCTATTATGTCAACTGCAGAAATGGAGTACTACCAGTGCACTACCAGAGAGCGAGCATGACAGGAAATCTATGTTCATGTATTACATTTTTTTGCAATTAAAGACAGTTGGAAGTGGAATTTCCTGTGAAGAAAACAAAAATGTGCTTCAAAAAACTGAAATCTTTTATTTTGAGGATTTGGCACTACAAACTGAAAAATTCAGCCAGTACCCACTAAAGAGAAAATTCTATTTTTGTTCAGAGAGACAAAAGGTTATTTTCAAGGCACATTATGTACTTTCTGTGACACTATTTTTATTTATTCAAACATCTAATGAAACCATATAGAAGGCATTTTCATGGAAAGTATTTATCTACCTCTAAACATGATGAATTGGTTGCAAAAAATATTCTGTCAAATGTTCAGTCTTAAATCATCTTTCAGGACAAATGACATGCTGGGAAAAGATACTTTTTGAGCAATTTTAACTCTGTGTATACTTCTGGATATGATAATACAGTTATATTTGATGAGTGAGAATGGGCCACACTCAAATATGAGTATGAATGACAGACAGTATGAGAAAAAACAGGACCAGCTGAAAGCATTGGTCCATTCCCAGAGCTATGATGTCTCTGGTATTAGTGAGATTTGGTGGAACGAGTCCCATGACTGGACTGGGGGGATGGAGGGCTGTAGGCTGTTCAGGAGGGATAGGCAGGGCAGGTGAGATGGAGGAGTTGTACTGTATGTAAGGGAGAAGTTTGGCTGTGCAGCCCTTGCAGTTAGGGATGATATGGTTGAGAGCCTCTGGGTGAGGATTAGGGGGATGGAAAACAAAGCAGATGTCGTTGTGGGTGTCTGCTATTGATTGCCCAGCCAGGATGATGGGACTGATGAATTACTCTAGAGGCAATTAGGAGAAATTTCTGGATCGGTAGCGCTTGTCCTTATGGGAGACTTCAACTTCCCAGACATTAAGTGGGAATACCATGCTGTGACAAGCGAGAAATTCCTGAAGTGTGTTGAAGATAATATCTTGTCATACGTATTCAGTGAGCCAACTAGGAAAGATGCCCTCCTAGACTTGCTATTTGTGAATAGAGAAGGACTTGTGGGAGATGCGATGGCAGGTGGCTGTCTTGGCCACAGTGATCACAAAATGGTTGAGTTTAAAATTTTCATTGTAATGAGAAAAAAGGTCAGCAGAGTTGTTACTCTAAATTTCAAGAGAGCAAACTTTAAGCTACTCAGGGAGCTAGTTAGCAGCGTCCCCTGGGAATCTGCTTTTGAGGGCTTAGGAGTCTATGAGTGCTGGTCAGTTTTTAAGAACCATCTTTTAAAAGCACAGGAGCAGGCAATTCCAGTGTGTCGTAAGTCAAGCAAGTGGGGCAGAAGACCGGCTTGGCTGAACAGGGAACTCCTCATGGAGCTCAAGAAGAAAAAGAAATTGTACTGTCTCTGGAAGCAAGGTCAGACTTCGCAGGAAGACTACAGAGCTGTGGTTTGCATATTCAGGGAGCAAAGAGGAAAGGCCAAAGATCATCTGGAGTTGAAACTGGCCAGTGTTGTGTTAGACAATAAAAAGTCTTTTTAAAGTATGTTAATAGAAAGAGGAGGTCTAAGGAAGATATTGGACCAATACTTGTTGAAGATGGTCACCTGACAAATAGGGATGGAGAAAAAGCGGAGGCCTTCAATGCTTGTTTTTGTCTCAGTCTTTAATATTAATGATAGATCTTGGGCTGCCTGGTCCTCTGAGTTGGAGGACCACAACTGTGGGAACAGTTTGTGGACACTGAATTTGTAAGGGACTATCTGTATCAGCTGAAAGTTCCTAAGTCCATGGGGCCTTATGGAATTCATCTCGGAGTACTGAAGGAGTTAGCAGATGTTACAGCAGCACCCCTTTCAATCATCTGCCAAAGGTCTTGGGAGTCTGGGGAGGTCCCCACTGACTGGAAGTTAGTCAGTGTTATAATTTACAGGAAGGGTTAGAGGGAAGACCCAGGAAACTACAGACCTGTTAGTCTAACCTCAGTACCTGGAACAATTATAGAGAAGACCATACTGGGTGCTATTGAAAGGCATTTGAAGGGCAATGCAATCATCAGGCACAGTTAATATGGTTTCATGAAGGGAAAGTTCTGTCTAACTAATTTTATATCCTTCTATGATAAGGTTTCCTACCTAGTGGATGATGGAAAGGCGGTAGGTGTCATTTTTTTCTGAATTTCACTAAAGGTTTTGATTGTGCCCCTCTTAGTATCCTTCTGGACGAGTTGTCCAACTGTAAGATGAGCAGGTAGATGGTGCGCTGGGTGAACTGGTGGAACAGCAGGGCTCAAAGGGTTGGAGCGAGTGGGGCTGTGTTTGGCTGGTGACCAGTCACCAGCGGTGTTCCTCAGGGCTCGATTTTATGGCGAGTTTTGTTCAATATATTTATCAATGATCTGGATGTGGGAGTTGAATTCACCATTAGCAAGTTTGCTGGTGATACCAAACTGGGAGGTGCCGTTGACTCTCTGGAGGGACAAGAGGCCTTGCAGAGGGATCTGGATAGATTGGAGCATTGGGTTATGATTAATAGGATGAAATTCAACATGAACAAATGCTGGATTCTGCACCTGGGTTGGAGTAACGTTGGTCCCAAGTATAAATTGGGAGCGGGGTGCCTGGCGAGCAGCCCTGCAGAAAGGGGTCTGGGGTCTGGTCGGCAGCAGGTTCAGTGTGAGCCAGCGGTGTGTGCCCTGGCAGCCGAGAGGGCAAACCCCATCCTGGGGGGATCCGACACAGCCTGACCAGCCGGTCAAAAGAGGGGATGATCCCGCCGTGTTCAGCGTCGGTGCAGCCCCACCTGGAGTACTGTGCGCAGTTCTGGGCCCCACCATGTCAGAAGGTTGTCTGTGTTTCAGGAAAAAATACTTCATATCTCTGAGAAGCTCCCTAGAGCTTCACATCAATCTGAATCAACAAAAGCTAGGTCCTTGCTCTTAAAACTGCCGCATAGCCATAAACCTGGCATCCTTGATTCTAATGGCATGTGTTCATGTGCTGTTAGACCATACCAGCAAGTATTAGCTAGGAATAATTTATTCTGCCAGGGGCAGTATAATTGGCAGCAGGTAAAGGCCCTTCCTGCTTTGTCTGCTTCTTTTATTCCCAGTTATAAAGTCAAAATAATTACTCTGCCTTTCAGTCATCTCCCTGCAGGTCCGAGTTTAGTTAGTAAAGATGTTTCTTGTATTAACAATTCTGCACTGAGTTTTCTTCTGGAAGTAGCCTGTTAAGGACAAGAACTTTTTGGAATTGAAACCCTTACAGATTCACATTAGTGCTGTTTTATGGGAAAATATCTTCAGAGAAGGCACTTATTTTAATTACAGATTTAAACATACGTGTATAGCAAATTCTATCTTTTTTTTTTTTCAGTTTAGTGGATTTTTGGAAGTGACATGCTAATGTACAATATTTTATTTACTCAGATGTATGAAATCACAGAAGAAGGGGGAATACTCAAAAAGTTAAATGAAATATGGTGCAAAGTGACTGAACCTCTGCAACCCCAGGTGCCACAACAAGAAAACACCAACATGAAAAGCCTGTCCTACCCTTTTTCCAGAGAGAAAATATATTTGTGAGTACTTTAAATTGTGTTGAGCAATTTAGAAAGCTATAACTTATCTTTTTAAGTGTTGTCATTTTTTTCTACCAGTATTTCAATCAAAAATCAGAAATTCATTGAGTATTTCTGGAAATCCTGTGGAAATATCCAAGTTGTCACATTATTCCTGGATAGTATTTCCAAGTGATAAAAGCATATGTCTGCATACAACTAAATTTATTGAAGGCCAAGTAAATAGAACTAAAGTAAATGAACATGCATTGACACTGAGTTCAGTTTCAGTGGATTAACAGAAATCTAAGTTGCAGAGACTTTCTGTCAGTGTTCTACTTCCTTCTGCTGGATAAGGCACTGGCAGCAGTGCACCAAATAAAATATCTATGTTTTTAGCTTGAACTGTAAAAATCCTGATTCCTGATCATTTGGTTAAGGACATTACTGCCTGTTTTGAAAAAAGAAAGAACTAGTAGAGAACTGATAATATTTTTCCTTTTGATAGATTTATTATAGTACTTAAAACTTGCCTAATAATATGCGGATAAGGAATTCTTGACACCTGCCCTTTCACTCAGAATAATACTGGGCCCAGTTTGACATCAAACACTCCTTTTTTTCCTCATGGGTGTCTCCTTGTATTTATATCTGATAAATAAAATTCAGTAATAAATATAATGACCCACCATATCATTTATTGTCCTCTCTGACAATTTTAATTAATACTGAATACAAGTCAAATTGATTGAGGGGAATAAACTGGGAAGCTAATTTCACATATGATGTTTTTAAGGTTTAAGGGAATGCATAATTCCAGTGGAATGTTATTTGAAAGCAAGTGAAATGTTGACTGGTTAGTTGTCTGGGAAAGAGCAATGAACATCTGCATTAGGCTAGTTGAAACCTAATAACAACCTCAGAATGTTATAGAGCTGAGTGTATGTTATAAGGAAAAGATTAAAAGGTCATCTTGTGTAAACAATAGAGGGGCTCTCCTTACTCAAAAGGCATTTTATGTTAGTTAATATTTTTCCATTTTTATGCCCACCATCATTGCAATCCAGGTAGAACTCTGAATGACTAGGTCTTAAATAGCACAGTCTATTATGCTGTGCTATTTCATCTATATTTCCTTTAAACATCTGATTTTCTTACTTGCTATGGTTTCTAATGAATTCTGAATCAGAATCTTATATGTTGTCTTACTTATTACTACCATGTCTGAGAACATAACGGATTTTTTTTTTCTCTCAACATTTTAGGTATAACATTAAAGACAAAGACACCTTTTTTGACAATGCTACCCGCAGCCGAATAGTAAGTAAACAAAAGTAACATATCATAGACTTCTTGTGCTGAATGGGATTTGCTTTAATACTGAGTGTTGTTGACTACTTTGCTAATTTCATCAGTTCCCACAGTTCTCTGTCCCTGCAAAACACTAAGCAGTTATAAATAAGTAAGAAATACCCTTCTGGACCGCCCCAGTGGTCCAGGAGTAGGAGATACTATGTAGGGAAACACTGCTACTGTCTCCTCTCCGTTGTTCAAAGTTGTTATTAAGCCCTGCTTCCTAATATTTAATGAGATTTTATTCCATAAAAGGACCTCCTCTACAGTTCTATAGTAACTTCCCAGCTCCAGCAGTCTTTGGAGAGAAACCTTGTATCATGTTCCTGAGATCCTGCTAGGTCTCCAGCAGGCTGGTGAGGCAAGGTTTCTCTTCACATATGCAATGCCAACTCCTCCCTAATTTAATCTGTTTCCTGAGGAATAAAATGTTCATCCATACACACTTGGGTTTCATAGATAGAGCATACTTACTGATCACTTTATGTGCATCTTGAGGTTTTACTTTCAAACATGGAAGTGAAATGTTTTTTTACAAAGTTGGATTTTCTTGTGATTTTCTTTAGTATAAAATTCTCATTCTACCTGAAGTCCTTATATTTCATCTAGTTTTATAAGGATGTGACACAGCAGGATTTAGTGTACAAATGTTAGGGCAGATAATCTACTAGTAAGACTTACCATAGCATTGTTAAGTGTTAACTAGTGGCCTCAATCATGCATTTATATACGAGTGAAGTGTATGATGTAAATGTATGTGCAAATGAACTCTACAGAAGCATCTTATTTTAAAAAGTTTTGTTTTATTGCTAGCTCCATAATTAAAATAATGCTAAAAGATGATTTGTGTGTTGTATCACTGTTCTTTTCCACAGGTACGTGAAATTTTGAAGCGCACATCTACAAAGGCCAGAAACAGCATGGGTAAGAAGGAGGGAAGATAATTATATATGTTGTTTTGAAAGGAATTGCTTAAGTATCTTACAGAATATTTATTTTTCTAGCAGAACACAAAAGTATGCTGGCACATTTTCACAAAAAATAGATTGAAACAAATGCTTTGTCTGAGGATTAAAATCAGAATTGTGGTCCATGGTTTGGATAGGACATGGTAATGGAAGCTTGTTTTCCATTTCTACAGGTGTAGGATCTGGCATATAACTTGCATTTCTTGAGTTGTTATAAAACTGGATTTGATTATTATATGATCTGCTTTTGAAAATTCAGATGTCATCTACAATATGTTGTATTATTTCTCCCAGGAGTGGATTTTTCTTGCCATTTCAATAGAATAATATATCTTTCCAGATTATTTTTATCACTGCAGCTTTAAAAATTATGTCCATGAGCTACATAGTGAAAAATATGACTTAACAATGACTGTTTTGAAGATATTATGTGATACTTTTGGGGTAACTTTGAAATATTTGGAGCTTTTGTTTTCCTGAGGTTCAGAACATTTACAGATGTGCTTACTCTCTTTTCTCTACTCTTTTCTTTCATCCATTGTGATATGATGACACACATCTCCCTGGTGGCAAAGTAGTGCTCCTTGTCTGGCATGTTTTCTGGAAGTCTTTCTGTAAGCTTGTCCACTTATGTGCAGATCACAATGTCCTAGAATAATGTACTTGCAAAGAAAAGTGTGCTGTAGCAACAGATTCCTGCACAGTCTTGGTGTAACTTTATGCTGCAGTAATAGATTTCTTTGGTATAGCAGCTGGAGTGGAAAAACAGATTAATTTAGGTTCCCCTAAAATAGAGATACTTTTTTTTTCCAAATTATATAAAAAAAAAAACCCAAACAAAATACTTTCTCTTTTTCAACCAAAAATATTTGGCTTTGCCCAAGTACAAACATTTAAATTTATGATTATTACACTGTTTCCTTTAAAAAAAAGAAGAGATGTTTGAGAAAATGTTAGGCATTCTTAATTTCTAAAACATTATTCAGCTGGTGTGTGTTTTGTTCACTGTTTGCTCTGTGTTGTTCTATGTTTTGATCTGCTGAAAGGCTCTGGTGGGGCAGTAGAGAGGAATGCTACCTTATTTTGCTGGATTGCTCCACTGGCACCTAGGGAACCCTTCTGGTGACTGGGGAGCCAATGCTTTCCCTGGGAGCTGTGGAGCCTGTGCAAGTAGATATTCTAGAGTGCAGGATTTTAGAGACAAGGCACTGTAAGGTATATAAAACAAGAAGCTTGAAGTGCAGCAGGGACTTTAAGCCTGTTGACATAAAAGCCAGCCCCCAGAGCTGACACTTTCCCAAGGGATCCAGAGAGACTGCATAGAACCTGTTGAAACTTTTAAGATTTTTTTAAGTTGTTGGGCTGAGAGAAACTTGAAAGAAGCAACCAGTCCTACAAGGACACAGTAGGTAGGGAAAGAGCATTTTACCAATTTTTTTTTTTCCTCTTAAAGTTTTCTCTTTTAATAACTTGTTCTGTTTTATAGTGTAATAAAAACCATCATTAGAGATCAAAGCACTAGTAGTGATTTTTCAGGCTTTTTTTTTTTTACTCTAAGGGGAAAATACAGGCTGATCCACTTCAAGGTCAGGTCAGCTCAAGATCCCATTTGACATGAAGCAAATATTTTAACCCTCCTGTCCTTCCCGTCTTTCTGGCCCATAGCCAAAACATGTTTATGCATCGCCTTTCACCTAAATACACTAATTGTTTTGGTCTTCTGAGATCCTCCCTGAAAAGTCCTATGCTTCATATGATGCTAAGGTTTTCCCATTTCACTGGTCTTAAAACCACTCATCATGAGTGGTTTAAAAGATTTCTTTAAACATCCTTGGTTTATTCTGGTTTTGTTTTGTTTTTGTTTTTGTTTTAAGATTCCATTGCTTATTTTGCACAAGAGGTAGGACAGTGATGTTGGAAGTACTTGTAGCAGTCTTTGGTTTTTATAAACATATGCTTCATAATATAATAGGAGGAAAATAACATTTCAAACATATTTGCTTATTGATTTTTACATCTGTGTAAGGCTGAATCTGATTCCACTTCTATGACTTTATACAAGGAAGGCATATTTTCTTCTAGCATAACTCTGAACTGTTGTAAACTTTCCAAATATGGAATGCTTTCAGTAGAAGACTTGACATTATCCAAACATGAAGATTTCCCAATTCTATTAATGCATGTAGTGGTATGGGTATTTGTGTTTGTATCAAGGAAGGAATGTATTGGTAATGTCTATCTAGCATCTCTGACCAGAGGGTTTTTCCCAAACATTTCAGAATGATAGCTGTGTAATTTGACTATGGAATTTTTTAATCCCTAAAGACAAGCTAGCTGGTTACTTTTTACTGGGTGTTGAAAGCAAAGAGGTCTGGAGTAAACTAGTAATCTTAGCTTTAATTGTAATCTCATGGAACAACTGTTTTTGCCTGTGGAGACTGAAGACAGAATGGCTATACGAGTCGCAGGTCTTGAGGGCTGGTAGTGGTGTTGTGTACATCTATAGGTGCTGGGGATTCAGTTGCTAAAGCCCTTGTAGTATGTGATCACCGTGATAGTGCCATGTCCCTGTATCTTCCTGTACCTTTCACCAGGCTTTCTGTCTGCAATCTTTAGGACTCAGCAGTTTTTGTCCTGGTGCATCCAGCTTTCTGGCATAACTGTGAATTTGGTGAGCACAAACTGATTTAACTCCTGCAAACAAAGCAGCATCGTTTCAAACTGAGAAGGATGGCCATATCTATTGATATGAGGAAGGGTAGAAAACCCTTCCTTGGTAGGCATGAAGGGTAGAAAACCCTTGCTTCAGTTAAAACGAGACCTGATCTAGTATTAGTTGACAGAGAGTAAGAGTAAGGGTTTCTTCAATCACAAACTTCTGTGGAAGCGGTTTTTTTCCTTGTTTGGGTGTGTCAGTGGGGTTCCACGGTTCTGATCATCGTCAAGCTTGAAGAAGGACTTCCTCCTGCTTTCCTCCTCAGTCACATGCCTCTTTGCTATCAGGATGAGAAAGTGGTCAAAATAGTCTTTGTATCATACTAGTTCACTCAAGAAAAAGCACTATATGGAAGTAAGCCTTCCTGTGAAAACATGTTTTCCATAGCCAGGTACTTCTAGGTTGGTATATACTCATCTTGACATGATTTTGAATATTTTTAGTAATACAGCTCATTCCCTTTTGTAATGTCATGAAATAAAATCTGTAATAATTTTTTCTGTTTAGCTGTGCCTAGCTGTTGACCATCTTATTTTTTTTTCCTTTAGGTATTGGCACATTAATAGCAAATAATGTTTATGATGCAGCATACCCACTTCATGATGTATGTATATACTATTAAAAATGTAGTTCTCTGATGGTATCACTCAATAGTGCATAGACATTAATGTTTATTGCCTGTGACAATGAAAATATACTCTAAGCGTGTGATTCCAATATGAAAACTCTTACATAAGTACATTTCAAGTTGTGACCTAAAAGTAAAATCAAGAATGTAGGAACAGCTGAGCAATCATTTATTGAATTTTATCTGTTTTTACATCAGCTATTACATTACTTTCTTTCTCTAGGGTGAATATGAAGGCCAAAATGACGACATGAATGAAAGAAAGGTAAAATATGTTGCAAAATTAATTTTGTATTAGATTTGATGTGATAAATGTGAATTAATGTCCTAAATGCTATTGTAAAGCATTAGCCAGTGTTCAGTCAAGTAAATGCTCTTACAAATGCACATATTTTTGCATTACTTACTTTCCTGTATTTCTGCATATAAAAAATTTTTCACAAGACTTTTCTTAAAGACTTCGTATGAAGTATTTCAGTGAACTTAATTTGATATTTACATCTTGAAATGCTTCAAGTTTCCCTCCGCATGCATAGACAAGATTTTTCAACCTGTGAGGAAGCAAAAGTTGCTAAATAACTTATATGATTAGTTTTTTTCCGTAACCAAATGGTACTATAGAACAATGGTTACTAGAATACAACAAAGCTGTATTTTTTCATTTGATTGTGCATTCAATTAAATTATGTGCAATTTCCAAAAATCTGCTTCCAATTATTTTGTAAATAAAAAGTTTCTAGCTATCAAAAGACTTTTGAAAATATATCATCCACCAACTGTCTGCACAAGAGAAATGGGTGCATAATCAAAGACTTTGTGAATTCAGACTGGTTTTAATACTTATGCTTACTGTTAGAAATGAGCAAAACCTTTTAATTGCTGTAATTGGTTAAGATCCATTCCATATTGTTCTCTAATGTTTGCTTTTTTTTTTGTGATATACAAACAATAGGATAGGAAATGAAGAGGGAAATTTGTGGGGAGAGAAAGGGGGGGAGGCAAGAATGAAAAAAAAGAGAATGTTTGGATGCCTAAAATAGTTACTGTACTAGAAACTAAATTGCACACATACTTGGTGATTTGTAAATTATTTCATACATGTTTTTAACTCTGTGTTATTATATGTTGGTATGTACCATCTGTTGCTTGAAGGAGAGGTAAGAAAATGCCATTAATTTGGCAAAACACAGTGTAGTTCTCAAGAGTGTAATTGCCACAAATGATGATTATTTAAGCATTTGAAGTGAAGACTGAGTTCATAGGTCATACAAATAAATTTGATTTCTCCAGTGCTGGTTTAGAAAAAATTTTAAAATATAATCTTTGTAGTTTTTGGTAAATAGTGTTAACATTTAGCCACTAGATGTCTTCATGTGCCGTATACAATTTAATTTAGTAGATGAACCTTGGTAAGCAAAAGACACAAAGTTGGAAAACAAACTATAAAGACGCTTGTATATTTATGTCTGTTATTTCAAACTTTTTGTTCATGAAGAAATTGTCTACTCTGCCCTTGCAGAATTTTCTCTGAGTAAGTCGCAATAGTGATACAGTAACGGACTCTGAAAGTCAGCTACGTAGTTTACTGACTTACAAGGTTAGCAAAATCTTTAGAGAAGAAGGGTAAATGAACATTAGTCAATGGAGGAAGATTGGGTACTGTGGAATAGGGGGGAAGAGGGCCTAAAAGGACTAGTGTCTGGAAAAATATTCACCCTACTAGCTGTATTTTGTGCTGCCTTCTTTTTATTCTGCCTATTAGGCTCAGTTATGAAGTGTTAAGTATTAAAAACATAAAAGCTTCTTTCCAGAAATACTTCATTGATTATTCACATATGTCTCTGCTGCCTAGCCATTGAATCTGCTGTAGTATTTCTATGCATAACATCATCTGTTTTCTATCTGAATCTAATAGTCTCAGTGTTTAATTTCCTGAAAAGCCCTGATCAGGTTTAAAGGAAAGGGGGGCATTTTTGACATTTTTTTTTTTCTCTGCCCCTTTTTATTTTGTCCGTTTTAACTTATCTGTGTCTTCCATTTCAATTGTCTGTTGTATAAGCCCCCAAAATAATGAACTGAGCCTGTCTGGGACACTTACGCCAATAAGGCAGCACAAGTAATTAAGGTTTATGTACCAGTTCATAATATAAAAGGTTAATCCTTATTAGCCCTCTTCAGGACTTCCTTGGAGAAAATGCACAGTGAAACAACACTTTTGTCACATCCTATGAGAATTAGAAATCTGCAGTCAATGAAACCCACTCTTTTCCTAAGACTGTTGATTGGAGTAAAGGAATTTCCCTGTTTTGGTGTGATTTCTGCTCTAGAAAAAAAATCTTTTTAAGAAAGCTATTGCACAGCAGCATGGTATACTCGCCATGAATATAAACACTGACTTGGTCATCTTTAAGCTTCTAGCCCACCGGCAAATTGTAACCCTTCATTGCTAGCAGTATGTTTGACATTGAGAAATACAGGAAGGCTTTGTTACCTATCTGGGAAATACACTGCTATATACTACAACAACATCCCTAGAATATTAGAAGCAGATTGGAAAGTGTTATTATAAACTTATAGAAAATATTGCTTTTAAATGAAGCTGATAAAATACAATAAACTGCACTACAAAACTCTTCCTAGAATTCCTTTCAATTTAATAAATTTCATGAAAGGAAGCACATTCCAGCTTCCAGATTAAGCTTAATCTTGTAAAATCGCAGTGTTGAGACTGAGGTTTAATGTGGACAACACACGTGAATGGAAAACATTCATTCCACAAACTTACCTTCAGTGCTATGGCTTTTGGAAGCAGAATAACCAGTGTGATTCTGTAGTCTGACATAATGCATAGCAACCTGTTCCTCAATGGACTGCAATTTTAGAAAGACCTTTCTTTTTGCTCTTCAAATTCCATTCTGGAGCTATGTTCAAAACAGCTTTTAAGTAGTTTTAAGAATTTAATAGCTTTAACTTTCTTGTTTTGTATATTTCAGTGAATGCATCTATTAGTATCATTATTTACGGAAATAAATAAAATTGTAGGTAATGTTGCAGGGTAATGGCATGGGGTGATTTTGAATAGGTAACCATAAGTATTCATATGAAAATATCAATATGGCAGCTAGGGCAATCCTCTTCAACTCCTGTTGATGCCAAAGAAAATCAAACCCCTCATTTCTTTCCACAAGCACAAAGCATTTTGCAAGACTGTGCTCTGTAAGAGCAATATTCTAAAGCCAAGACTCCACACTCCTTGAATCTCATTGCCGAATTCCCAATTGCTTCAACAGTGTAGGGTTTACTCCCTGATCTATGAACAGAAAATACTTTATGCTGTATCTTTAATGAGTATGCAATAACATAGCTGTTCACTTAAATGGTTGCAAGCCAGTTACCATATTCTGAACAATAATACTTCATGGGGTGCGTGTTGCAGAATCCAGGTCTTAATCGCTCACTTGATATTAATTTAGTTCTTTCACATAGCATCTGCAGGAGGAGAGGCATTATAAACAGTAGAAAAATGTGATTGGAAAACCTCAAAATATGTCAAGATAAATCTGCAGTTACAGCATCTGAAATTTCCCCACACTTGGTTTAATTGTGCTGTTAACTTCATAAGATGGTGTAGCGTGCTGCTAGCTGTCAAAATGGGCCATCTGACAGATGCAACTGTTGACGACTGCAAAAACTATACGTACATTGTTACTAACATCCTCTCCAGCTCTTGCATACTTGCATAACTCCACTGTGCAATAATCTGTTATTTACTGGGAAAAAAGTGCCATGCTTAATGAGCATCTATTTTGCAGATAGAACTTAAGAGTTTACAATCTAGTCTGCAAATAAGCTGATGATTTCCACATATTACACATTTTGAAAAAAACCTATGCCTTACTGTTCTAAAATTACTGATTTTGACTATCTTTGGAGTTCCTTTTTTTCTGTTAAAGGAAAAAAAGTAAACAAATATTTAATTTAACTTCTCTGCAGAATATCCTCTGTATGTACCTGGTTGTGTATTCGTGTGCATGCGTTTCTCGGTTTGTGTCTTCCTCCCCAGCAGATTTAAAACTTATTGTCCAATCCTATCCAGATTTTACAGAAGAAGTCTCCAAGGTATTAACCCAGCAATTACGTTGCTTCACATTAACTACAATTTCCCTGAGAGAGGTGAGGGACAGTCAGTTAGTGCTCACAGCAAGGGAGGATCTGAAGTATGAGGTCATCTCTTGGAGCCAGTGGATGTTCCACACAGAAGCTCCTTCTCTAAGCACAGTTTTGTCACTAGTCCAGTTTTACTAGGAATGACGTGGTGCCTAATTTTAAAGGAGCTGATCTCACCTCTTACATGCTACTCTTTTTCTGGACCCCCTCCACTTCTTTTTTGAAGAGAGGGGCAAAAGGCTTGACACCTGTCTTTTTGGATGATACAGATTTATAATCTATAAATAGTGATGAGGTTAATTTAGTTTCATTTATCATCATATTCTAGTTATTTGTTTATTATTTTTTGATGCACTCCGTACTTCAAGAAATAGTTTTCAATGAGCATGTTGTCTTAAACTGTCTACAGTCCTTTCATAGCATGAAACTGTGAAAGGAACATGAACAACTCAGGTGGTTCCACAGAAAATGTGACTCTTTTGCATGGGACTGCCCTGATTTTTATTTTCCTCTGAAGATAAAATATGGTGAACAGCAATCTAACAAAAGATCATGCTGACATTTCCTCTGAGCTTCCTTTGGTCTTCACATCATTCTGGAAAGCTTCATTTATTAGTGTCCTTTCTGGATTATTAATAAATTCATACACAGTTATAAAATGTACGGCTATCAAATGAACTCTTTCACCAAATTGTAAATTGCATGGTAATTTCTATCCAGCAGCTGGCTTTTGTTTCACAACAGTGTGATGACTTTCACACCATAATTACCAGTTTCCTTTACAGCCTCTTGTAAAAGAGTGTCAGAGGTTTTTTTTTTTTCTTTTTGAAAGTTCAACAAAGTTGTGTCACATCACAGCAATATGAGAGGGAACGAGGAAGACTATGAGAGTCCCTTGCCTGTTGCAGTTGAGTGTATTGTCGTTAGTTTACCACAGGTCCAGAAATGTTTCCTTTTATCCCTGACTCTGTTCCTGCTGGATTCCTCCCATTGTAAGAAGTTTCTGCAGGATCTGTGCTTTCCGTTGAGCTGTCTGTAAGCCGTGGGTGAATTTGCATTTCCAACAGTAAACCCGTGAACTTTTGTGTCCATGTGCAGCATGGGGAGAGAAGGGGCTTTTATATGGGCTCTACTGGGACTAGTAGCTGCAGGAGCTGAGCAGGAGAGCAGACTAGTTGTGACACAACTATTACCTCTTGGTGTGTTTTCACATACCTGTTTACCAGTTTGGAACTCTTACCTCAGTTCACTTCACCTTGGACCTGGAAACACTGGTCAGTACTTATCTATGGTGTGATTCCAGACATTAAATAAATTACATCATAGGAGAATTTCACTCTGTAAGGATTATTTCTAGCATCTTTCCAAAGATTTTCATAAGACTACAGCATCTTTTATTTTTCCTTGTGAGCCTTTCTATTTAACATCACTATCTAATAAATGTGGTGGGGAGGGGGTAGTTGTGTGGAGAAAGACGTGTGTACACCATCCTCACATTGCTGGCTTGCTTGGAGTCTTCCATAACTGCCTGAAAAATGTACTTGGAAGTTTGGATTGAAGCATGGGAAACTGCTTTTTTTGGTACATATATTTTTAACTCTTAGAAGATGTTTGTAGAAACAGATGGAACCACTTGTTTCTAGTTAATTTTCTGTTGTGTTTTTTGTTTTTGTTTTTTTTATTTTTTTTTTATTTAGTTGCTGTATCGAGAATGGGCAAGATATGGAGTATTTTACAAGTTTCAGCCTATTGACCTCATAAGGTAATATGGACTTGGGTAAAACACTAAGGGACCTGGTTAGCTGATACAGATTAATTAAGTTCCTTCCAGTTACTTCAGCAAATGAAATCTTGGATTGATCAGAGCATTAAAAATAATGCTCTCACTGTTTTTCTGGAGCTCTGATGATAGTTTACTGTAGCAAAAAAACACTAAATAACAACATACCTTTGTTTTTGTATAGTGCTGGAATGTCATACTTCAGATTTAAAAAACCCAAACATTAATTGTTTCAAAAAAGAGGAATTCCCATTTACATTGATGAATTTTTATTGGAGAGTATGGTCACAAAATCTGGTGAATAATCAGAAGCTGGTGTTCACATCATGAATCAGTGTGAAAGTATTTGACAGTTTTGAAATTGATTTGATTTTTTTACTCCTGGTTTTACAAGTTTTATTCATCTGAGCACATCCATATGTGTTCCCAGTGTTTTTTGTATACTTTAAATTTTGATGTTACAAACATAGAAGAAGTTGGGCTTAAAATAAGACAAAACAAAACAACCATGCTTTTTAAGGAATTTTGACAATATCTCTACAAGAAAGCCAAACCAAACAAAAACATTTTTTGTTGTATGCTACAAATACTGAATAAAGAAAAGGAAATGTTTGTGAAAACTGCTGGCTTGAAATATTACGTAAGTTATATCTAGGAATAAATGAACTGTGATATTAACAAACAAACAATAAAAAAAAAATCTGTTTCTGGTTAATTTGTATACAAAAGAAAGATGACATTTGTTAGCGATAATCTTTTGAATAATCGAACTCCAACTAGGTTTTAATATACGATCCGCCCCTACATGCAAAAGCTGGTGTTAGTAATATGGATAATCAATAATCTTTGCAAAATGCATTTATTGTATTTTGAGTTAAAGTTGAAATACTGCATATAGTGTTTCAAAGACTTAACCACTAACTGTAACATGAGCAGAATTGCTCTTTATTGGGAGCGAGATGTTTCAAATTGGCAAATGGGAGGGAGACCATCAAATCTTACTGAGGTTCTGCAAAGCTTTGAAATTTCCTCTTTTTTGCCTTAATGTTTTTGTGCAGGATTTATGTATTTTTTGAATACAAGTTATTCCAGGCCAGGCTACTGTATGGAATAGGTAAACTCAGAACAAGATTACAACAGCTGGTATGTAGTTAGTAAATAGTACAAACGTTAAGTTAAACTGTGACTGGCAAGAGGAATTCTCAAGTTTTACCAGACCTGACAGCTCAGCTGAATTAAAAATAGAGGTACATCTGCTTACACTCCATCTTCATTTGTATTTTGCTGTCTCCATTATAATGTTTCATTACACTGATATGATTTCATAGAAATTTTGTGGTTTAACCTTCTGTGAGAAAGAAAAAAAAGGACCAGACATGTGCAATTGATTCTCTGTTCTCAGAGATGATTGTGCTTGCTTTTATCTTCCATACTTTGCTTGACTGCAAGTTTGACTGTTACCACTAAAATAAATGTGGTTTTTATTTTCTGGGTAATGCTAGAGCTTTAGAGTATATCTACCTGAAGAATTACCACCCTTTTCTTTCTGCAACTGAAGTAGGTTTTTGCACTTCTGTAACATGGGGGGGGATTTGAGCTCAGTCTCAATGTAGATACTTATTCCCTTGCAAACGTCAGCCGCACTTTGTGGATTTTGATAATTTACTGTGATCCTTCTTTCTTAGACTGATTAGGTTATACTCAACTTTTTTCTGGTTGTGGGAGCACTGGGTAACTTAACAGTTTTATACTCAGGCTTTGATGGACAGAAGAAGCAGCATTTATTTTGCTTTGTCCTCAAAGCCTGTTCTGACTGACTTTTTCAAATACATAATCTCTGTTGAAGTACGTTGCTTAAAAATATTTACATCCCCAAATTAATTAGACTTCTTAGTCTAATTTTTAATACAACTTGCAACAGTATAAATCTTTTTTAACTATTCCTGTTTCACATTTATTCAGTAAGAATGCAAATGAAACTCATTCTTTAACTGAAGTGCCTATGCTTGCAGACTAAGTATGGCACTGTAGAATTATTATAAATCATTCCTGGTGCCTCAGTACCTTGCTTCTGGCCATACAGTTCTTGCCAAGTGATTGTACACCAAAGTTAGGAACCACATATTTGTTATGCTCACTCTTGGCACAGACTGGGGCTTCTCTGAGGTCTCTTCTAAGGTCTGATATCCCAAGGGAATGCTAACTGCATAGTCAGTGTTAGAATATTTTCAAGATCTTAACAACGTAAAACCAAATAAAGGACCGTTACGATACTCACTGACACTTCCATTAACCCCTGTGTCTTAATCTGTAAAAGTATTCTGCTCTGCCTTTATGGACCTCTTTGGACTACAGAGAAAAGCTAATTTTTTTTGTAATTGAGGAAAGGCAGTTGTGAGTGAGGAGGGTTTCACCAAATGAGAACACAGTGGGCGTGACATATTTCTATTCTACAACAAAACAATTTCAGTTAAAAAGGGAATATATAGTGCAGATCATGCAGATAGTACAGTGTGAATTGAGGATTGATTTGTAAAATGTTTATAACACTCCATCTCTCAGTGCACATCCAGATACTAAATAACATTGCTTAAAACAAAGCCTGGCTAACGCATTGCTTTATTTTCAAAAGCACATGAATGTAAATATAGCCATATGAATTCAATTTTTGCCATTCATATGCATCTATTTTCAACTCAGATTAAAAGGATGATAAACACTTTTTGAGAGCGAAATTAAGAATTATTTGCTAACAGGTATCTAGGCTGGACATACTGAAAATGGTTTACCTCCTCTTTCAGTCATCCTTAGACTTGGAGGGCATGAGTGATATATTAACAAGTAGAGAATGAAAGTCACAGTTCTAGGACATGCAGGGCTCTAGAGATTTGTCTGTTATAATATACTTTTTCTCCTCATCCTAATTTAAGTATTCATTTCTACTAGAGAGGAGTTTCTCTAGTGTAGCTTTCTTGTAAGAATGCACTTATCAACAGTAGTTTCTCTCAATCCTTGTAATGTAATCTAACAGGTGCTAAAAAAACCATCTGTGGTTCAGTGATTTTTTTTCTATTTTGATGATGTTCTTTTCTCAAATGAAGATGAGTTCAAAGTCAGTTTTTAGCAATTTTTGCAGTTAATGTATTTGTTAGTTTCTTAAGGGGTAATACTACGTTGATCCAGAGACAGGGAGGACACTCCCTAGGAATTTATGAACCTGAGTGAAGAAAACAGGTTTTGTGATTTTTTTTTTAAATAAATGTTATAGTATGTTAATAAAGTTTTAACAATGTGACTCTAGAATTAATAGGTTGACCTTAGACCTACCCTCTGCTCAAAGCAGGGCTGGCTTGAAAGCCAGATCAAATTGCTGATGAGTTTTGGAATCTCTAAGGATGGAGATCACACAGCTTCTCTGGGCACCCTTTCCAGCACTGCACCACTCTCAGGGAATAAATTTTTCCTTCTGACCAGACCAAATTTTCCTTGGTACTACTTGCAGCCATTGTCTCTTTTCTTAGGGCAGTGCACCTCTAAAGAGTTATAGCAAATCAAGAAAACATACAGCAAGGAGAAGTATAGTAGAATTTATAATAAATTATATTTCTGGTTGAATACCACCTTTATCACTTAGGAGCTGTAAATGACAGAAGTGAGTATGCTAAGGTTACTGGTATCACAAAGAGATGGTTATCCTTATGAGACAAAAGCTTACTTAACTCCTGGAAAACTGGCAAGTTATCTTCTTAATGGACATCTTGAAGCACCTGCAGATGGGAACCTGCGCATGAACTGAAATTCAGATAGACGACCATCATCGTAGAAGGGAGGTCCCCTTTTGTTATCTTGTTATTAATATAAGAATACCTCGCCCTAGGGAAGTCAAGCAGAGCTAACTCATTTTTAACTGCGGTGGAGCTTATTTTAATATCAGTGCTTCTAAAAGGTCTCAGCTCATCAGCTCCTTCTAACCCATCTCATTTCTCATGTTTTTATTTCTATTGCCTATTGCTAGGAATTCACCTAACTTCTTAAAAACTAACAGGCTACATTATCTATAGCATAATGACTTTCAAAGCTCCAAGGGCCTGTATATGCTTATCTTGCTGTAAAGCCTAAAACTGGGAAGACATGGTCATTGTAAAGATTAAGACTATGTATACAATAACTCTTTTTGCAGGAGTAGGTGGAAAAGTGTGTTATCCAAAATATTATTTATAGTGTATAGCATGTAAATCAAAACTTGCCAGTTTCTGTTACTCAAACTGCCTGCCTAATATATTTCCTCCTTCCTATTTTTAGCTATGTTTTAATTTGGTATGGAAAATAGTTTCAACTTCTCGTGTAAGGAATTCTAGCCCTTCATTGCAGTGTGCCCATGTTGAACCTGCTCTTGAGCGAACAGTCACCAGTTCCCCTCTGTTCCTGCATTTGAATGCTGTCTTCCTAAAACACAGCAGCCTGTAACTTTCTCTTCCTGGCAGTTTTTAAAGCAATGACAGACCTATTATGTTCCAAAGTTTGATTGTCTCGGCTCTGGATACTGTTACCTTCACTTTTAGTGTCTTGGGGCCCGTGTAGTGCGGTGTTCAATGTAAGCAGTCAGGCCCCCAAAGTGTTATTACTGGTTTGCCTTTTTACCGTCTTTCATCAATATTTACCACAAAAAACAAAACTGGCTATATCTGCTTACTCTACTTAGGATAGGGTAGTTTTAAAGGAGCGATAAAATAAGAAAAGGGGAGTTCTGCTGAAATGGTGTTTTTATTGTCTTTAGAGATAAGCGTTTCTTCCTTGGCAAAAGTGTGGTTAAGATCAATTTCTGGTACACCATTCCCCTAACTGTGGCCATCTGTCCTGCTTAATACATTAGCAAATCACCACTGCTTTCACCACCGTGCTTTGTAGCCACATCTTCATCTCTTAAGAGAGAACATTTTTCTTCACATACTGTCTAGAACTCTAAGAACTTGAAAATAAAGGTCTGCGGTGCCCTCCCTAATTCCAGAGGTACACTCAAATGTTGTTCAGTCATTGTTCATACTAACTTTGGGGTTATTGATCCTCAAAGTGCAGATTCTCCTGTATGTTTTAATTCCTCTGCTTCCCTGTCACTCTTCTGTTATTATTGTGAATTAACCGAACCAAACATCTGATCTTTATTTTTTTATGCAGTGTAACCACTTTGGCAGAAAACAACCTTGTAATATGTGGTACCTCACAGGGCTTGAACAACGCTCTCTAATGCTTGCTTCAGAGCTAAGCCTAATCAGTCCAGACTAATATTTTGGGAGAGACATATACCCAGCGCCCCACTCTGTGGTGGGCTGGCTGACCCAGCAGGTCAGTCTTACACTCCCCAGAGTCACAACAAATACCTATATATTTTCTGACAGCCAGGTTTCAAAGCAGGAGACGGGGATGTCCATATACAGCCAGCAGACTGAGAGCATTGAGCTCCCTTCACACTCTCCTTCTGCAAGGCTTACAAGACTATCACCAGCTTCCATAACGCTGCGGAGACAAAAGAAAACTCCACCATGGTAGGTGTGCAGGGCAATATCTGGTTCCTAATGCCTGGAGAATAGTTATGTTACACACTTTTCTCTCTGCTGAAGCAACTGCTAGGTCAGGTGGTTTATTCACTATGTTCTGAGTAAGACATCACTTACGGTGTCGGGTCTGTACACTATTACAATGAGGACCTTTTCACTACCTGACTGTTTGATTCCTTCTTTAACAGAAATGCCTTTTCGGTGGAAACCAGGTATGTTTCAGGCTTACCCATTGATTCTTTTCTTTTCTAGCCTCTTTTCTTCACTGTGCCAGTGGGGGTCTTCTCATTTTTGGGGGTTTCCTTTCCCTTTGAGAGAGGATGGAGCTTGCTTTCTTTTTGGATATTAGTGATAAGTATGTTTAGAGTGTTGTGCTTTCCCCCTTAGTCTGGTGAATTACTGTAGCATTCTTCTGAGATGACACTGATTCATAGGATCCTGGAAAGGATCCCCTTATGCCAGGTGGATAAAGATAGTAAAAACCAGTTCTTCTTGGTAAATAACTAAATGACTCTGTTCCCATACAGAAATATGGGAACACTATGCAATTCTTCCCTGACTGTCTTTAGTGGGCATATCTTCAACATTCACAAAGATGCTGAGGCTAAATCCAAGGAATTCTTTATTAGGAAAAAGAGAAAACAGCTTTAAGCCTGGGAAAGTGCAGTAATCGAACAAACATAGCATTAAATAGAAAAATGCCCATGAGCTCTACCAGTAACTTTGGCAGTAGTCCATCTAGCTCCTTTCCAAACCTCTGCTGAGAACGTGCCCGAGGCAATAATCTGAGCATATCTTCTTCCTATAACTGTGTTGCACTTCGAATCCAACATCTTTTTATAGTTCCAAGGAACTCTACAACAAATATTTGTTCCCAACGTGGAGTACGTTCAACTTACAGTTCATCATCATTAGGTACACAAGGTATGGTAGGAAGTGCTGTGCCAGTATTCACTAAGCCTTGAGGATGTTCTTTGTGCGAGTTTTTACAGCAGAGACCTTCCTGGACTGGGCCAGAAGCAGGTGGGACCCTGGAGCGGAGTCCTAGCTGTTGAGAAAGGAATGCTTTCTCCATCGTTATAATTCTTTCCCTTTTCCAGTGTCTGTGTGATCTCGTTACCCCTCACAACCCCAGTTTATTTATGAATGGACTTTTGTATCATGATACGTCCATTAAATGGATTGCGTATTAGATGCTTGATGCTGGGACAGCACTTTTCATCCGCAGTTGTAGGGAGTTTCCCCTCCACCCCTGGAACTTCTTGTTACAGGGCTTACATGAGTGCTCGCCTGTGTTTATTGCAAAGCAGAGGGGTTTTGCTCATGGTGCATAAATCACTGAAGAATTTGTATTGAATTATTCTGCTGGATGCAGGCCTGTGACTCGAGTGAGATGATTTACTTACAGCTCTGCATTTCATAGACTTTGCCAGTCCTGTAGGAAGTGGTTCTCTGTCTGTTTTGGCAAGAGCTTGGTCTTATTTATTGGTGCTTGTATGAGAGATGGAATTTTAAACTAGTAGGCTTGTATTGCAGTGGTGAGGAAAAACAGATCCCTGCTTTCTGATAAACAAAATTCCCATGCTTCAGGTCACTGTATGAGCACTAAGATCCTCATTACCATCCAGATTTCTCATCCCTTCAGTGGGATTTTCAAAAGCTAGATCCAGCAAAGGATGTGCACATCTACATCAGGACTTAAGTAAAGCCGAGGCTCTGATGACTGAAGCTGCTGTGCAGCTTCCTAGTGCCTCCCCCTTCGTTTCTGTAGTTTTGTAGGCAGCTAGCGTTCAGTTTTATCTGTGTGCAGAACTGTCTCAGGCTAAGTTCCGTAGTGCCTGTACAATGCCTAAACTTCACATCCAGCCCAACAGGTATCTTTGGAGGTGATACCAATGTATTTTGACAGGAAACGAAAGTTTGTTCTTTTAAACTGGACAAGCAAAAGCCAGAGGTGAAAGGCCACATTTGGAAACAAAAGAGAAAGTCCTGCACATTTTTATATACATGCATACAAATATTTGTAGGCATCTAGAGGTGTGTATTGCTGGGAACTGCAGGGAGTAGAAAACAGTTGCTGCATTTGGGTGTTTACAGTTCTGCTCATCTTTCTTGTAAAACGGCTCTGGACATCTTAATCTTGTAGAAAGTATTGGCTATGGCATGCTGGGGTGAGAGGAGGTCCTTTTCTGACTCCTTGAGCACTGAGAAAGGCTTAAGACCAACCCTTGTCATCTGGTTTAAAGGTATAACCTAATATTTAGATGCTTTGTATGAGGATCCTCTCTCTCTCTGTACATAAGTTACATTAGGACAGACCACAGCTTTGTCTGACCCAGTAACCTGTCTCTAACAGTGGACAAAACCAAGATGACAAGGGAAGAGATTTAGAACTGGGCACCATGTAACAATTATCCCCAGAAAAAATCTGCATAAAAAAGGATTCCACCATGGGAAATCTCCGAACTTCCACAGTCAGTACAGAGAGTAGGAAAATGAACATTTTAATGCAATATTGAGCAGGTAATTACTGCTGTTGTGTATTACTGTCTTGGTGGAATAGTTGCAATTGAAGTGTTCAAAGATCACAGCATCACAGAAAGGTTGAGGTTGGTGGGGACCTCTGGAGGTCATCTGGTCTAAATCCTTGCTCAAACAGGGCCACCTAGACTCAGTTTCCCAGGACAGTGACTAGATGGTTTTTGAATATCTCCAAGGAGAGAGACTCCACAACCTCCCCGGGCAACCTATTCCAGTGTTCAGTCATCCTCACAGTAAAAAAGCACTTTCTGATGTTGAGAGGAGCCTCCTGTGTTTCAGTTTGTGCCCATTGCCTCTTGTCCTGTCATTGGGCAAACTGAAAAAGCCTGACTCCATCGTCTTTGCACCTTCCCTTCAGGTATTTACATACATTAATAAGATGCCCCTTGAGTTTTCTCTTCTCCAGGCAAAACAGTCTCAGCTCTCTCAGCTTTTCCTCATATGTGAGGTGCTCCAGTCCCTTAATCATCCTTGTGGCTCCTCACTAGACTCTTTCCAGTATGTCCATGTCTCTCTTGTACTGAGGAGCCCAGCACTGGACACCGTACTCCCACTGTGGCTTTGCCGGTGCTGAGCAGAGGGGAAAGATGACCTCCCTTGACCTGCTGGCAATACTTTGTCTAAAGTGGCCAAGGATACTATTATCCTTCTTTGCAGCAAGGGCACATTGCTGGCTCATGTTCAAGCTGGTGTGCACCAGGACTCCCAGGTTCTTTTCTGCCAAGCTGCTTTTCAGCTGGGTGTCCCCAGCACTTACCGGTGCCTGGGGTTGTTCTTCCCCAGGTGCAGGACTTTGCACTTGTCCTTGTTGAACTTCACGATGTTCCTGTCAGCTCATTTCTCCAGCCTGTCAAGGTCCCTCTGGACGGCAGCATGACCCTCTGGGCTATCAGCAGCTCCTCCCAGTTTCGTGTCATCTGCAAACTTGCTGAAGGCTACAGTCTGCCTCATCATCCAGATCATTAATGAAGATGTTAAACAGGACTGGACCCAGTAGTGACCCCTGGGGTATACTCTAGTCACTGGCCTCCAACTAGACTTTGTGCCACTGACCATCACCCTCTGGACCCAGCCGTTCAGCCAGTTTTCAATACTCCTCACTGCTCATCCATCCCATACATCAACAGCTGCTCTGTGAAGATCTTATGGGAGACAGTGTCAGAGGCCTTACTGAAGTCCAGACAGACAACATTCACTGCTCTCCCCTCATCTACCAGGCCAGTCACTTCATCATAGAAGTTTATTAAGTTGGTCAAGAATGACTTCCCCTTGGTGAAGCCATGCTGACTACTCCTGATGATTTTCTCATCTTTAATGTGCCTGGAAATAGTTTCCAGAATTAGCTGCTCTGCCACCTTCCCTGGGACTGATGTGAGGCAGATCGGTCTGTAGTTCCATAGGTCCTCCTTCTTGAAGATGGGGGTGACATTTGTTTTCCTCCAGTCTTTGGGCACTTCTAGTTGACATCATTGGTCAAAGATTATCAAGAGTGGCCTTGCAATGATATCTGCCAGCTCCCTCAGCACTCGTGGGTGCATCCCATCAGGGCCCATGGACTTATGCATGTCCAGTTGGCGTAAGTATTCCCTAATCTGGTCCTCTTCTGCCAAGGTGACATTTTCCTTGCTTAAACCTTTCCCCCTATCTCTGGGACCTGGGATTCCTGAAGGTCTGAAAGATAACGAACCAGAAACTCTTGCATGCATTTAACTTACAGGATGCATTTGAATGTCTTCTGTTTGCCTTTCCATTTGTCACAGTCTCTGAAGTCTTGAAACTAGCAGTTTAAATTTCAGTTAAACAGGAATGTTCTGTAACTCTCTTATTGTCTCAAAACAACAAGAGGCAAGCCTTGCTGTCTCAAAGTGTGCAGTAATACTGTGACTAAAACCAATTTATTATACTTGTCTTTTATTGGAAATGACACATCTGTTTACTAGCCACTAGATGGTGTCTATCTGACAGTAGTAATACAGTGCAAGTACTTATGAGTACTTAGCAAAGCAAATACATGAAATTAATTCAGACTCTGAAATAAGGCTTAGCTATATTAATTTGAAAAGCAAGAAAGCTTTCATGAAATATTAGTTATTATAAATCAAAGTTATTTATGAAAATAAGTCAGTATTTGAACTTCAAACTCTAGATTGTGGAAACTGTGCAAATTATCTTGTGAAAATTGAAGATTAGGAAAGTGATAAAATATCAGTGACCTCACATTTGTTTAAAGTAAAAACTTGGGCAAGCATTTCATTTGCAAGTAAATAAAAGCTGGAAAAGCAAGTCATAGTGGGTGTTAAGAAAATAGGGAGAAAAAGACTAGGTAACGTCCCTGCCAGTCTAAAAAGCAGGGAGATTCACTGTATCATACTAAATAAGTCACTCCTTATTTGTAGGAGCTTGTAGAGTTTATTATGAGAGAAAATGTTATATGTATAACTGAATGAGTTATTAGTTTCTTACATAGAGTGTCACTTGCTGTGCTGAGATGTTTATAAAGTGTCACTGTACGCCCTTCCTCATAGGTGTATTAGTTACATTAGTATTGACTCAGCCTCACGTAGCCAGGTTACATGCTATGGATCTTTAATTTGCCAGGTTTGGAGGGTTACTGACATTTTTGAATCCTAAAGTATGCTAGAGAATAAAGTAGGGAGACACTGAGTGTATGTAGGTTGTCTTGTGCATGAGTTCTGGGAAGTGACGGGACAAACACTGCTTTACTACTCTTGCTGGAAATGTCTCTCTTTAGTAAGGTGTGCTGTGGCTACTGCAGTCTCAGAGACATGGAGAAGCTTTGTAGGCAAAGAACCTGACAGGCAAATCCAGACATCAACAGAGTAATGTAATCAGGCATTTAATACTTTCAAACACTACGTAAGGTTAAGGACTGCTATTACTGCACCTAAAGGGCTACATATGAGTACATTATTATTTTTATGTTCCTGCAAATCACATTCTTCTTGTATCTAGCTCTCTGATAAAAGGTCTCTTTACCTGTGGGGATCTGGACACTTTACAAAGGCCATGCACAAATCAAAAAATGCTCTGTAGAGGCACTGAAGCTTTGTATTCTCCCATAACAGAGAGCAGAATGCAGTTACAGTGCTTCCGACTAACCAGCATCATGTTGCTTGCTTATACAATTGGTAGGTAGTCAGACTTAATTTCTGTCTCAGTCACATTACATGTCTACTTATTATGCTTCTATTGTTTTTTGTATTACAGTCAGTAAACAAAGACTTTTTCAGTTTATAATCCATCACCACAAACTATGCCCTTTCAGTTGTATTCTGACAATTTCTTGGAATGGAAGCAATAAGGTTTGTGAATCTGTGAAGCTCAGTGAGTGGCTTGTCCTGGTTTTATTTCTTTACAGGGTAAGGTTAGATCTTTTGCTATTTTAAATTGCAGTTAATACACAAATTCTATGGGTTTTTTATTCTAGATATTTTTGCCAAGTTTTTCAATACATTAGAATTTGAGAACTTGAATATTCCCTTCCTCCACACATATCACCTTCTCCCTAAATAGTACCCAGTTACTGTGTTGAATAGTACTTATTTCTTCAGAGACAAGAGACTAGGGGAAAACATAGTTCTACATCTAAGTGAATTTCAAAATTTCTGTTCTCTAAGGGGTTGCAATATTTTGATAGTGTTCTTTTGTCCTATAATGGATCACAAGTAATATTTCACAGTGCCTTGGAAGAAGATGTATCTGTGGCTGTTATAATTCATAATTTAGGCAGGTTTGGCTCCAGACTTCAGGTACCATTGGAGTACACAGCAAATATTTGTTAACTAATGCTTTTGAACAAGAACTTTAACTAAAAGGGCTTGATTAAATGGCTCTTGTGGCATTTTGCTTCATTCTACTTTCAGGCAAAAAATCTGATTCATAGTTCATAGTTTCTCTGTTGGTCTTTGGTGAATGCTCTTAGAAGCACTGCGGATGACTCTGTGCATTACTTGTTAGAGAAAATACACAGGGTATGAAGTCTTTTATAGAAATCAAAAGCCAGCCTGTGGCTCTGAACTTGCTTCAGGTCTTACTGATCTGGTACCAAGTGTTTCAAAGTGAACTGAGGGACATCTGCAGATGTGGACACAAACATGAACATTGAAGCTAGCTTTCAGCATTTAGGGTTTGATTTAGGGTTCTTGCACAAGCTTATCAACTATTTTCACAAACACCCTTATAATCACTCTCTACTGGACAGTCTTGATCTTTATCTCCAGTTTAGGGAAAACCACGTGCTCTTACCTTGGACAGAGGCTCCTTTCTTTGTTTTCTGTGTGCAGAACTACTTGGCCTTTCTAATG
Source organism: Buteo buteo (assembly GCF_964188355.1). NCBI lineage: Eukaryota > Metazoa > Chordata > Aves > Accipitriformes > Accipitridae > Buteo > Buteo buteo. The sequence goes on along the minus strand of NC_134189.1, from coordinate 23,397,994 downwards.
GACTTTTTCTTTCCTCCCTCAGACTCAGCTGCATTGTAATTTAGCTGAGGTTCTGTAGTTGTTTTTTTTTCTCCTCTTAAAATTTTAATAAAAAAAGTTTTTCAGTCTCTTGGCAAGCTGTTCCAGGGGGGCTTGTCTTCTGCCAGGAGCCTTTCTTGGCTTCCATATTGCTCCATTTGGTGCACTCTCTGTACATCTGGATTTAGCACTGATATGTTTCTTCTTGGGACTGTCTGGACAGAGTATGTGTATATATGCTCTCAGGCACAAACATGGTAGAAATCTCTAGGATCTCTGGATGCACAGCAGCCTCAGTGCTGCTGCTGAGCAGTAATTCCACCCAGGTGTCCCAGATGGTTGTAATAAATGTTTGAATCCTGCCCTGAGAAAATTTTCAAGTGGAGAAAAAATGACAAATCCAGAGAAGTTAGGACATAGGCAACTCTACCTGGAGTGAAATGGTGGGGTATACAGAGATGTTATGTCCTGTTCCTGATTCCGTTACAGTGACTGGGGTTTTCTCTATACTTCAGCAGTCTTTCTGAAATAAGTCTACAGTTTTGAGATGGAAACTTCAGTTTGGTGGGGACTATTATCTCAGAAACAAGGAAAAATCTCCTGTGTTCTGAATATAATACATGCTAGAAATTAGTTCTATGTTTGTAAGGGGAATCATTGTTTTACCTTTGGTGTAATGGTGACAAAGCCCCCTGAAGGAATTAATTGTGTTCCTTACCCTCTGCAACAGGTTGTTATTTTCTCCGCTGGTCTGTCCCAGCTGTTCATAGGCCTACGCTGGGAACGGCCTTGCGGTGGGTCAGAAAGGGAATGCGCACCTGGGCTGGAAGCTAGGGAGGGAAAGAAAGTTTTTAAACTGGCTCTGGTAGCAGAGATATTCTGACATAAAACTGTACTTTGAGAGGACTGCTTGTCCTATGTCCCGATAGTAGGAATAGCAGAATTTTGTCCACAATTTGTGCGAATCGGTTTATTTTGAAGGCACAAGTAATACATGTGACTTGTTTGACCATTTGCACAGGGGAAAGCCTACCCTGTAAATCAGTTTAGTTTTGTAGCTGTAAATTAGTTTAGTTTTGCATAGAAACTATTCCACCACCATAGGGGTGGTGGAATGAATTGTGGCAAACATGAAATAACAGCTGGCCTAGAATGGGGTATGGAAATTAAAAAACTGAAGGGTTTTGAACAGATTTCCCAGTTAGGTGACTCAGTGTCCACAGTGTCTTTTCCTCGCTTTTTTAACTTTGTTCCTGAACGACTCCAGAGTTCTTTCCAGCGTGTGTCACGCACCACATGCTTTATTCACATTCCAGGTATCCCACACTTGTTTTCACAGAGTCAAAAACTAAGGGGTTTTTTCCTTCTCTCTTTCTCCCCCCTTCCCCAAATCTTAGTCTATTTATAAATTGCACAACTTGACATGGAAGCACTGTGACCAACGTGCAAGCATAGAGTTTAATTATCAGTTACTCTTTTTGATGTTGGTTTGGCAACCAGACAGACAGAAGTGCATTGCAGATGTCTGGTTCAAGTGTTATATGGGCGAAGCAGAGGGAACTGAGTAAACATTTTCTCTGCGTCCTTCTCAATACTTCTTATTCTAACTCTGCCATGAGAGGGAATACACTTTCTACAGGTGGTGGTTGTTGTCGTTGTAGTTTTTTAATGCTGTTTCTGATAATTTGCTTGAAGTGCAACTTTTGTTCAGCTTCTGAAGGAGTTACGGATGATTTAGCCAAATCTTTCCTTAAAGACATGATTCTTACTCAAGAGAACTTAGTACTTGGTAAGTGGCCATTTTACCAGCATTCAAAAAGTCTTCCAAAGTGAAAGGCACAAAATTTCATCTTATACTGTAACAACACACAGAACAAAATGCTCGGCTGCTGCTTCTGATAAGAGCAGTACACTTTCGTTATCAAAGCCATTTGCCCCTTGTTTTGGATGAGAACTGCTGTCCTCATTGTGTATGTATATAAAGGGACATTTCACTACGTTAGAATACAGCTAAGGTGGAAATAAAGCTCATGCAATGCAGAGGGCATACTTTTTTGGGGGCACTCTGCAGTGGGCCATCCATGAGCATACTTCAGAAAGGATTAGTCCTCAGCTCTGTCTGGATAGATAGATGTGAACAGTATGTGAGTTAGCTACTGAGGTAGGGCAAAACTCCTGTCTCAATTATCTTTTTTCCATGCCAGCATAAATCATGAGTAATTCCTTGAGTATAATAAAGTAAGACTGGTTTTATCCCAATGTAAATGAGAGAAGATGCCAAGTTCTTGGTGTAAATATACAAAAACTTGTAAAAATTCCTTTTCTTGACGTACATCTTACTCTACCTTTGAATAACATATTTTTTTTTTCTCTTCATTCACTGTGATCATTCCTTTTTTTTTCCTTTTAGTGTGAAAATATAGAGGTGCTAGTATGTCCACATTTGAGAAAACTTATCATCCTGCTTTCGAAGTGAAATAGCATTGCAATTTGCTGAAGTGAAACTATTGACTTCAGTAGGGGTGGAACGCTTACAAACCTTATAAAACTATGCCAATGTGCCTTTTTAGAGGGGTGCTAGAAGGAAACCCACCCCAAGGTATTCTTAAGGTCTGAGCCAAGAATTGCTGAATCCAACTGTGACTACAGTGGATTTTGTCACAGGTGTTTGTAGAGCCTTGAGTCCTATTCAGAGCAATGGGAGAACAGTTCTTGGGATGTGGTAAAAAAGGAAGGAACATGTCCATGTCCTGTAGTTTTTCTAGCTTGATGAACTCAGATTTAAATTTATCATCATGCTTCCAAGCACTGTCATTGCTTCTCCTGAGATTATTTCACTTTCTGGCACATTGGTGGACTGAGTTTGGTCACAGCAGTCTTAATTATTTTTCTTTTTCAAAATATTTAAGCCACAAAACATTGTGCAGTTTTCTTCTTGGCAACAGCTTTTTTCCATACTGCCAGGACATTGTTGAGCTCTTCTCACTTTCTCTTGGCATGGATGCAAATAGTAACCCTTTGCTTTATAGGTTACAGATCGCATTTATCACAGGAAGGCTTAAAAATTCTAGAGGAAGCCTCATGAGCTTCAACTTCATTGACCCTGCTCAGCTGCTCTTTAATGCTTCTGGGTTTTGAACACTTTCTGTATTAATTTATGGCCCTTTGTCAAAACAATAGTTTAGAACAGCTCACTTTGTGGACTATTTTTCATGTCTGCTTTGACCTATTTGGACCACTGTACTAGCTATGCATGCTGCCCAACTCTACAAATAAGGAGTAAGAAGACAGATAATCAGACTAATTCCCCTCTCTTCCTTCTTGTTCCATGTTGTTAGGATGTGTTCAGTGACATTTGCCTTAATGTCAAATGCAAGGTGTGTCACTTCCCAGTCAGGAGGAAACCTGAGAGCAAACGGAGTCTCCCTCTTGTCCTGTGCTGCTCCAAGGCCATTGCTGCTGTATGTTGACTCACACAGGAGGCTTGAAGAAAAGCTATAGGCCATCTGATTATTTCTGTGTTTTAATCAAGTATTTCCTCCCTCACTTCATATTAAAAAAAAAAAAATATGTGAAAATAAAAAAACCCTACCTCCTAAACATTACCTCCAAAGTTACCTGACATGCCAGGTTACAGAGCAGTCCCACAGGATTCAGATTATATTTGCAACATAAATATTTACATTTATCATTTTATAAACTATACTATATCATATAGTATCATACTTCCATATATTCTGCGCAGATATGATAATCCGTTGTCCCAAGGTGCTCAAAAACTGTGCTGTGGTGTGACTGTAGAGTTGCTAAGCTGATATATGTTGTTTAAAGACTGGTTGCTGCAAATAGTATTCCCATTCTGACTTTGGCATGTTGTCTTTCTGAAACAAAAGAGAATTACACAGCTAATTAAGTTATTGCCATTCGACTCACTCTGTCATGATTCCACTTGTGTTGTTTGATACTTCACACAGTGTGTTTCTTATGATAGCCTTGCAAATGTCAGGTGTAGGGGCTATACTCCTTTCCCAGAAGATTCCTGAAATTTCCCTCGATTTTGTGCTAGTTCTCCAACTTACAGCATCCCCTTACATTGAAGATAATGTTGTCTGTGTACCACCTTAAAGTGCTTTTGTTCTGTTTTCTCTTTTATGATTGCATGTACCCTTTCTAAAGGATATGTGAGGTTGGTTAGACATAAGTAAATATAGGCACTGGTGTAAGGCAACGCTGAAATAGGCATGACTGCACTGCCCGCTTTCCTATGTGAGAGCCTAGGAATGTGAAGTTAGCTGCAGCTGTGGTGGTGTGAGAACAGCAGGAACTGGAGTAATAAAAAAACCCCACTGTTTCTACCCTTACTCCTTTCATCTGAGCTGGAAACGACCGTGGACGCTTGTCGTCTTGTCCCCTGGCTCTCTGCCTTGGTTGCACTCCTGGCCCTGGAGCAGCCTGGCCCCGAGACCTAGCTTCTGGAGTAGATAATTTCAGTTTGGCTTATACTGCTCAAAGGACTTGAACTCAACTCTACAGACATGGAGGTTTGTCATTAAATTCTGTCAGAATAGAATTATATCTGTTAGAAGAAATCCTGGGCCTCCAAAAATCTCATTTAACCATCTTCATTAGGAATAATTTAAATCTGGGTCACTAAGCTTGGGTAAAACTTTCCTAGTGTGAGTGAGTTCAGAATCAGCCTCAGACAGGGATTGTGCTTAGACTTCAGGAGGAACAAGTCTTGTGTTTCTTTCGTTAGACATGTTATCTTGAAATTCTTTTTGTTCTTTCTGCCACCACAGTGTGAATATATGTCTCACTGATTCAAACACAATGTCATGCCCTGAGTGCTCTCTGTTTAGCTGCTTTCTGTCCAGCATTCCTCCATCTTACTCTCTGGCTTGGGAAATGTTTCTAACTCTGTTGTTTTTATCTAAATTTAGTCTGATTTTAGTGACGGTGAGTTCATGAGCTCTCTGAAGCTCTTCGTGTTTTGCAATATTTGTAATCACTCTAACAGTACTTTGGAATGGTCAGTGAGTTCCATCTACGTTTAGTTTACTTCTTGCAGTGTGATTCATGAAGATGTTGGGCTGAGTACTAGCACGTATTTATCAACATCTACAGTGAACTGTTCCTCAGAGCAGAAACTGTTTTTTCAAACCAGCTGTCCAGAGACCGTTAATTTATCAAAAATATTTATTCTTTCTGAAAAGCCAGTGCTAAGTGTGCAAGTAAACCTTCCTTCTTTAACAGCAAGGCAAGATTACTAGTCTTTTAAGATATCAGAGGATGTTGTCAGTATGTTGCCATAGATGTCATTTCCATGACTCTCACCACTGAACCCAGGAGGACTACAGAGGCAAAGAAGATGGCATATCTAGATACAATTCTGAGGAGCTGAATCCTTTCCAATGTTTCTTGCTAAATATTTGGTTGAAATGCTGCCACTTTTGATGAAAATGAGGGGTATTTCACTGACTTCATTTTAAGGATGCAAAAGCCGCAGCCTTCCCTGAGCAGATGTTAAGTATGTATTATAATGATACAGGACTGTCTTTAACTTCTCTTAAAGGAGAACTCCAAACTGCCAGAATTACCCCCTTCATTTGGTGATACTGACTTCAAGATATTCAGGGTTTTCATCCATGTCTTTGACAATTAGTATTTTAACTTTCAGGGAGTGTTAAGAAGCTGTAAAACACATTTAAAAATTATGCCCTTGACACAAGCTTTTTTTTTTTTTCCTCTCCTTTTTCAGAAAGTATTTTGGAGAAAAGATAGGACTTTATTTTGCATGGCTGGGTTTATATACAGAATTCCTCATTCCATCTTCAGTAGTCGGGATTATTGTATTTCTTTATGGATGTATAACCATTGAGAGTGACATTCCTAGGTAAGTTTCTCTGTGATAGATAATTTGTTACTTGAAGATTATAAGACTGTGCTTTTTGTTCATAATCCTTAGTGAGATTAATTGCTTTTAACACGTCTGAAGAACAGTGATGTATCATTAACAACCCTGTGAGCATTAGAAATACACATGTAGATATCTGAATGACACACATTTATTTGGCTGTTCAGTATTGCAGCTCCTGAAACAGAAATGTTCAGTGGGTCTACTGCATTATTGTGAGTTCTTTTTTATGACACCCATTTGCTTTTTACGAATGCACGTATCTCCATGCTCACCGAGAAAGACATTATGCAGAACTAACTCACTGAAGTTAATTCAAATACACTGTCCAGTACTCTTGGATTACTTTGTTCTTAGTAAAATCAGACTATTTGCACAAGTAAGATAACAATAGTTAGTAGATTTGGCATATTTGGTATCCACAGTATCCTCCTTCTTGACAGGTACAAAAAATGTTGAGTTTTGTGCTGTGTGTCCTGAGGGTGTTATACTAAACAAAAACTGCCAAATCGACACAGTGATGTTAATGTCTGCCTCTCAGTGAAGAAAAAGGACACATCCTCTGTGTTATCTGTGTGTGACTTCTGGTGGAGATAGGACACTGGATTACTAGTACTGCTGGTCACATTGTTGTGGCAGGTCCTGCATTCTCTCAAATGAATTGGCAATTTTTAAAGTGGATCACTGCAGTAGGATGTTATTACTGTTAGGTAAATGGTGAATAACAACACGTCTGAGTCAGGGTTTGTTTCCTTAGCTTGATCTGAATGAATCTGGATGGGCTGTGCTTGTCTGTGGGAAAGCTTGTGCTAACATTTAAACTTAAGTGAGATTTATGGCTAAGATGTATCTGCAGCACCCTCTACTGCCTTTTGAAATAGAAGAGAGCATGACTTTAACAGTATGATAGCTGGAAACAGCTGTCAAATGATATAGTATTAAACATGTTGACACTACAGTTTGAGTAGTTCTTTCTTCATTTGAAGTCATAGACAAAATGCTATTTAATAATGGTCAATATAGGAACAATCATAATCACAGTATGCCACCTATCAATGAAGCAATGTTGCAAGTCTTTCCTTAGCTCACAGTCCTGGCAAGGACACTTGAGCTTTGCACTACTCAGTTCACCTGAGTAAGACTGTGTAGGTATGAAGGTCTTTCACATGCAAACCTTATGAAAAAAAGTGAAAGCATATTCAGCAGTGTCAAGTAGCGTTTGGCTTGTTAAAGAGATAGTGATAATGATTTTTTTAAAGATTTTTAGAAACTGAGAAAATACATAGCAAATAAGACTAAGAATTAAAATAACAACTTAAAGATTACAAATCTGTAAGAAAGTCTTTGATCTCACATTTTCCAGAGGACAGCTGAACAAATGCTGTAAACTGAGGGAAAGGAAATACAACTTAGCATCTGAATATATAAGGCAGAAGTGGAAGCTTTCTAGTTTTTATAAAATTTGCTGCTGGGGGGAGGGGGCTTTTTTCCTATTTTTTTTTTTATTTTGGAAAATTAGGTTAGCACCCTGTACTAGAAAAACAAGGAGCTGTGGAGATCAAGAATAGCACATATATATTCAGCATTCAAACTTGAGAACCCTGAAATGTAAAGGTATCTGATTTCCTGAAACCACTGTGCACACAATACCTGAACACCCTGAAAACATATTAGAATGGGTGCCTAAAATAACGGCCCACACTTGAATAACGTAGCCAAAACCTTATAGCAGATGGTGGTACAGATGAGAATTGGTGTTAAAGCCTTATGCTGGGAAAACAACCATTGCTTTTATAAATATCTTAAAAATAAAATGCAGGGTAGAGGTGAATCTCAAAGTAAATGTTGTGAAATATAACATCCTTGCTAAGAATGAGACTCTTGGTTGGTGTAAGTCTTTTAAATTCAGTACAAGTATGTCAGTTTATACCAAACCCTAGCATATCTTGCAAATGGTGTTGCAAATTTATTTTGTCTGTGACACAGACCAACCAACATGCCTGGGTGCTGGTTCTGGCTTTTATGCAAACATACATGGCCAGTCCCGATAAAGTAGCATGGTATTTGACATGGATTTTTGTGCCTCCATGTTAAAAATGTGTGTTTCGTCAAGGACACAGAATTTCTTTCATGGCCACTTCAGAATTCTTTTTCATGAATTTAAATCTGATCTGTATCAAATCATGTAACTGACTGCAGAGATGGCATATTCCACTTTGACTGTATTTTAATTAATTTCTTTTAGTGTGGTTAACCTCAGTCTTCAGTGATGCAGTCTTGACAAATTCACTAATACAGTGTGGTAATTAGATTGTTTGCTGTATTGCATTGCTCTCCTGTTGGTAAGGTGCCTATAAGTATTTTAATATTCCAGCTCATGGCAACGTGCCTTGAAGAAACACACAACTTCTGTTCTCTGCAAGTGCAAGCCACATACGTTGCAAATAGCTCATAATATCTATGATGTGCTGCTTGATACCACTACTGTACATACCCCTTTTCTAAGTCGTAATACTCTTTGTGCACTTGTCATTCCCAGTAAAGAAATGTGCGACCAACGCAATGCCTTCACCATGTGCCCCCTGTGCGACAAGTTCTGTGATTACTGGAACCTCAGCTCTGCTTGTGCTACCGCTCGAGCTAGCCACTTATTTGACAACCCCGCCACGGTCTTCTTCTCCATCTTTATGGCTCTCTGGGGTGAGTATTGCTTTGCATGTTAACAGCGTGGTTTGATCTTTGGACTCCTGACAGAAATGAAAGCTGCGATGTACAGTAGTAGAACATAGGGTAGCCTTATTTATAATAAAGTGCTATTAGATTGAATGTGATACCTGTGGCTTTATGGAGCTGGCAAACCCCAGAAGGCCAGCGAGGAGCTGTCTGTGCCGGCACAGGAGAAAGCAATATTACAAGGCTCTCCGTTGTCAACAGCAAGCTTTGGAATAAATGGAGAGGATTTGGGTAGTTCAGGGAAGAAAAATGTGTCCTTTCTCCATCTACTGCCTTGTTTAATGGCACTTCTAATCTTTGCCATGTTTTTCTTCATTTTTCTTCCTCTTCTATTGACATGGCAAGTCCCTTTAATACCTTCTGCATTTGGGTCCAGAATGTATTTGGGGATTGGTGTGGTGCAGGCAGCTGAAAGGGTTTAATTTAAGCACAGGGTGCACTTCCATGTGGGACAACTTAGTCACATAATTTTATCAAAACTTTATGGGATTCCAAGAACAATGGGACTATTATCATTTTAATTATAATATGTTCTAAAGTACTCCATTTAAACAAGCTTGGTTTTCTTTAATGGCAAATATACCCTGTCTCACTGAGGATATCAAAACACTTCATAAACACTAATGAATGCATTGTAGTGCTATTCTTATTGTTTCTGGCCTCACCTCTGCCCTGAAAAGTGTGTGCACTGTGCTTGCATGTATTATTGCTGGTGTTATGCCCTCATTCACTCTAGATCTTGTTTATTGTGAAAGTTAAAAGGTGTTATTGCTACCGTAAGATGATCTTTTATTTCCCTATTCATTGTTCATGAAAAGAAATTTTCATTCTTAATATGAAATTGAGCAAATACATTATCGTATTATAGCGTTATACTATTATATACATTACATATTGTGTTATACTTTGCAACTCTTTGCAAATTTTACAGGTTGTTTTAGAAATGACTGATTGGTAGCTTGATGTGGGATATGGATAGCATAGGGTTTTTAAGGAACTTGCAGACAGAACAGATCATGGAAGTAAGAAATTTTTGTTTACCAGTTCCTGGAAACCCTTCAGCAGAAGTTAGAGAACATGTAAGCACTATGACTGAGAGAAATGGCAAAAAATGGTGAATTTATAGACTCGCGCAATGACTTACTTTCCTACTTCAGATCGCTGCCACTTACAGAGTAGACTGGCAGATAAGGTGTCACAGTTTTGTAATACACTGCCTTGTCCAAGTTTCAGTGTAACTGTTTAGACAGCATGTGTATGAATGACAGTTCATTTACTCTTTCATAGGTAAAAATAGTATTTTTCTGACAAAGAATCTGTCCTGTAAACTTACATCCACGCAAATGATCATTTCCTTGGAGCCTCATCCAAAACAATTATATTTTAGTATCAGCAATGCAATGTGCAAAACAAAATGTTGGTATATCCTTGCACTATGATAAATTAGTAGAATCTGTAAAGGAACAGAAAGGAACCAAAAGTTCCATATGCATTGCTTTTAAAAAAACAGGCATGTAAGAATAAAAAAAATTCTTTCTGAGCTGTAGCCCCCCTCCAAAAAATGTTTCCCACAGATTGGAAAAGTCTGTTCTTGGGACCATGATAACTGAGCTTGTCAGTGCAAGAAAATACAGCCGTCATATACAAAGAACAGCAAAGTGAAACAAAGTACCCTTTACTAACTCTGCCCAGCTTGCCTATTAAGTATTAGATTACACCAAATTTTGCTGCCTTACTACTAGGAAGGAGACTGTGCTGGTTCTATCTAGAGCTCATTCTGCTGAATGACAGATCTCATTCACACACCTAATCGGCTTGCCTCACAGTATCTTGAGTAAAAGTTGCCTGAATGCTTTTTCATAAGATATAGCATAGTGATGCGGAAACTGGCATGTCTTATGACTTACAATTGTATACTTAAAAGAGCAAAGTATGGTAATTTGAGCTGGCTGCATTTCATGATGGTGTTGGGCACAAGAAGTCTTTCATCCCGCTTGCCTTACCCCATTCTGTAAAAGGCAGATGAGTTACTACGGTTATTATCTTGAAAGGAATCATGCTTTCACTAGCTGATCTTGATGCCTCATAAAGTGTCTTTGTGATTCCAGCAATACTGTTTGCAAATGACCATATTCACAAAATACAAATTAATGCCTGAATAATTGTGCTTAATGTCACTGGTGTTTTGGGATACAGAATTTCAGCTGTCAGATGTGTTTATTAGGACAGTTGAATATAATGGGACTGTTTTTCTGCTAGTATAAGTCAGTGCAAACTTGCTGATTTCAGAACAGCTACTGCATCTAGCCAAATAAGTTCTTACAGAGCTAAATGTGGAACTAACTTTTTGAATAACAGGAAAAAATGGAATGAGTAATAGCACCCTATAAAATAACCAAATGGTTTTGTATTTAGGATATCTAAATACCCTTGAGTTTTCAAAACATGCTAAATATAGCTTTTATATGTCCTCTTCTCTGTAAGGAAGGAGTAGAGATAGCAACTTAATTGCTTAATGTCTGGATTTACTTTCAGTGTACTGCCAATCCTGCGTTTAAGTGATATTTATTTCATACATTATGGGAGGATACCTGTGCAGAAAATACTTGCAGCTAACTGTTGGAATAGATTCTGTCTTGTAAGAGTCAGGTTATTTTAATAGTAGTCTAACTTTTCCCAGTGTTATCTTACAGCTTACACCAGGTATAGATGCATTCAAAGGAAGCTGGATCTAATTCTCCACTGTAGTGTGTCTTGTGGAGCTATCTACAAGATGTTCAAACTGATGTAAATACTGCTGTGATCCAACAATATTTTTACAATCCCCTTTTCACCAACTGAAAAGGTGAAGTGAAGCTTGAGAAAATTGAAAATAGTGCCTTATAGGTATAGCTTTTATTGATATAGTGGGTGGTTTTAGTTGGTATATACTGGTTTAGTATTGATGTAGTAATCTGAAAATAGGTGTCCACAAGTCAAGAGGAAGAAGTGCTATTTCTAATAAATCCTTAAGTCTATAAATCATGAGCAGCTAGGCAAAGGGCTAGCTAGAGGAAACAGCAATTATGAGAGGAAGGTCAGGAGACTGTAAATATGAGACAACAGTACAACATCTGTTCCTTCATATTAATGAAAAAGGAAAAGCAGGAGACTGAACTTCTGGCCAGTCCTTCAGAACAAAATCACTGTGTCTATGCAGGACAAAAACATTGAACTATACCACTATAATATATTTCAAAAGAACATTATTTTCTACATATTACTGAGGGTCTTAGTTTACATATAGGTATCAGTGATTTATTTCAGTAGCAGGCTACACCTACCTTCTTCACTTGTTTCTGACTGATTAGAAACACTGAAACGGCAAAATCTGTTTGGCCAGTTAGAGTGTTACATGTTAATATTTAGAGCTACATTTTGTTTCATTAGTTGTCTTGTACTCATGAATTCTAGAATGACTCATGGTAAATTAACAGAGATGATGTTCTTGGGGTGGATATCAGCAGATATGGGTTCAGTTCCAGTCTCTGACAAGAATTTACCAGTGCCTTTGGGCAATCCATGTTGTATCTTGTAAAAAGACAGTATTTATTGTTTCCATGCTTTGCTGTGTTCTTTCTTTAAAATTGGGCCTGGGGGTCTTTTGTAGTGCTTATTTATAAAGGGCCTAGCATAATGGGATTCAAATATCAGTTGGGGCTTATAAGTAACACAAATATTCACCATAGTGCATTGGATTTATAATGTTTAAATTGTTATTTTTTTTAAAGCTACTATGTTCCTTGAACAATGGAAGCGTTTGCAGATGAGATTGAGTTACTTCTGGGATCTAACTGGACTGGAGGAAGAAGAAGTAAGTTTCCTCTCCCTATGCTAATTTACTGGATAAATTATTTTATATCTGAAGATATGCCTTGATATTTAGTTTTCTCATGAGTGCTCTCCAGCCCAATGCAGTTCATAGCTATGTTTTTCTAAATGACTGTAACTGATACAGTTTTGAGTATCAATGTATCATGACAGAAATCATCACTTATATCTTACTGGTCAGCATTTAATAATCCTTTTCAACATTAATTATAAGATAACAGTAGATCATTTTTTTGCTGAGAATGCCCTTATGCCATTGTACAGAGTGCAGTAACAGAATGATACAGAATAAATACCTTGTCATATAGATGTTACTTCATTATGTATAACAAAAGTCTCTGTGACGATGACCGTAACATGTCAGGGTAACATAAATAATATTTGCATGCAGCTCTGTGCTGCATCTATGATGCCTTAGGTACATCCTGAGCTCTAAGGCACTCACCCACAGAGCTGTTGCAAAGAACATATGGGGTTAGTTTCTTGAAAACAATTTTTAAGTGTTTTGCAATCACCCATGCAGCTCCTAGCTGTACCCAAGTTGACGGAAAAGTGAGACATACTTGTTTATTAGTATTTACAATGTCCCTAAGTTTGTTTTCAGTTGTGTTCTTAGGCATTGTTTCACATATCATGGCCTATGGTCTGTTTAAATTACTGAGACTCTCACCGGGTGATTATTTTCTAACTCTGGTTAAAAAGAGTGCAGCTAGATTACTAGCTGTAAATATCATACTAAGAACAGGTAGACTTTGGACCTTCCATTACATATCTGTTAGCAATAGATGCTGATGTGGTTCTAGTACAGGGTTGTATTCAGTAATTAATTCAGAACTGCAGCAACTAGATTCTCTTTTATTGTTAATGGTGAGCTGAATACCTGTATGGAGCAATTCAGTGTGCCTTGCTCTCTTCGTTGACATAATAAAATGTGTTCAGGTTCCTGGAAGGTGAGTTTTAGGCCTACCTTGGTTTGATGGGAGGATTTAAATCCGTTTCTTCATGTTCCAGCACAGTTCTTTAAACAACAGACCACACACAAGCCTCCAGCCCTGCTACTCAAGCTCTGCTCAAAGACGATGTAGAGTGCAAATAACGTAGAAGAAAAGTAAGCTGACATCATGAACTTCATGATGTAACATCGTGATAACATTGTTCCACTTTTGTCTATTCCTCAGATAAGAATCATTGGATAAAATGCAAAAATAACCCTGAGAACAGACAGCAGACTCCAGTATTCCTCTTCTTCCATCACTATCCCAAAATGCAGCCTTTAGCAATGTCTTTAGTGTAAGGGAGACCTCCCAAGTATTCCTTCACTGATGACTGGACTACAACCTCCCCTATTTTGCCTCTGGTTTCTCAGCTTTTTCACTACTCTCTATCCAGTTATGACGTGGGTGATGCTCACAGTATAACCCAGTACTCAGAGTTTGTAAGTTGTGATGCAGACCAAGTGCATCAGCGCATCAGAAATTACTGGTTGACCTATGTGGAATGTCATAGTGCTCCCTGGGACAACAGCAGTTTTGTACTAATTTCAGTACAAACTGAGAGGCTGGAGAGCAAACTCTTGGCTCTGCAGCATACTTCACGAACCCACCAGATTTTACTGAATTTCAGGTTCATAACTTGCAGTACAAAATCCTAAGGTTTCGCTTAGTATTTGCAAAATGCTGTGAAAGAATCTAGGTTTGTGAGGTCCTGTGATGAAGAGCTCTGAAGTGGTAAAAGTTTGTGGACAGGAACTGTGGGATCAGCAAGAATCCTTTGTTTATGACAAGTGAAGAAGTGCCAGACACATCGCAGCACAAGTTGAAGAATTAGGAACGTAGAATCATAAAAATAAGGCTGGAATGGACCTTGAGGGGCCATCCCTTGTGCATGGTAGGATCAAGTCTACTTAAATCATTATGAAAAGATGTTTGTCTAATTTGTTCTTAAATAAATCCAGCAGTGGAGATTTCACTTCCTCCCTAGGCAATCTATTCTACTGCTTATTTATCTGTACTGCTAATAAGCTTTTCCTAGTGTCTAACTGAAATCTCCTTGCTAAATGTTCGGTTTTTTTCTTGTTCTTTCTTTCAAAGATAAAGAGGTTGCCTCTGTCCTCTTTTCAGCAAAATTCAACGTAATATCATATCTCTCTGTCACCATTTTTTTTATTTTTTTTTAAGATGAACTAGTCTCTACTCTTTCAGTCTTTGTTGTTAAATCATTTTCTAGATGTCTGTTTATTCTTGTTCCCTTCTGGACATTTTCTAGTTCATCCAGCTGTTTCTTGAAGAATCATGCTCAAAATGGACATGTCTCTTGACCTGACATCTTAAGCAAAAAGCCATGCGCTGTATCATCTTCTGTCAGCTCTTGGTACTTCAGCAAAAATTCAAAAGTTAGATCAGGTTTTGTTCACCTTTTATCCATTAGATTCATAAAGATGAAGATAAATTTGTCTGTAAGACAGATCTTGGTACCATGTTTCAGTGGTGGTGAAGTCTTTACAAGTGTTGGAAAATGAAAAATTGCATCTGATCCGGTTAGGACAGAAGGAACTAGAAGTGGAATGCACAGGATCACTTAACACAGCAAGAAGGAAAGGAACAAGGATAAAGTTTAGAAGGTTTAACAGTTTTAAGACTAGATGGGGTTAAGTTGTTTATTATTATCAATTTCTTTAGAAAGCGAAGTTACAGAACCAAAACAGGGAGGAAAACAACCATAAAAATTGAAGAGCTGAGAAGTACATTGTGAATATTACATTGAAATAAATGCTTTCAGTGTAATTTTTGTGGACTCTTGACTATAAAATTTTCAGTAAAATTACTTTCTTTAAACACACTGGGCCAAATCTTTTGCTTCAAAAGAGTCACACGAGAGATTAATTTAGTCCATTTATTTGTAAATATCTTGGCAACGGCAGTCTGAGAAAGCAGACTCCCTAAGGCTTGCATGCATATTTGCAGCTGGCAGCCGTACAGGCTTAGAGGATTTGTGTTTGTACATCTGAAATCCACAAAAATAATAGGTAGCATTGGGTACTAACTGTAACATAGATAATTGTGTTGAAAAGCAATTGAGCAACTGATAACTAAAGGGGAGGGGGAAAGAAAAGAAACAAACCCAGACCAGAACCATGAAAAACTTGGAAATACCATGAATATGCACTCAACGTGTCATGCCACAGATATGTGCTAGTGTAACCCAATCAAACAGGTTGTGCATTTGTTTGTTTTTCAGGTTGTATGATAAGGGATATAGTGATCAATAAAGCAGGGGTAGAAGTGGCAGAATCCACACCCTCTTCTAATTGTGAAGGAACTGGTAAAGAAATACCAAGGGACTGTAATTAATGATGTGGGGAGTAGAAACTATTGGCTTCCCATTAATCTTCAGAAATTGTATTTCTAGGACCCAGGATGTTCCTGCTTTAGGCTTTCTGGGTGGAAGAGGTTTTACCTCATTTTACCAACAATCCTATGTAAACTGTAATAGAAATGCAATTATAAAAGAAGAAATCTTAGAATTTGGAGCAGAACTCAAAAGAATAAATGGACAGAGAGTCCACACTAACTGAAATGCCAACAAGTGGAGGTCTTCTTATTGTTCAAATAGTCATGCTATTATACTGTTTCAGTACAACAGGGAGGAACTTAGATGTCTGTCTTCATTAGAGACATGTTTGGTAAGTTACAAATTTAAGTTAAAATCCTGTGCTGTGTAAAATGTTTGCAAACTTTTTTTGCAAACTCTAATTCCCAAAGTCTTGTTCCCCCTTTTGCTATTTGATGACTTAAAAAAAAAATATTATTGAACCCTTAAGGGAAGACTTGAAGATACCCTGGGGATTATCACTGAATTAAGAAAAAGTGATAAAGAAGGTAGATTGGGCAAGACAGAATTAAATAGCAAGCAGACTTGGTGACATTAAATATGTTTACAGATACATCCCATTCTTTCCTAACTCAATCATGGTTTAAATCAATCTATCTTCTCTACTACATTTTCAAAATTTGTTGTGATCTGATTAATTTGATGTTTTCACTTTGTCTTCCCCCGTGCAAATTATAGAAGCAGACTCCTTTTCCTGAAGTTCTAATAGTGTCTACTAAAACAGGCAGTATAAGATGTTTTTGTTTGTCATAAAAAAAATTGATGAGTGAAAAGCAGACTCTAATAAAATGACTGTGTATTCACAGCTTAGTCCTCTTGGGAAAAAATGGTCAGTAATGGTAAAAGGGGAATGTGTAGCTACAATATTTTGTGTTGTCTCAAATCTCTCATCCTCACTACATCCTCAGGTTTCTTGTGCCAATGAGATGCATTATCTCACATTTTTCCCATACCTACTCTGATTTTCCTGTTGGGCCCAAGTTTCCAAATATTTTTGATCTCTCTGTGGGTTTTTTTTTTACTACCTTTCCTTGGGTTTCATCACTCCTTCCAGTGAATCTTCTGTCACCCTCATTAAAATCCTGTTAACACTAATTATTTAACGATCCTAGGATAGCCCTGATCTTCTGAACAAGTCCTTTCAACATTAGATTTAAGTGCTATGTTTAGGGGGATGGGGGTTTTATTAGGACTGTTGGAGAAAGAATGTTGAAAAATGGATGTTATCCCTCAGGCCTTAGGGGAAACTATTTAGTACCAGCTGTTGCTCTGTTAAAAAATTACACATGAAGGCACACTTTAAACATGTTTTAATTTGTAAACTATAAAAACCAAAGCAGGTGATAAATCCTTTGCTTGCCAGAGGTTGGTAAAGATAAATGATTACATTTTTTTCATTCCAAGACTGTTGATCCAGAGATGTGCCACAATATGTTGGGGCTCTAGTTAATTTTCCTCTTCCATTTGTCTTCTACCAGACATATCAACACACTTTCATTTCCTTTCTTTTATTCCTTTTCCATTATAATGACCTCCTATGTCTTTTCCAGGACTGAATTGTCTACAAGCCTCTAAGCTGTTTGATTCCTTATAGGTAGTCTTGATTCCTCAGGATGTTGTGATGGGCCACGCAAAGGCTGGGTCACGGGGGTGGCAGGAGTTCTTTCCTCCTGCAGTCCCCTGAGTTCGGAGAGGAGACTCACATCTTCACGTTCTCTGGTGTAAGCACAGAGGTGGGGAGTTGCTTGGAGAGCTACGGACAAGGAGCTGGAATGGGCTCTTCCAGCCTGCGCAGTACAGGTCTTTACTCCGGTTGTTGCTGCCCAGGGCATGGTCATGGCATGGACGATGGAAAATAGGAGCTACTGGTAGAGGAAAGGAGCAACAGGGAGGAAAATCCTGCTTTCCAATAGTTCTCTGCCTTGACCTACCACATCCTGTATCTTTATCCAGCACTGCCCCTCTAGGAACTGGGACCATCTCTAGGGCTTTCCTTCTTCCTCTCCTCCTTCCCAGTGACCCAGGAGATCCAGGTGGGTGAGCAAGGTTTGCCAGCAATGTGCTTCTTGCAGAACAGGCAAGATATGGAGTGAGTGTAGGGGATCTTGTAGTGCAAGGGAGTGTATGTTCTGAGGGAGACGGGTATGAGGAGGTGGAGAGGGACCTTCTCCTCTCCCAGAGTCTCACAAACCCTGTCGACATTTTTCAGGTTCCTCAAAGTCATATTACTCCTCTCTCAGCTCTCTCATACAAAGGTCTCTCAGACACTATTGTTTTTTCTCAGCCCCATTTTTCCTCCCCTCTCCTCCTCTGTTGCACCTAACAAAATCAGTTTTCCTGTGCACTGAAGATGTCTTGGGCTGACTCAGTATTAGGTAAAGCAGATATGCTGACAGCCTCCAAGATTAACCTGCTGGTGGTGTTAATAAGGAGATCAGACTCTGGTCCTAGTTCACGCAGTTGTTCCAGGCACCTCGGCACCACATCGTTATGTATTCTCTTGTGTGGGGAAAGAACTTGCTTTTTAATGAGATTTTTCTTTTAAATTTAAAATGTATTTTGCATTTACTCGTGTGTATGAATGGAGGCTGCCATTTTTTTAAACCCCAACTGCATTTGTAAATAATGTGGAAATGTGATAAGAAACTCTTATTTTAATGAACTATAATAAAGGCACCTAAATGTCATTTATTCTTCTGCAAAGTATTTTGTTTGTCATTGTTACTTATTCTGTGATTTTTCCCATGAAGTGTCATTGATACAGCAAGTATAATCAAGATTAAATTAAGATGAGAATTACCTCTTCTGTCAATCTGCATGAAGTACTAAATGAAGTGGAAGTTATATCTAAAAGTACTTCTGAACTTGGGAAAGGCTTTTAAAATTTAAGAACATGACTTCATTATATTGTTTAATGACAGCCAAAATTGCCAATTGTTTAAAATTAATACAGAGTTTCAGAACTCTCATTTCAGCAGAATTGTTTCCTATTCTTTATTTTTGCTTTATGCTTCTTTCTTTGTTTGATTTTCTTCATTTTCACGTGCATATGGACACTTATGAGTAGTTCAATGTTGCTGCAAACTCATGCCTATAAAAACTCTCCCACATGATACTTACATCAAATATGTGATTATGTGGTGTGAGACAACGTTTTATTGATACAAGTTGCTAATGGCCTTGCTTTATTCATTACTTTCCAAGAGCACATAAGTGTGTGGTTTTCTTCTAGATTCACCCACACTTCTCTGGGTCAGAGCTATAGAAATAGTTCTAACCCTTGGAAAACATAAGCACTTTTTTGATTCTGGATCTTGAATTCAAATCAGTAAAACACCACTGACTCTTAAGATATCATTTTCCAGCTTCCATCCTACTCTGCTACTTCTACTGCAAGATTACATTTCTTCTAGGCAGTGTAGAAAGTTTTTGCCATTTTTATGTGTAGGTTTGTGTGAAAAGCTTCTGATCTGTGGCTTGCCCAGTAATAGTTCATTACACAATAATGAAATTCTCACCATCTCTGAATGTATACCTATCACAGCATTTTCAAATATGAGTGCATTAAGGCAGACATCTTGAGCTGAGATTTTTAAAGGAGTCTGGAAGTTAGACATCCAGATACCATTGGCTTTTCCACAGAAGGTGGGTGACCAGCCTCCTTAGACCTAACAGAACAAATGCATCCAAAATGCAAATTCAGGCACCTAAACTATGTGGCACAGTTTCTAAATGAAAATCAAAACTCTTCTCTCACTTTAATGGGGGATGTGATTCTCTCTTTTCTGAAATTCATGGTTTTTTGCTGACGTGATTATCTGTGGATTTATTTACCTCAGTTTATAAAATTAAGACACCAGTTTTTTCCTTACCCCTTTCCTTTCCTTTCCTTTCCTTTCCTTTCCTTTCCTTTCCTTTCCTTTCCTTTCCTTTCCTTTCCTTTCCTTTCCTTTCCTTTCCTTTTTCTTTTTCTTTTTCTTTTTCTTTTTTATTATATTGGCCATGTTATTCTCCGAAGTCTTTGTTTGGAAGATCTAGACTCACAGGGTGAAGCTGCATGAAATACCTCAACAGTTTACTGATACCACTAGGTAGAGATTCCCTCCTTACTTGCATGCTACTAATTATAGCGTCTCATCCATCACCTGAACCTACTGATAAAACCTGTGGAGAAATAATTCCAGAAATAAAGTGGACAGTGTTTGTGGTGGAGGGGACCAATTAGTTGGTTAAGTTTTCACATAGCATAATCAGGGCATTGGGCAGGGGAAGAGAAGAATGTGTGGGTTAGGAAGACCCTTTTAGCAATGGTGAGCCATTAAATCAGCTCATCTGTAGCGTGCAACTTCATTTATAGATTGCAGCTGCATAGCAGCTTAAGCCAATCTAACTGCATACTACTGTGGTGCTACCATCCCAGCCATGCGATCTTGTTCTTCCTCTTACGCGCATGCTGGCAATCATACAGCTGAGTGGTGAACAGTTTGGACAGCTGATACAGCTGAATGGCAGCCAGGGGTATGAGGGGTAGGGGGTTTTATCCTGGTCATACCACGCAGCTGCATGTGCACTGGTATCAGTGTGAGGACAGGAATGGAAACGTGTGGCTAGTGCAAGGTGGAATTGAGTCTGAGAGTATGGGAGCCCAGGCTTAGATTGGATTATGCTGCTGTGAAACTCAAGCCTCAAGCATAAAAGCTTTTGACTACAAATTCAGCATTCGTGTTTGCTTCAAAGAAGTTGTTTTCATTAACATTCCTGGCTGTAAATCCAGTCATTGGGACATTTGTGGGAAACAATTAAAAGAGGCAATGGTATGGCTGAAACAAATTAATAAAGACTGAACAAATATTTATGGTGAAAGAGGTTTTTAGTTCAGATTAGTTAAAGTATCTGTATTTCTCAACGTTAGTGAGGAGCCAATGCTCTAACTTGGAACATGGTTCAACTTGAAAACTTCAGAAAGGTTTGGAAAGACAGGGGTTGGTCAAAATGTACACCTTCTGGAACCAGATAATTCTGGATATTATAAAGCTTTTGTTAGCTTGCCTCTGATATATGTGCTTTAAGATGTTTTAGGAAGTGTACCTTGGAATGTTATGTAGAATCCCATAGCTTTTACCTAGTAAGCCAGGTTGCCTGTAAGCCACAGGTTCCAGGTGCACAGAGGCTGAAAGGAAGAAAACTGCAAGGAAATGAAAATTCCAGAAATATTAAAAATAGCCAGTGCTGAGAAAATACAATTTCATAAACAAAAATCCGATCTGATATTACCTGGAAGAGAGTTTCCTGGGCTATTTATGAGGCATCCTTATTAAAATGGGAGAGACTGATAGAGAATTTTGAGATCTGGCATGCTAGAAACATTCTTACCTTACATTCATTTATCTATCTCAGGTAAGGGAAAGGCAGGGAAATTAATGACATTTGCAGTAGTTCTATCCATGGAATTGATAGAAGTACTCTTAAGTTTGTTTTAGCATTCAACTCTGACAGCTACTTGCCCATTCAATCATAGATCTAAAATCTGTGACTTCTGACCAGCTGTAATAGGATGAATCTACAAAATGCCCCTTTTTGTGCATCAGAGATCTTCTTTTAAACTTCTAAGCTTCTTGGGGTCATTGTACATCATGTGCAATATGTAACCTTGGACCAATGACTAGTTCAAGGTGCAGTGTCTCATAATTTTCATCTTGCTTAGAAGAAAAGCACCCTATCTTGGAGGAAACTGTTGACTTCTAACCTTGCTAATTTGTAGGATATTTTTTCTTGAGGCCATAACGTTATGATTTGCAAACCAGCTATTTTAGATCAAATTAAAGGATTTTGCACTGTTTATTGTATTTTTTTTTGAGAGCTACAAATCTGTAATCCATCCAAAGTACACTCATTCTTAAATATTGACAGAGAAGAATTTCCATAAACACGCTCCCCTAAAGAGTACCTTCACAGCCAAGTGTTCCCACTGTTACACATTATCAGACACACAAAAAAAAGAGAACAGTGCCCAAGGAGGGGGGGGGGAATCCATTCTTTAAGAACATTTATTTGGAGAAAGGGTTATAGTGGCTAAAGTGTCCTAGTCCATGACTGCAACTACTTGATACTACCATAGGACAACTAAAACTAATAAACATTACAGTGATATGCGCAGACATTTTAAATTTTCTACAGGGCAGGTAGTATTTTATCAAAGTTAGAGCAGTAAGTCAAGCTGGAAGTTGTTCCACTGACGAGCTGGGTGATGCCCCATTTCAATGGGCTAGCATCCAACTTTACAGCTGGGTTTCTTTATGTTTGTCAGCTCATTTGTTTTAGCAATGACTTATCATGCAGTAGAATAAATATTCTCAAGTAAAATTTTCAATACCATAGTTCAAGGGACATCTGGCTTCACACAATTCCACTTACCAATGTAGGAGTACTTAGATGGGTTGGTTTTGAATTGAATAATGAACAAGAATAAATGATGTTATACTCTGCTACAGTTACCCACAAAATGTGATATCTTGCCATTGCAATGGCAGCATTTGGTTGTTTGGTCCTAGTTTGAGGGCACTTAAAAATCTGAGGCCATATTTCAAAATTTAGTTTTGCAGGTAATCCTCTGAAGCACTACTGCTGTTCTTGCTCAATGGGAGCAAATAAAAGCATTATATCGATCAATCAGGCAAATATATTTCCATAATATACCTTATAAGTTCTTTTTTTTAACTACTTAGTTTTATGTTGCTTTAGAATACCTTAGATAGCTGAATTCCTATGTACTTGTACAGTGGCTTTTGTCTTTTAACATCCCTAAACTTGTAATGTTAGATGACTTAAACAAGCTTTAGTTTTAATTTTACATAAATCAGATTTATTATGCAAGTGATCTGGACTAAAAAGATTGTGAACATCTACCAGTGATGCCTCCATGTGTGCTGAAATATGAAAGTACTTTTCCTTGGATGAAAATCCATTACTAGGACAGCCTAAAGAGATCATTGGTGTGAATGACAATGTCTTCCTTAGACTTCCCCCCCTCCCTGTCATCATCATAAGAAATAGAGGGGTTTAGTCATTGATTTGTAATAATTAACCCTCTTGCAACAGAGAACAGCTGGGCTCTCTGTTCCGTTCATTCCAAGTTTCCATCTTGATTTGGGGCAGCAGCTGGGTCATTCCAGTTCTCATCTGTGGAAACCTTCCTTCCTACTGGTGTGCAATGCTTTGCTGCTCTGCTTGTGTTCAGCATATTAGGGTAAAGCTGTTCAATAAGTTCACAGTATTTCTTTGACTTTCCTTAAAGTGTAAAAATGAAGCAGTAGGTTGGCTTATTTTTTGCTGATAACTCCTTTGGTCTGTTAATCTGGGATAGTTTCAAAAGTTCTATTTTTAATTAGCAATACAGATGTGTGTCATGCATGCTTTGCAAAATTCCATTATCACTTTCTTCCTAAATCAAAGAGAAATTAAGGAGAGATTGGTTCACATTGTATATTCTTATCAGAATGGATCATTACCTACACAGCCTTAATTTGCAATGTATAGTGGATACACATGTTGTATGTTTGAGGCAAATCCTGGAGACCATTCTCAGGGAAAATTCCCACTGACGTCAATATGAGTTTTGTTTGAGTAAAAATTTCATGATTTGGCTCTTTGTTTTCAGGATGGGAATTATCGTTTTCTACTCTGAGCACTCATTTGGCCTCAAAGTACCTTGGCTCACATGGTTTTCAATAAGTGTCTGGCAGCTGTACTGGCAAACTTCCAGCATCGTGGGATTCATATTTATCCCTACATGGACATTTGGCCTTCTTCAAGTCATCACAACTATTTCTAGCTTATTGTCCTAAGTGTAGAACTCTTCCCATTTTCAGACAAAGAATTGATTCTGAATCGCACTCTTTTTACAGCAGAGTGGAGTTGTTCTTTCACATCCATGTATATATGATCAGGATCAAGTATCTCTAAGTCTGCACTGTAAAGAAATGTTTCATGCAATATACTCAAAAAGAATATATAGATACATGCGCTCCAGGAGGTGCTGTGGTCTGTCCAGTCAAGCGTAAGATGACTTGGTAGATTCAGTGAAGACAGATCAACTGATTTTCCAGTCCAGATGTAGGTGTATTGAAATGCAGTTAAAAGGACACTGAAATGTCTCACTAGGAAAACTAAACATAACTTGACCAAATTTGAACAGAACATGCACTCAAAGCAAAAATATCAATAGCAAAAAATAAGTTACAGTACTATGTTTTGCTTGGCATTTTATTTTCTCACCCTGTTTCCTTTCAAGCCAATTTTCAAAAGTTGCTCTAACCTCTGGCAGCTGCCCCTGGTGTCCCTGAATGCTTTGCTTAGCAGAAAATAAGAAAAAAAGGAAGAAAGCCAATTCAGCTCTACAGGTGCTCCCATAGTGTGATTAGATCTCCTCAGTTTCTTACAGCTTCATTTATCTCATTTCCTTACTTTCATCAAGCTCCCTCCTCTCATGTACCCATCCATGCCTGATGCCTTTGTCTTTTTCTTCATTTAAGTCTAAAGATCTTTCTTCCATCAGACCTCTGAACCATACCTAAGGAGGCGCAATACAAATTAATGCAAATGAACAAGCTAGTGAAAACTTACAAAACGTCAAGATACATGCATTGACCACAGCATCTTTAAACACTTATTGTTGCATCTTTGTCTTTCCTTTTGCCATCCTGCTCACCACCATTTTTGCTGCTAATCTACTTCAGTAATGTCAGAGATTACCCATGCCTCATTATTTCTTGGAGTTCCACATACACTTGTAGCACTAAGTAGTAACAACAGTGACCCTTGTGACAAGAAGTGCTGTAGTGATTCCTGAACTTTATTCCCTGTGGAATTGATTTTTATGTGAGGCATAAGTAATGTAAAAGAGCTCTGTGATGCAAAGAGTGTCACACTTGCACCCTTAGAACATGTTTTATTAATTTGAATAGTACATGAAATTACAAGTGTAAAACAAGCTGCCATGCTAGCAGTTCCATTATATTTGTTTGGTATAACACCATAGTGCTAGAGTGTCAGAAGCATAGCTGTACTTGAGCTTTAGAGGTAAAAAAAAGCTCCCTTAAGCCTCCCATGTTAGTACCAGACTCCTTGGGAGTAGTAGAATGGATGTACCATTTGTGGGACTGCCTTTAGGGGAGACATACACATGACTTGTTCACAGAGTTCAAAAAGGTAAGGAAATACTCATTTAAGGCAGTTATTTAAATGACAATGTGTTCACATTACCTGTTCAATGTGTCAGGAAAAATCTCATGATCAGGATAAACAATACATTGGAAGTCTCACTGTGTCTACATACTGGTGTGAAACAGAGAATGCTTGAGATGGTGTCTGATGTAGTGAAAATGTTACGGATAACAGAAAATGAACAGCACATGTATCCCCCAAAGAAGACTGTTGAAGTTCCATGTAACCCCCCTACTATTGTCCATTAATTTAAAAAAAAAAAAAAAAAAAAAAGTTTTTTATTCTCTTCGTGGCTATCAGATTCATTAAAAAGTGTTAGTAAGTTGATTTTGTGGCTGGGCTGAGAAGCATATGTTCTAATTATAGTAAGGAAGGATGGTATGACCAATGTCATAGGAATAGGCTTTTTGTGGGAGGCATCAAATCCAAATTCCAGGCTCTGAATGAATTCAGAACTTGGCGGGAATGAGGAAATACATGGTGTTTGTCTTTTTTATGAGCTGCTTTCTTTAAAATCCTGATAAGTTTGTGCTACCATGCTTAATTTAAGCTCTAATTTGGAACAGAAAAATATAATTTGCAGGCAAACCTTGAAAGGTTATTGACAGGGGAAACCGGGCCAGATCCGACAGCTCAAGAGAGGCAAGGCAGCCACAGCACCATGCCCCCAGGTCCAACCTGTAGTGATGCTAAGCATGTCTTCCCAGTAGGCATACATACACAGAGCACACATATATGCCACATATGTATATATAGACATGGCCAGCCACACAGACAGACATGCGTGCAGCAGGCACACAAACACAGACAGCACAGTGGACTCATCCTGCTCCTCTCCCTGGCTGAGCAGGATGGAGGCCTGCTAGTGAGAATATATATATATATATATGCACATATGTACAATGCAGATCCCCCCAGCAGCTGGGCTCGCTCAGTCTGCCCAGTAGGTGCCCCTGGGCCCCAGTCTGCCCATTTGCCAGCACACAGAGGTACAAGCCCGCAACGCTACAGCCCGTCTCCAGTGGCTCACTCGCATGTACATTCTGCTCCCCCAGAGCTGGCTGGAACTCCCCTGGTTCCCCAGCAGCCAACCCACCCTCATCTCGACCTTGAAGACACACGCACGCTCCAGTGGGCTGCACTCCTAGAGGCCCCCAGACCCTGTGATCTCTCCTGAAGTTGGCTGGGACTCCCCTGGACCCTCTGACAGCCAATTCCACCATAGTCTCACCCTCAAGAGACTCACACCTCCCAGGCACTTCACCTACTTGCCAGCTACTCCAGCTTCATCTCCACTAGCACTTCTATACTGAGTTTCATACCTGCAGTTGCTGGTGGTCAGACCTCCATACAGACCAGCAAACTATTTACGTGGGATTGGCCCTTTTTATCCCCTTATCCCTCTATTTTCCCACAGCTGTTCCTCCCTAAATGACCTGGATCCCTCCCTTCCCCACCTTTGGTTCCTCCCCTAAACATCCCATAATAAGTCCTGTACAATCTCTAAATGCTCTTCCACTGCATCCCACAATGTATCCCATACCTCTAGGCAGTGATCCCCCTAGTCCAAAAGGTCCCGTGGTGTTGAATCATCTTGATGGCTTGGTTTGTGAATAAGTGACCAGAACTTTTTTTTCTTTTCTCTTAATCATAATCACACATTTGGTTTGTTTGGGGTTTTTTTTCCTTTTTCAGGAGCATCCCAGACCAGAGTATGAAACCAAACTGCTGCAGAAAAAGCTGAAAAATGAAAACATCAGAACCGAAAATTCAAATGAAGTAAGATGCAACTCACTCTTTTCACTTATATTGGATTTGTGTTTCGTTATATTGTGATTATCTTTCTGTCTGTCTCTGATGGATAGTTTACAAAAGGCACTTTTGGTACTCTTAATCAGTTTTGTAAATTGCTTGCTGGGGTCTGGTGTTATGCAGCCCTACAGTGCCATTGAAAGGCTTTGAGGTAATCACTTTGCTACCTCTGCAAAGTAAAGCAATTAGCAATTTGCATAGGAATATGGTTGACAGGTGGTTCAGAACCTATTCTGTAGAGTGATGAGTGATTAGTAAAATAATCACTACAGGGTTTTTTACAGCAATGACCTAGAATTTCAGTACTTTGTGGACAATAAAGAAAACAGCTTTTATTGTAGTGATTTTGTTTGCATAGGTAACATGGGCATCTTTAGTCATGTCGTAGTTATGCAGTTGTGAAGTTTTGAGAGCATTTCCAATGTAAATGGAAAAATAAAAATTGGTATACCATTTTTAGATTGAAGTGTGCTTAGGCTTTCTATGGCTGTTTCAAACCTAAGAACTAGCACTTTTTTGCCCAATCTCCTCTTAATAATTTCTGTAAAATACTGATTGAGGTCTATTTCCTAAGCACTCATAAGTCCCTGTAGACTTTGTCCATTAGGCTTGGTTAACCATTGCTTATTCCCTGCATGCCACACGGGCCAGCAAAGCCAAAGCATTCCAAAACCAAGGAAACAGTTTAATTTGTTTAAACATTGAGAACCAGTGTCTGAAGTGGAGAATACTCCAGTTTTCAGATTTGGTCCAACAAATATAGCCTTGCAGCTAATGATAGAACTTAACTATCCCTTTCTTCTGCTGATAACCGTCAAGAGTGGGAAGTGTTTGTAGTGAATCTTTCATCTCAGTGAGAAAGTCTTTCACCTGTTGGGCCCAACCAAACTCCAGAGAAGACGATAGAAAAAAATCTCAATTACTTTAATGGGCTTTGGTTCTTGCCCAATATAAGCAGGGACTCTCACATAGCAGTATGGGGGAGGTCTTCCCTTACACATTAAACAGTTCTCTAGGCCTTCCAAGCAAGGGATCAAAGACTGTAAAAGACAGATAAAGCAGCTGCTGCCGTTCAGCTTTTTCTGACTAAAGTAAGTGAAATCTGGAAACAAGTCAGTGACTGATGTTATAGAATGTTAGACTTTTGTAGTCATGAAGTAGTGTTAGATAGTTATCTTGCTTAAATGAGACACAGAAATCACAATATTATAAATTAGAAGTTAATTTAAGGTAAAAGAAAGCAATGAAAAATGCTAAGAGCGTAGGTGGAAAATGAGGAGCAATGTAAAGATTCAGCACTATAAAAACTCCTTTCAGACATCAGGAAGAGAAAGGTTTTTCTGGAATATTTTCTTTCCAATTACTTTTTGTGCCAATGTGGATGGAAAAATAGCACTCAGAAAGAAAATACTGGCTTCAAGTTTTTGGGGCATCTGTATGCAGACTTTCTCCAATATCCTTATTGGAGACAAAAATCCTATTTTGGAAATTGATGTAGGGATTTTGAACTGCAAAACTCCCGATTTTTAGTAATATTTGATTCTGAAGCAATTTTGAAAAAAAGAAATTTGGTTTATTGCGTCATTTAATGTATTTTCTGGACAAGTGTCCCAGAGTCATCTCAATCTCTTTTCTAAACTTCATTAAAAATTAAAGTGCTTTGACATTTGCCATCAGTTACTCATAGGGAGCAAACAGTTATTAATATGGCAGAACATTTCATTTTGGTTAAGGTAAATTTCTCATAAATGCATTCATCCTGCAACTAACTGACTACCACCTCTCCCCAAATTACTGATATATATTCCAAACTTCTGAGCAGTTTTCCATCAGTCAACATTTTGCTTACCAATTCTGTTGAAATCACTTTTTTTTATTTCCCTCAAATTCATTCCAGCCAACAGCACGTTAGTCCAGGTTTGGAAGATGTGTTGCCCAGTGGTTTGTACCTCAATGTCTTATGATATTGTAAGGGCAAGAAATGTTTGTGTGAGACCTGCTGAAGAGGAAAAAGGCCAATTCTTTAATTGAACTGTTAAGTTTAATGTAACTGTGGAAATGTACCATTACATTTTGCTTTGGAAGATCCTGAAAAGTTAGATATTAAAAGTGATGTGTATTTATGACTGCAATAGTTCTTCTGCCTAATTTTTAGAGGTTTTAATCTTCTCTTTTTCCTCCTTCAGATGTCTGTATGTTATACTCATTGCAAGACCATTAGCTCAGGAGCTTTTGCATGGCAGGTTAATATTAAGGCACAGGTTTCTGTGAGGTCTCTGGCTCAGTACTTTTGTCTTGTTGGGTGGAAGCCAGGGTACAGGGCTTTGTCATATTAATAGTGCAGATCTAGGGGCTGGACAGGCATCAAAGTAGAGGTCTCTCTGTAGTTAAAAATTCAGTCCTCCTAATTTCTTGGTTTTGTATGAATATACAGATGCCTGTGAGGTCTCAAACTCATTATATCTTGGTTGACAGTCTAATGTCATGGCATAAGTCTCTGTGAAGTTCTTGCCTGAATATTTTTAGCTAACTAGTGTAATTTAAAGGCATATCTTTTGGGTGTAGCTGGTCAACAACTGTAGTGTGCTGTTTGATATCAAAGGACAGGCTCTGGCACCACTGCCTAAAATGTCTCATTACTTATCTAATATGAAGTCAGAAGTCTCCATTTCAGCAGCTGTGGCTTGTTGGGATAGAAACGATGCCAAAGCTGCCGCTATTGTGAGAATACTGATTTAGAGCTTACTTAAAGGCATATATTTCTATAAAATTACTGGCTTGTTTCCAGTATGTTAATTCCTCTGTTCCGGTGAGGATGTGACTAGTTTTATGGCAAGAAACTGAGCTTTTATGTGGAAAACTCTGTGTACAGTGCAATTTTTTTCTTGCCTTACTCCAACAAGGAGTCCCTGTGAAGCTAATTGGGTTATTTTTGCAATGAAGGGATAGGGGTTTGGTTATGGGCTGGTTTTGTGATTGCAGAAGAAAATCGACACCACTTACATAGTCTCTTAAATGATAACTTGGGAATACCTGTTAAGAGGAAACCTACTTCAACATACAGTTTTCCCTGTCTGCTGTTGAAATCATTAACTTTAATGAGTGTGGAAGATGCCCAGCACCTGTCAGGGCCAGTAAACATATGAGTCACTCTACCCAGGCAACAAATTCCAAATCAGCTTGATGAGACTGGCAATAGAAAGTATTACAGATCTAATGTATTACTTACCCAGTGGGGTTTGTGTTATAGAATATAGCTTTCATACAAATACTACTTAGGGTTTTTGTGCTGCCGTAATAAGCAAAGAGCAAAATTTCAGCCTACACCACCCTGTGTGGTTCAGGCTGCTTTAATAAATATTTTATTGGTTATTTTGAGAGTGGGAAAGAAACTGTGAGGGCTCAGAGCACTTCACAAAAGATTGGTGTGAAGTTACTCTTACAATAACGCCCTAAGGTTCTACTATTTCAGAAGAGAATTCGTTTAAAGCTAAAGGAGTTGAAACATTTACATGAAATGCCTCAGGTTAGGTAGCAAATGCATAGAGACAGTCCTTATGAATGATAACATTGATTTTAAAAAATGACAAGTTCTAAGGGACTGATTCTGGAAACCTGCAATGATTTGGCTTATAACCAGTAGCACTATTTGATTCTTTGTGGTCACATAAATAAAGGCTTGCAATGTAGAGCTTCTTCATTCATGTATATTAAAAAGCTTCTTTGTCCTTGCAGCAGAGATGAAGGCTTACATGCGCATGCATGAATACATGTGTCTGATAATAGATTCATGCAAATGTGGCAGATGGAATTTTTGTAATAATGCGATTCATATTATTTTTTGTTGTTCTTGTTTAATATACTATAACATTGAAGATGTGGATAAAAATATTTAATGAATAGGGTAAAGTTACTGTATCTGCAGAATGTTAACTAAAAAAGGTGTTGGATCTTTGTAATCTTCTGACAAGTTGTTGTTCTCTCTGTGCAATAGTAATGTTCTCAATGGAAATACACACAGGTCAGGAAATGAAAATTGGTCTTGTGCCTGAAAACATGCAGATGGGGCTAGATCCAACTCTCACTGGAGCTGATGGAAAGAAAGCCTTCCAGTCATTTCTGGGAGAGATGGATCAGGCCCTGACTCCTTTTTATTAAATGTCCAGCTGATCTGGCAAACATGATGCAACATCATATATATTCTTATCTTTCCTATTTGGCAGGAAACTGAATAACTCATTCTACATATTTCTCAAGGAAAGTTTTTCTTTATAGAAAAAAAGGGCTTGTCTCTTGGCTTACGTCCTTACTTGGAGCAAACCCTGGGAATAATAGAATCTGGCACTATAACTTGCCTTTAATTCATTTTAAATGTGAAAGTGGCAGAATAAGTTATTTAAATTGTTAATTCAGTTGGTAATTGAAATAAAAGAAAGAAATATTTCTTCCTGAATCATTGTTTCAGTTAGGAACTGGATTAAAGCAAGCTGGTTTGAAGAGGAAGGTGCCTAGTGTAGTGATGATACAGGTAAATATAAGGTAGAATTGTACATTGCTGATGAATACTTTATAGATATATTTTAAAAATTTCAGCATTGTGAAACACGAAATAGTAATTGTTGCTGCTAATTGTTTCCTTACCCAGTTTTGCATTAGTGAAACTCTCACAAGGCCTAAGAAACACTTCAGATGTTGAGGCCCACCTCTTTATTAAGCAAGTCCTCGATAAGATTAACTGAAGACAAAAAAAGAAATCTCTTTTTTTATATATTAGCTGTAACTCTGTAGAGGAAACCAAGATAATCAGTCATAAATACTAATTTGAATAATCAGAACTGTAAAAGAGCTGTGAATAAACACAGAGTTCCTTAATCACTAATATTGAGAGAATAATTTTTTAGCATTTATTGGACCTTATTATTAATGTGGTAAAACCACCAATTTTGGTCCAGTATTTCTTAAATTGGGTAGTGTCTTTCCAACCTCTTTCATTGCTTTACTTTGACAAATAACTTCATTTTCCAAGCATATGGGATAGTAAGAGGAATATGTAATAACTGATGGTTTTTTTTCTTTTCAACTTATTCCTTGCATCATTAACTTTTGAAAATAAAAAATGGAGAATGACTGAAGATGAATGAGGACACTTATGATGATAATCTTAGAGAGACATCTCATTCTCTTTATTGTGCCAATATTTGGTTGGCTAATTGGAACAAGACACATTAAAAGGGTAAATGTTGTAATTCTGATTATTTTAACATATATTTGAGTTCTGGGTTATATCAGTTTTACACCAGAGTATTCATAAGCAGAATTTGTGTCTTCAAAAGACTGTTGACATGGTCTCTCAGTATGTTCTTATTTAGATGTGCGGGTTCTTTGACTATAAGGTATACAATGTGTATTCAAACCTCTTCCCTATTATTG
The DNA here is from genome assembly GCF_964188355.1 of Buteo buteo. Classification (NCBI taxonomy): domain Eukaryota; kingdom Metazoa; phylum Chordata; class Aves; order Accipitriformes; family Accipitridae; genus Buteo; species Buteo buteo. Next base: position 23,365,605 of record NC_134189.1, on the reverse strand, counting down.
TCTTGGAATTTGGTTATCTTTGTATGGAGTAGTGTAAAAAATGTGGCTAAAAATGTGCCACTTGCTCCCTGTGTCTGAAAATCTGAGGTGGGATTTTCTCCTTTGTATCAAATAAATGAACCCAATGTATAGCCACAGTTCTGTGCTCTTGTATTTAGAATTATATTCCAGTCAGCCTTCAGAAGAGGTAGCTTTTCCAATACTCTTGATATGAAGAAAGAAAATGCTTAGCAGTATACTATCATATAATAATTCAAGTTGGAAAGGCCTTTAGGATTTTATCTAGTCCAAACTCCTGACCAAAAGAATGCTAGCTATGATACCAAACTAGGTTGCTCAGGGTATTATCCAGCTGCGTCTTGAAAACCTCCAAGGATGGAAAGAGTAAAACCTTTCTGAACACTGCCTGACTGTCCTCATGTTGTAAAAGCTTCTCGTTATACCCAGCCTGAACCTCTCGTTTCAATTTATGCCCATTGTCTCTCATCCTCCCAGCATGCACCACTGTGAAAAGCCTGGCTCTCTCTTCTTGATGACCTCCTTCAACAAGCTGAGCAGGTCTTGTTCCTCCACCTCTCTTCATGGACAAGTGCTCTGGGGCTCTGTGCTAGACTCACAAGTTGAGCGATTTATTTTTTCTACTGGAGGGCCCCAAACTGGACACAATATTTTGGATGCAGGCTAATGACTGCTGAGATGCAGTGGTAATCACTTCCCTGGATCCACTGGTTAATCTACTGGTTAGTACAACCTAGGGTGCTGTTGGCCTTTGCTGCCAGGGTACATTCCTGGCTCCTGGTCAGCTTGCTGTCTACAGGGACACCAGAGGGCTTCTTCAGCACAGTCTGTACTACTGCCTCCTGGTTTTGGCTGGGATAGGGTTAATTTTCTTTCTAGTAGCTGGTATAGTGCTACGTTTTGGGTTCAGTATGAGAAGAATGTTGATAACACACTGATGTTTTCAGTTGTTGCTCAGTAGTGTTTAGACTAAGTCAAGGGTTTTTCAGCTTCTCACACCCAGCCAGCAAGAAGGCTGGAGGGGCACAAGAAGTTGGGAGGGGACACAGCCAGGGCAGCTGACCCAAACTGGCCAAAGGGGTATTCCATACCGTGTGACGTCATGCCCGGGATATAAACTGGGGGGGAGTTGAGCGGGGGGGCAGATTGCTGCTCAGGAACTAACTGGGCATTGGGCAGTGAGTGGTGAGCAATTGCATTGTGCATCACTTGTTTTGTATATTCCAATCCTTTTATTATCATTATGATTATTATTTTATTCCTTTCTGTCCTATTATACTGTCTTTATCTCAGCCCATGAGTTTTACTTTTTTTTCCCCAATTCTCTCCCCCATCCCACTGGGTTGGGGGGAAGTGAGTGAGCAGCTGCGTGGCGTTTAGTTGTTGGCTGGGGTTAAACCACAACATGCTGCAAGGAGTTTTCGATTTCAAAGGCAAGTCTTTGCATTTGTCCTCCTTGAATTTCATGAAGTTCGTACACACCCGTTCCTCCAGCCTGTCTAGGTCACTGGAAGGCAGCCATGTACTTGAGCATATTGACTGATCTCTCCCCAGTCTGATGTCATCTGCAAACTTGATGAGCAAGCATTCTATCAGCTCCTCCAGGTCCTTCTTTAAAGATGTTAAACAGGGCAGTCAGTATGGACCCCAGCAGTATTCCAGCTGTTACAGGTCTCCAGGTAGAGTATGGCTCATAAGGTAATGCCCTCTGGGCCAGACCATCGAACTTGTATTTTGCTGAAGTCAAGGCAAAAGGCATTGACAAGTCTCCTCTTGTCCACAAGTCTAGTCTTTTTTTTTTTTCACAGAAAGCAATCAGGTTGGTGCGGTATGATTCACCTTCGGTAAATCCATAATGACTGTTCACAATCACCTACTTCTCCTTTATGTGCTCCGAAATGGGTTTCAAAACCTCTTTCCGAGAGACCAAAGTAAGGCTGACTCCTTGATTATCCTTTTGTCCTTTCTGCGAAGATGGATACAAAATTATTCTTTCTCCAGTTGTCAGAGCCCTTCCCTGATCTCAGTGCCTTTCCAGAGATGGCAGAGATCAACCTTGCGATAACATGAGCCTGCTCCTCTAGCTTCCATTCCTCTTCTCCAAAGTTACAGGTAAACAAAATCACTGCTTATGTTTTCTAAAGGAATAAATCATCATTGTTTTGTCTAGACATCAAAATGGTGTTTAATTAGGAATACTAGATGCTTTTTTAATTCAAATATTGGAGGCTGAACAGTGCAGATCAGAGCCGGATTTTAAGAAATGCAGGATTTTAAGAAAAAGGTACCTTATGCTTGTGAGACTCTTTTCTACCAAAATAAAAATTACTTGTCTTTTTTGGAAGAGAGCTTTGAACCTAGAAACAAGAGAAGTCAGGGCTGCTGTTTGTTGGTCTTATTTGTGTTACTTATTAAGATTTTGGCTCAAGGAAGCATTCTTTCTAGGGCAGTACTATAGCTTGCGTTGTTTAATCATGTAACTGGGACTTAAGTACAAGATTAAAGTTAAGCACATGCCTCAGCGTCCTGAATATGGATACAATTAAGTGCTTTTTTGAATTGAGGCCTAAGCTTCTTATTGACAACATTAAAGATGATGCAGGTCTCTTTCCTATTAAACTGAACAGAAAGACTCATTCCTACAGGTTCTATTCATCAGTACTTGCAATTAATGGGAGTTCTGCCTGAGTAAGTAATAAAGTATTAGTCCTTAAGTCTGCAGTTACTGCAGATGACTTACTATCACATTGTACCCAGTCAAAGACTATAATAACAGGTTAGAGGGTTACAGCAAAGTCTCAGGTTGAAAAATAAATCTCCAGAAGTCTGCTGGGTTTTAATTTAATGCAGATACTTGAACTTAAGAAAAACTAGAGTATTTTCCCTTTCCTGTGTGCTGGTGACAAACTCCTATATCTTGGAGTATATTTTTTACCTTCTGTTGAGCATATTTATAGGGTAAATTTCATGCTATTAATCTCCAAGGTCAAAACAGAAGCCCAGATTTGGGACAAAATTTACACAAATTGGCTGTGGAAACAACAGTCAGTTAAGCTAGTTGCCAAGAATTTTTTATTTGATGCATACTGCAATCCTGTCTGCAATTTTAAAGAAATAAACTGCATTTACATTAAATTCCTTTGGGCATCCATCCCATGAAGATTGAAATTCCACATACTCCAAGCTTAAAGAGCTAAAGAAGTCAGTTTGAACTGCTCAACTTTTGCAGCTATTACCATGCTTAATTGAAAAACACTTGCCTGCTGATCTGCTGATTTTCGTGATTCACTTCATTTAGGGATAAGATGGCATTGTGTTTGGAAGCTCCTTCACACCATGGTATTTCATGTAATAGATAAACTTGAATTCTTACCAGGTTATTCAAGTGAACTTTTTCTCCTGTTGATGTCACCTAGGTATTGTGCAACTGAATTTAGAGAGAGTAGACTTTGAATTATTAATACACGATACCAGATTCGTTGCTTTTTTCAATCTCTACTGTTCATGTAGTGAAAATGCAAAGCTTGTTTACATGCATGGACTAATCTAACAGCTTCCAATGGCATACTCCAGCTCTAGCCTCAGAGTCTGGTGCATAGCTAATGATACAAATAAAGATGGAATATTACCTTTTTAAACAGTGAAAAGAAACCTCCAGTGTATCTCCTTTGCCGTTAAGGAGTCCACTGAAAGATGATGGAGTGGTATGTATGTGCCTTTTAGCTATTCCTTTGTAGGTAACCATAACTATTCAAAATTCACCCCTCCACATGGTTTTCTTCTGTTCTTAAAGTTCCATGAAATCAAACCAGAAAATCAAAGGAGGATCTTACAAAGCTTTTACAACTGTCCGATGCCAGACCACAGGAACAGTTTTAAAGCTTACTGCCTTTTTTGGCCCAATTGCCAAATTCAGCTAAAATCTTACAGTTAAAATTGGTCTCATGTTTAAAATAACCACCTTACTGGCATGTCAGTCTGTGATCCCCTCCCCTTCAACCCCTCTCCCTCCTAAACAACAGTGAAGATCATCCTGATGGGTTTAAAATGGGATGGTCCTTTGAACATCAGCCTGGAATCTTACCTAACCCATAGGCACCAGTTGCTATCCTTTCCTGCATAAAAAATTACAATGGCTTAGAGAAAGCATAGAAAATTTACTGGACCAAGTGTTGCACTCTGTTTTGCTTCTTTTGGACCTGATTTTCCTGTTCTCTGCTTGATTTTCTTACTGAGATTAATTGCCTGGAAATAGGTTGGACCTCATTTCTTGAAACAACTTAAATACCATTTTGAAAGTGTTGATACTTGTCTCTTACATTGCAAATAGATCTTTAAAAATTAACCTACTGTGATATTTGAATGTATTTAAATTAATCTCAGTCAGACTGCTTTGTTTTACAAATGCTGTATCAGACATACAGCTTCAGTTCTGTCTTCCTGTCAATGCATTACAAAAGCCATCCTTCAGTCAGGTGACTTTTATTTTTCCTTTTTTTCCCAGAATTTTGGGTCCAGCCAGTGAATTAATATCTTGCATCTGTTTCCTCCTCTACTGTCACTCCCTCACTGCTTGGTTTCAGCCTTCATTGTGTTTACTTATGCTTGTCTGATTGAAATCTTTCAAACACTATGCAAACCGTCATCCTTTATATGGAAAGAAGCTTTGTCTCTCTTGACAAAACTGACACTGAATAACGTGAAAATTAAAATTAATGTGATCTTCTTGGGCATTACTTAAAGGGGAAGGATTATCAAATCCAGATAGGAGGAAGGGATGTTCTTAATTTACAGTTAAAGCAAACGCTTAAAACAGTTTCAAAGACCTCTTCTTTCTATAAACATTGAACATAAAGATATTATTGATTTTATTTTTCTTTTCACTGGATCCATTGTCAATTCACTGGTACATACAAAGCAAAGTACGCTGTGTTTATAGAAGTATCCTTACATGCCTGTGAGTCACAGCACCAGGCATTATGAAGCAAAACAGTAAAACTCTAGGTAACAAACTGTTTCAGATATATTCTTGAAATGATTTGCTATTCTGGAAACAATACTGACAGCAAATATGCCATATCCAATAAATGAAAAATAGCCTGTAAATAAAGTTTTTTTCTGCAATAAGGTAATCTCTGAGAAATGAAAGGTGTCAATTACTAGTGAAGTATGCTGGACTGAAGAGCTTTGAGAGTTAAACATGGAGGAGGCTTAACATTTCCAAGTTTTAAAAATTATTGTGAGTTTGCATCCAAAGCATGAATGAAAAAAATAATAGGGAAGGACTCGACATAATTAGGCTTAATCACCACAAAAAAGACATCAAATGTTAGAAGACAGCTCACAATGGTTAACAAAATATTGTTGTACCTGTAAAGTTGAAATAAAAAGTTGCAAAAAATAAGTCTGATTTAGGCTTTTAAAAAGAAAGTTGAAAAAATTGAAAGGTCTTTAAACATACTGAAGAAAACCCCTCACAAAAAACCTGACACATTTGTGTATGTATGTAAAAATGAGATTTTAACTGACAAAGACAATACTTTTTCTCCAGGATGATGATGATTTTAACACAAGAGACAAAGGCAGGAAAACCAGTTGGAAAAAGGGAATGGGAGGCTATCAGCTGTATAATCTGTATTTAAATTTGCACCAGCACAGGGTAGGGGATGACCGATGGGAAAACAGCTTTGCTAAGAAAGGGCTTGGGTGCTCTAGTGAGCAAGTCGAACAGGAGCTGGCAACAAGCCCTTGCAGTAAAGGCTCCCAGGATGCATTATGCAGTGTGTTGCCGGCAGATTGAGATAGTGCATCCTTCCTCTCTACTCAGTCCTGGGGATACTGCAGCTGGAGTGCTGATCCCAATTCTGCACCTCCCTGTACAAGAAATCTTATCGATGTGTTCAAATACCTGAATGGGAAGGATTAAAGAAGATGAAACCAGGCTCATCTCAGGGGTGTCCAGTGGAAGGTCAAGAGGTGATGGGCACCTACTGAAATACGGGAAGTTCCATTTAAACATAAGAAAAGACTCTCTTACTGTGGATGGTCAACCACTGGAACAAGGTGCCCAGACAGTTTGTGGGGTTTCCATCCCTGGAGGTAATTAAAGCCTAACTGGACAAAGGCTTGAGAAACCTGCTCTAACTGACCCAGAGGTGCCTTCAAACTCCAGCTGTTGTGCAATTCTGTGAAATGCAGGAAAGAAATGATCCGAGCAGTGCAGACAAATTGGTTTGACCACAATAGGCACATTTTGAAAGAAAATGTAATTTAAGCTTTCCTAGAAGTACTTGAGAAATGGGACAAAATGTAACGTGGGCTTACTAAAGGCAGATTAATAACCATGCCATCTAAACCGGTGTCTTTAATGATATAATTTATTCCCAAAGGAAGGAAAATGTAGTGTACTTCAATAAACCTGCATAGTGTTATGCCACAAGGGGAATATCACATGTTTAATAGGTTATAAATCAATATATTTCACTGGAACTGACTGGAAAGATGATTATTAGAATTGTCATTAAAAACAAAAAAAAGAAAATCTGACTTTAAAATGGTGAATTTGGCAATGCAACTTCCGGCCACTGCTGTTTGGTTCTTCATGCCTCATTCTTCTCTGCTTCATGTGATGATTTTCCTCTATCTCTCTCTTCCCCCCCCCCCCCCCCCCCCCCCCCCCCCGTGAATGAAACGTAGAGCACATTGTGCTGTGAGTAAGGAGGGCAGCTGTTTACCCAGTCCAACAAGGGAGAAGAGCATCTCTGCAGGTACCTTGAGAGAGAGTCCTGCATGCTCTGTACACCTTGCTGCTCTTATTGCTGGCAAACAGCAAGGGTTGCATTGCTTATTGTTATCCCTGCAGGACTGGAGGAGGAGATGATCTCATTGGTTTTTTAAAAGTTTACAGGACTACCTGTGAAAGAGATGGGATTAGAACTTAGGCCATGTCTGTTCAGTCTTCCCTAATTTATTTCTGTGACAGCTTTTTCACTGCTTGCATTTCAGGTAGTGTACAATAGGGCTTTTTTCCCTTTATCTTTTTTGTCCTTTCTGATCCTAATATTTCTCCCCCACCCCGCTCAATCTACTTTTCCACACAAACCTGTGACTGAGTCTTTCTAAGTCTATGGCATGGCTTCTTTTTCCTTCTGTGCTTCGTTTTTCCCTGTGTTTAAGTGCGTAGCTCTTGATTCATCCAGGTTAAATGAGATAAAGTATCAGGCTATGTAGTGGAAAAAGTGTCATGCTGAATTTGTCTGCATGAACTTCAACTTTCCCCTCCTCTGTATCTTTAAAGGGACTTAACGGTGCTGTAGAGTTGGGAATAGCTTGTTTGAAGAGAGCTAATGTAGAGAATGAGGGAAACTTTGCAGGTGATCTGATCATTTTAAAAATGTCTGAGGTTCTAAAGCTTTAGAATGTAGGTAAGTCCTATTCTTGATAGATTTTGTTTCCCAATGAATATGATATCTAAAAAATATTTGTTCCTTAATTATTCCTGTCCCAGGCTTGTGTAGTTACTGAAATAAGCACAGCATGGTCTGGTTCTGCCACTCTGTTCTTCAGGATTTAGAAGGCTCCTATATTAAAAAGCCAATTTGCCATCTACTTTCAGTTACTCCAGTATAAAATTACTGTTGATGAAAATTAAGACCCTTTACACCTAAGTGCTAAGCCAGGGAATATGACAGACTTTTAAGACCACTTTTGCTGGTTAGTTTCTCCTCATGAAATGGAAAATCTAGAGAGATTCAGAGAGGCAAAAACTGAATCAGAAAAATGAAGTCAAGCACAAATTTGATTAGATTTTTTAATAGGTTGTAGAAGAAAGAAAGTAAACAATTGCCATTTTGGCTAACTTCCAGAATGGCTAAGATTGAATAACGAATAAAGTGTACATTTAAGTATAATTTAAAAATTACATTTGCAGTAAGAGATGGTCTAAGTGGGTTTGCATGGGAGCTGGAGCATTACCAGCCACAATAATTAAAATGCAGAGTTAGAAGCAGGGCTAAAATCTAAGGACAGAAAAGGGTATCATGAAAGAATAAAAATGATCACAGGATTTTCAGGAAAAGTGTAATTATGAGCAACCTGCAGAACTTACTTACTGTCCATTTAGGAAACATAAGGCCAAAAGCAATGTAGTCTGAACTGTTCAAAACCCATAGTTGTATAAGTAGTAAAGAGTGAATAAAACTTGCTGTAGCATTCTCCCACCCCATGTCCTTGTGCCAGTTTTTTGTAAGGAAGAAAAGAAACAAAACAAAACAAAACCAAACCCTCACAGGTAGTGAAGCAGAGGGGAAGACTGCACTCCAAAAAAATTCTTCTTGGCTGATTTTGTCACCATGCCAAGATGCATTGTCACAGCAACAGAACAATATATCTATTTTGCTTGACTAATAGTGCCAAAACCGAGCTTTGAGTAAGAGCTGTTTTGTTGTGTGACTTTGATGTTATAAAGATTATAATTTTTTCCTTGCCTGTCCCCTCCTCCACCTCTCCCCACACACGTTTTGTTTTTTGATAACATGATGCTTTAATGTAGTCACTAGGAATAAATACTTTCTTTCCATCTTGGATTTACTTTATCTTTGGTAAGCGCATGATGTGTTCCTTTGTTCCCGCCCATTCTACATCACAAATCTCTGCCTTACAAGCAGTTATACACACCTGAAATCTTATGCATGTACATAAACACTTACTAAACCTGGTTTAGAAAGAACTAAAAGACTGCTTACATGATGCTCATTGAAATGTAAGAATTAAATACAAATTAAATAAAAAAACTGACCTGCAGGGTTATGCTGACATGAAACAATGCAGTTGATAGAGAAGATACACATCAATGCTTGCAAAGATGAAGTGCCCCCTGAACCTAAGAGGTCCTGTATATGAAACATAGATTTTGGTATTAGTTTGGTTAAGAAGAATTTACCGTTTCTGCCATTTCTTTTGCTTTTGTGTGGAGTAAAAATTAACTAACCACTGAAGCTAAGAGTAGCACTTATTGTCTTCAAAATAAAAGCACTAAATTATATCTAGGAATTGTATAACCGATACATTGACAAGCAAGCAAATATAAGGTGTAAGCAAAAGAAAAAAATTCAACCACAGCTCACAGTAATCTAGGTATTTCATTTCTTTCCACTGTAGTATCACACAATTTTCATTTTAGCTATTTGTTATAGATGGGATTTCTAATGTTGGGTCTAGTAAAGTTTTAACTATTTTCAGTACCTTACAGCTGTATAAAAGAGTAACTCTTCAGGTCAGAATTTTCTGTCATGAATTTCTGAATAGATTTTGGAATTCCCAACTTCTGAATGTCCAGATTTTCAACTTTAACCTACTTTTTGGTGTAATCCATTAGACAGAAGCATAGAAGTTACTTATATGGAACAATCTGTCTTAAAAATGCATATGCTGATTTTTCTCCTACTCCCTAATTCTTATAAAACATAGATTCACCTTCACTCTTCACCATTGCTGCAACATAGGCGAGTACTGGCCTCTGTTTGCCACATGTTTTTTAACAGTGTGAGGCACAAATTTTTTGTTTCATAAAGTTTATAATGGCTGCAAATGAGAATGCAGAAATTAGACTTTTCTAAAATGCAGTTCTAGCCTGTCCACTGATGAAAAATTAGGCTACCATTGCAATTCCAGTGCAGCTCTTTGCAGTTCCAAACATTTCAAAAGTATTTTTAACATTTGACCAAAACACTTTATCCCTAAGACATTACCAAATATTAAGTGACAAATTGGTTCCTTCTACTCTGCTAGATCCTCATGTGGCCAGTCAGTACAAATAGGAGTCTTAGAATAGTTTGTGTAAGCTTGAATTCTTAAAGCTGAACTTTTAATTCTCTAGTGAATTTTAACAGCACTGATTGTATCTGCTCATTATTACTGTTTTGAACAAATGTCTAATTCACATTCTTGTTTCTTGCTAGTGGCCAAATAAACACTTCATTGAAATACTGTTTTCAAAATCTGTGTCTCACAGAAGGTTATAATTTCAGTGTAGTGCTGTCTTTAATTTAGGGCTAGATTGTGTAATTATTAGGGAAGATTTTTAAGGTTTCTGATGGGCTTAGTAGCACAAGTTAAACCCTTGCTGTGGACTAATTCTAAGCATCCTGCTGCCCCTCTCTTGAGTCAGTTATGGCTGAGTTTTTGGGGCAATCATTGCAGGAAAACAAAAGTAATGGGATGTGCTGTTTAAATGCATCTCAATTGTGTGTGCCGCTGCATTGCCTACAGTGTTAGCTGGACTGCTGTGATGAGTGACTTCTATTTGTCTAAACATTTTGTTTTATGGAAGAAGCAGTTACGACATCCTAGAAGTCGTCCAAGGCAGAAGGGCCTTAGGTGGTCAAATTGTTAGTGGTACACAGCTATTCTACTTGATATTCCCATAAAGGTGTGCCAAAAGAGTACGAGGCATTAGCATAGATCTTTGCTTTCATGCTTCCTAGCTGCTCAACAGAGCCATCAGGATTGTGAGAAACTGCGGGCTGTTGGCAAGGAGAGCAATCATCTTTCATCTGATACCTAATGGCAAGATCATTTTGAATGGAAAGTGATTCAGCCAGCTGCATTCAGAACTGTTTGGTAGGGAAAATGACCATACTTGGTTAGAAGACTGCTTTAAATCTCTGGATGGCTTTTAGTGGAAGTATAGGAGGTAGAAATTTCAGGCAAGCAAAATAAAACCAAGCCAACCAGATGAAACTTAAACAATGAACCCTGGCAAGCCTACCCTGAAAATCTGGAGAGTCCCAAGTTTACAGAAAGCAAGTTTCTCCTGGTTTCCCATTTTGCTCCTGGAGCTTTGTACAGACACAGTGCTGTTCTGCGTGCACTCAAGCTAAATGTGAAACAGCCCTTAGGAGTGGCCCAGTGCAATAATTTAGCAGTATGCAATGAAACTCGCTAAGGGTTATGCTCTATTTCAGCTGAAAAATAATTGGTGTCCATACAGCATGCCAAAGCATTTCACTGCCAAGCCAGCCAAGTGTGTTGGCTGCAGTTTTATGTGGAAGAGAAACCTTGAGTCGCTACCAGATGCACTGTGCTGATACTGGTGGAGCCCAGGTATTCAGCAGAGGTGGCTGCTAAGAGATGAGCTGTTGTAGAGGATGGCACATTCCTCCTCCAGTCTTGGAGGGTCTACATTTGGGCTGATCTCCGGGAGGGATGCTTGGTCATTGATCCACATTCTTGAGGTATAACACTCTAATCACAATTGTCAGGAATGCAGGCCAGCAGATAAATTGAATTCAATTCGTTTTAATTTTATATATGGCTATGTTTTCAAAAGGGCTTAACAGCTGATAGTTCCCACTGAGAATAGTAAAAGCTGTTGGGAGTAGAGCACTTTGAAAATCTGGCTGGCTGTGCCTTCTCAAAAAGCACTTCTAAAGTTCTCTTTTGCAAGGACTGAAAGAATGAGCTCTTCTCAAAAATTTGGACCTGAGAGGCAACAACTGGAGCAGGACCATTTTTAGGGTGCTTTGGCCTTTCTTTTGTTTGGCCAGTGATCATGGCCCTATGAGGTGAAGATGTACCCACATCTCTGACAGGCTCCAGAGCCATTGGGAAGAGGTGGTTGGGACATGTCCAGGGATGAAATGTCTGCTCTTCTGTGCCCATAGGTGTAGGTGCAATGTTCAAAGCTCACACGGACAGCCTCAAAGTATCCCTTCCAGCCCTATTTCAGGGTTCTGTTATTTCCACTGAGACCATCCAGGGAGGATAAAATACAGGTTTGAGTACTCCTTTCTATAGAAACAAAAGGAGGGAGGAAGGCTATGTTGTCTCTCTGCCTTAGATACCTCATAAAAAGAAGAGAAACTTATTTCCTTTGAGACACAACCTAGGCAGCACTGTCTGAAAAGCTATTCTTTGACTGTAGATAATATAGGGAGCAAGCAGCAAGCATGAACACTCCACCTGAGCCTGTAGAAGTCTATGGGGTCTTATCCGAGATGCTGCCCAACATTACTAGCCATGCTATATTTTTTTTGTTTTCACCTCTTGCTTTGAGTGTTTGACGGACAGAAACTGCAAGTGCTGAAAGTGAATAACTGCTTTTATAAATACTGCCTATGGGTAAATGTCCTACTATTTTCAAAATCAGTATAGTTATCAGTTGAAAATAGAATTAAAGAAGAGAATGCACCTATGACTAAGCCACCTGGGTCCCGTGTACATCATTCTGATGAGACAAAGTGGTAAAACGGAGGCAGATACAAAGGAATGGCAAGGTACTAGTGGGGAACACCTAGGGCTTGATGCATTCCCTTGTCTTGTCAAACTTGCTCTAGGGGTTGTGTCCCAGATGGGGATTAGGAATTCAGGAAATGTCGTGCTATCTAGATGCACATGCTAGCTACTGCAGCAGCAGTATCAAAATATGTAGGCTGTGTGACATGAAGATTCTTACTACCTGCTCTTCTGTCTGTGATTACATGTCTTCAATCAGATCTGCTGAGAATCTGCCGCTTTAGATAACTCAGCTACAGAAAATCCAGATTAAAAAACTTCAGTAGTTATGCTCTTGAGTTTTGGAACATCTCGAGTATGTTTTCAGCAAGAATTCTTCACACTTAAAATGCAGTCTTCTGTGGGGATTTGCCTTACTGATGGCTCCTGAGAGTGGGATTTATATTGTCTTTTGTTTTTTTAATTGGGTAGTGTAGGAAATATTCATCCCGCCTCCCAGCTACTGTGCTTTGCTGCTTTTGTTCTGTTTTGTCTGAGCCTTGAGACTGGTGCTGAAATGCCTTCTGATGGAGAACTAGTAATGAACAGTCAAAGCAGTGCACCACCACAGTAGCAGGCAAGCAATAATTCACAGAAGAAAGAAAACCCATAAACCTGGTTGGTTATTCTTTTTTTCTTTTGAGATTGAGTGGTTAGATTTTGCTTTTAGTTTATTAGGTTTTATCATATGCTGACCTCTAACTTCGGAAGAAACAGGCCAAGCCAGTGTTAGCTAACACTTCTAGGATGAAAGGGATTTTTTTGTATTTTGCAGAAAAAATTCTGCTTGCATTTTGGCCTATTAGTGAATGAATAAGGAACGTTTTACAAAGAGGTAAATCAGACCAACTAGAACTTACAGCAAAACCCAATGATAACAGCAAGGCTGCTCAGCTTCACAGTGGCTTGATAAGACCTTTAACTCCTTACTGCTCTGCCTTAACTTGCACTGTCATCTGCATAGAAAGTCTCCCCAAATATGATATTCCATAAGCATGTTCAAAACGGCCCAATCATCCTAACATCAGAGCAGGCTCTTCTTTTTTTGCTTTCTTGAACTCATGTAGTTTTTCTATGGAGTTCAACTGATAGCAATTAGAAATATTATCGGATAAACCAGTAAAAAGACAGGGAGGTATGGTGATGTTTTGTTCTAAATTACGAAGTGATTTGCATATGGAAAAGGTTGGACAATTCTGGCCTCGGGATTACTCCTTAGCTTTCTTTAAATACAAATGATGCACTTCAGAATATTGTTTAGCTGGATAAGGGTAGAAAACTGTATCAAGGAACAAATACTCATTTGGCAAGATTTGTCAATGAAAGTTTCTGGAATTCTTTTTTGTTCCTGAAAATATATAAGCTCAGATTTTTGAAACAACAGCACAATAAGACATTTTTCTCTACAAGGAACTGAGTAACCCTGTGAAAGAATTGGTATGATCCACAGCCTGATGCCAGGCATTACATCTTTGCAAAAGGTAAATGTACAGCCTGAGGGTTATATATGCCTTCAAAAGTATAGACAGGATCAGGAAATACATACTCTGAAGCTTTGGAAAAGGGAAAGGATGCTGTGTAAATGCAGAAAAAAAGGAATAATGCCATTCCAGGCATCCATTGCAGAATGGTTTCTTTGTTGCAAGACGACAGTATTATCTAAGGCAGATTCTGGGGAAAGAAAAGATTAAGTGGGAAAAGAACTACAGCAACCACTTACTGTCTGTAATAAACCAGTACCAGTAATGCTAATTGTCATCTAAAATTATTCAAGTTACAGAAATATTTTTTTCTTTTTTTTTCCTTTTTTTTTTTTTTTAAGTTAACCTTTGCTTCTTGGATTTTTGCTATTGTTCACCTGGCAAAACTGCCTTTTTTGGCTTATCAGGCTAGGCAGGTATCACTTCCCTACTTCTGGTTCTTCTTTTGTGTCCCTCTGCTTTTCTAACTCACTGTCTTACAAACAAGAATCTCATACACTGAAGTGCATATCCAAAACTGAAAATAACTGGCTATATTTGTTGTAGCAAATCTTTTAAAGCAACAAGTTGATAAAGTTGCATCAAATAATTGAGTTGTTTTAGCTTAAATTAAATACTACACTAAACTTTCCTTAGGCTATAGCTGAGGTTTTTAATTTAAGTACCAATACTGAGAAATGTAGGAAACTTCTTTTCAAAACTAACTAGTCTGAAGTGATCAGGGACTAAAATGTGTGCAACACTTCACTTTTCTTGAAGTTAAATTTATAAAAACATACTGAAAGCACTTGTATAGAACATTTCCATATGATTTAATGAATAAGGTCACTGAGATAACTTAGTGAATATTTTCCTTTAAGGAGGATTTTGAAATTATTAAAAAGTATTGGATATTATATAGTAAATATTAATTAATATTTAAATTTAATATTAAATTAAATTATTATTTATTTATTTAATATTAAATTCTTAAATTTATTAATATTGCTGGTAGAATTTTACATTCATTATGAGAAAAGAAGATGTCTTTCTCTAGAAAACTCTCTGAACTATTGGAGACTTTGTATGGTTGATTAGAGCTTAGAAGCACAATTTTCTGTTGCCTTTTACCCCTATTTTTACAAGTATACATAGGTAGAACAAGTGTAAATTTCTACCTTTTTCATAGTATTTTTCTCCTTATACATGTCCAGTTGGATACAAAGCAGTGGAAAACCCAGTCCCACAACAGGAAGCAAGTTTAAGAGATACGTAAATGGGTTTGTGAAAACATTTAAGTATGCTTTCACCCCGAATAATCTCCATGAAAGAAAATACATTTTGAGTTATATCCAGTTGGTACTTAAAGGTGCAGAAGTGATCTGGCTGAAAACAGAAAAATAAAAGATTGTATGTGAAAGAGGTGCTTATAGAGGAGAGGGTAGACTATATCAATATAGAAAATCTCAAATTTCTAACTATGCAGAGCTTAACTGTTAAACAACTTTTTTTTCTTTTTTTCTTTTTTTTTTTTTTCTGGAAATGGAGCTCTATCACAAACTTGCAGAATTTTCGCTAGATCATCCAGTCTTGAATTAAGTTGTTAAGGAGGTGGGTTGAGGCATGGGACTAGGTATCATGTCAGGACTGGTGAGCTGCTTCTTGTGAGGTTCACATTAACAGAACCAGGGAGATTGTGCTTTGAAATGTGTCATATATATCTGAAAGAGACATGTGCTGATAATGTTCACTGTATCAGACCGTGGTTGACACAATTAAAAGGTCTTTCATCTGAAACAAAGGAGTTGCAACAGACCAGCAGGAAAAAAAAAGTTGACCCTATAACAATATAGAATGCGAGATAGTTAGGAAACATGGTATGCGTTTTTACTGTTTGATATCATACAGGAAACTTCAAAACAGGCAGAAATACATTTACCACTTGAGGGAAGTACTGTACCAGCAAATGAGATAAGGAAGATCCTACTTTTAGAAACTGGCAAATCACAATATTGCTGTGTTTTTCACAATGTGGCTAATAGCATGATTGAAAGTTGCTCAAAAGTTCTTCAGCCAATTAGCATTATCTTTTCATTATTAAATCAGCAATAGCTTATAGATTTAATTACCCCATTTTCATTTCTAAGGTTAGTACTTCATACTGTCAGACGGCAATGCCTACAGTAGGTTTTATGTGGTGAGGAAGAAAATGTTTTATAGTGAATGTAAAAAGCTCTTATGGAATGGAGAGGTATTCCTTAATTGGGTTGTATATCATCAGGATTTTAATAAATTTGATTAAGGGCTTGATTATGCTATTCCTTTCTCCAGAGCCCTTACCAAAGTCAAAGGGAGAGCTACAAAAGGAAAGCTTGCAAGACAAGGTCCAGGCATGAGAGAGCATTAAGGAAAGCTTTATCCTGGAAAGCAGACGCACAGCATCTGTATTTATCATAGTATCAAAATTAGATATTTATAAAGAGTTTTCAGGGTATTAAACCCATCATTCTCCATATACTAGAAGTTACTGGCTTTATCTTAATTGTTCAGTAGGCATTGCTCTGTAACCAAACTATCTGTAACCTAACTATCAAAGTGAGGTGGTATTGTTTCTTTTTACCTGAGTTTGAGTCAGGTTGTTAGAGGTGATTGTACAGCTGCTGTAACTGTTACAGATTTTCATCAAAAATAGCTTATGAACAAAAAACTTGAAGATCTTCAAAAAGCTTTTGCGTGTGCATGATTTTACCACCAGAACTAATCTTGCTAACTGGAGACTAGTCACAGCAGTAAAATTAACTAGATATAGAAGGAATTAGATCTGTGAGCCTTAAGGATTGTGTCAAAACTTGAGAGCTTCATGTAATTTAGTGAGACAGTTTATTTTTGAAGAGGAAAATGGCAAAATCAATATGCATTTGATTTCAAATGCATTGATTTCAGATTTTCCTTTAAAAGTTAGTTAAGTAAGCTTTTTACTGAATGGCCTTCCTTTATAGGGCTGTTTCTGAAAATGTGGAATTGTTCAGAAGTAGAAGGGAAGGAATAGTTCTTCTTATTGGTATTTTATGTCTATATTTTCAAAGATTTTATGTAAGAAATGTGTTGGCAGTGAATTATCTTGGAGTTAAAGTGCATAATTACCTTTTTCTTTATGTGAACATTAAGAACAAGTTTGTAAGGATCATATTCCATTTAGATCATACAAGTGAACACTAAAAAGAAGCCAAGTAATGCCTAATGTCATAATGAGTCTTGTTTTCCATTTCTATACTGAAATCTCATTTAGATGATTCTACTGTTGGAAAGGTTAGGCAGTGTTAATTCAAGATAATGTTTGTAGCATTGACATTCTCTCCCTGAATAGCTGCACAAGTCATGCTTAAAAACTACGTCAGGGCCACAGGAATTTTACATAATCTGGGTTTATACTGTATTTTAAGGCTGAATAATTAAATGCATATTTAGTGTTCAGTAAAGCTGAGTATATGGCTTTACAAAGTATAAAAACATTAGTAATGTATATTTACTCTTTTCTTGAACACGCAGTGCATCATCTTTGTATCTCAATGCAAAATAAATGCTGTATCTTTATGGACTTATAGTGAATTGGCTTGCATATTTATATGCTGCAAAAGCTTATTTTGTCTCATAATAACCCTACAAGTTAAAACTGGTATGTTCTCTTCATATATTTGGTTAAATACTTCAGACTTTAGGCAGACTTATGGTGAAGATTGCAAGAAAGCTAGGTGATTTTGTTTCTTATGTAAACTTTTGCCAAAAGGTCCCAAATTATTTGCCATATCAACCCAAGCTAACTAAATGTTTTGGCTAGGAAAAGGTTTTATGACTGAATTCACAAAAAATGCCCTTGCTTCTAAACTAAGATCTTATATGCCAGTTAGCCAAGAAGACGACCACCAGTTTATCAACAAAAACTACCATATTTATTAACATGATATTAACTCAATAGAGGGTGGGGTGGTTTTTTTTTCAGATATTCCTGCCAAGACCATGAAAGAAATTGGGTAACATGCTAGTGTTCGGGTTCAACCCAACTATTTTATATTATAGAATTACTTCATGTTGAAAAGGGAATATTACTGCTTCCCACTGACTACAGTATGATCTCTGAGTATTAGGGGATGTAGCTTCACATAAGTCAACTGAGAAAAGATTATCCTGGGGAAAATAGCGTTCTATGATACAGTTCCTGGCAGTACTTTTGAGTGGTGTGGCACAAATAAGAACAGTGGAGGTGAGCATAGTCTTACATATTTACAGTGCCAAAACCACTGAATTGGTATCGCTCTTCTAGTTGAATGGTACTCTGCTGATGTGTTGGTTTTTCTCTTCCCGTGTATTTAAATAAAATAAAGTTGTCAAAACCGTTTTGCTTTTGCTGTGGAGGACATGTACAGAAATACGAAAGGAGTCTGTGTACAGAAGTGGATTTCTCCCTCTCTTTGAAGACTGAACAATTTTTTGTTGAAGGCAACAAAAAATTAACATTCTCTTACAACAACATGAAAAGTATGAAAAAGTATAGCTGATTCTTACCACTATCCATTATATCTAATTTTTGCCATGTCCAGCAAGCTGAGAATAGCAAGTTTCTGATAAGCAGGCAGGCATGTGTAAGTTGCAGTTCCAGCTGCTGTATCTTAAGAGGCTTCTCAGATGGGTCAATCTTCTTTAAAAAAAAAAAAGTTTCTGCCTTTTTCCCCATCTTCTGTGCTGGCATCCAGTTTATCTATTATAGATATATGGGGGTATGTAAGCAGTGTTGTTCTTCCCCTTATTACTTAAGGCAGAGAAGAAAGACTGTTTTCCTTCTAGCTGCACAAAATTTCTTTTTGAGGTACTAAAGTATGTTCATCTTGGTGAGTCTGAAGCTGTACATGAGCTTGTAGTCTCTGATGGTGATCTGCAACAGAGTTTAAGGAGTTGCTTCATGACTCTGGTGCAAAGATTTGGCTAGGACATCTCTCCTTAGTCAGATTTTCCTTAGAAATAGGTAATTACTTTCTCTGTGTTATTCTGCAGCCAACACTGCTGGTAAAAAGAAAGAAAATCCTCTCTCTGGTATGGAATGGTAGGGGAACCTTGTATAACATGACAAATGATCACGCTGTGCTTATGGGAAGGTGTTAAGACCTTTCTAAATTTTAATGAATGACTGCTGCTTGTGTTGTGGGCTGGAAGAGGAGTGTAAACCTGTGGAAAATGTGAGGTACTGGGTGCTGAAAGGGAGACCAGCTGGCTGAGCTGCAATGATAAGACAGTGATCTGTAGGAGACGGTACGGTGCTGTTTGAATACGTGGAGCTACATAGGTGTTCCCATGTTCTCCATTAGCAGTGAACACAGGAATTTCACGGAGCTATATTACTGGGGAACCCGCTTAAGCCTTGCTTGGTAAACTTGTACCTGTTAATATGTTTCTGTCTGTTTGGAGAGATGTCTGAAAATAACTTTTTAGATTTGTTTGTGATTTAAAGTATAGGGACTTGGGGAGGCCATAGCCATGGGAATCATAAAACTCAGAATGAGAAGTGGAGATGTATGTAATAATTGTAGCAGAAGCAAGAACAGGATGAATTTGGCTCATACTTAGGGGTGACGATAGGAAGATTGAAAGATAAGGTATAAATGAGCCCCAAAATGACAAATCTGTAGTCAGGTGCAACTTCAAGATGTCATATTCAGAAACAACAGTGTACTTTCATGCAGCTCTGGTTTACTTGTGTTACTGTGAATTTAACAGCAGAGAAATGAAGGTGAAAATAGGAGGAATTCCACTCATGACTTAATCTGCCTTTTACTTTCTGTAAGAAGGAAGTTTTCATTTAACATTGAAGGAAACACTTCCTTTTTCCTTAAGGTCCATGGATGATTTCATTGTGAGCTGAGCCTCAGGTAACAAGTATTCAAGACTTTTCTGTGCTGTGTCATGCCTGGTAGCTGGAGTAAAGTTTCTGATTTTAGAAGGAATATAGAGTGAAATATAAATAACAGAGGCAGAGCTCAGATCTAGGAAAAATATGATCTGTCTATTGCAATGAAAGTCATAACAAATTATCTAGTGTCAAATTGCAACTATAGAAATAACTTTAATATCCCAAAGCTCTTTCATGCAAAATGTAATTTATCATAGAATTGGCTATTACTAATCTTAAAGCTGTATTTTCATTAGCAGGTAAGGAGAAGATAAAAATGACAGTTATTTGTACAACCTTGACTGTCTTGTGAGTAGGAATAGTGTTTATTCACATTGCCTTCTGCAAACAGCAAGAACAGAACTCCCTGGAAGTTTCTGGAAACCTGGTCCTGGCCTGCTATTTGAGATTTTCTTGTTGTTAGAAATACATATCAGGTAACTGATCATGACTGCCTACAGTGTTAGATACCCTGTCTTTCACTAGTAGAAGGTGCAATCAAAATCACTTACTATGCTACAATATGAAAGTCATCACTGGAGAAATTGAATATAAAAATGTTCTCCCATCACCGAAATGCTTTTTTACTCTGCATGAAAAGCCTGATTAAAAAAAAAAAAAAAAAGAGATCCTTGCTATCATATCTAAACAGCATTGGGATACTTTTAGAAGTATATGCTTATGCGTATGTGCTCATGCGTGAGCATGTTTGTGCATGTGTGTGTGTTTGTAGGAGGATATGCACTTTTAAGTCTGCCTTTTTGTGTGCTGTACAAATCATTATGAGGTGTAACACCCAAATAAGCTTGTATAATCAAATGGTTACATACTGTTATTTAACAAGATAAATTATTGCCTTCATTATTATGGCTGAAAACATTTGACCAAGTCTAGGAAGAGTGTGGGTTTTTACAATGTAAATTCAGAAGCGAGGGATGGCTTAGAATACAATTTGAATGAACCTCATTTGCTTAATATGAATGCTACAACTGAATCCTTTTCTTAAATAGCATGCATAATTCTCTATTTAAACTGGGAAAAAAAAACCCCTTAGACTTACAAAAAAGGTCTGTCTAAAGTTAACAAAAGAAAGGAAACTCAGAGGTTAGGACTGATACTGTGCTTAACTCACATTGCTATGAACATCTTTTCAGGGAAATTGTGAGTATGTGGCACTTGTATCATCTAACCTGTGCTTGAAATGTCAAAATACCCTTCACACAAAACTGTATAAAAATGCATAGGAAATACCATCCACTGCTAATGTGGCTGGACACAGGATTAATGGGGTTCAAAGCAGAATCAGACCCCAAGAGATTCCTACTCTTTCTAGTCTTTTACCTAGAGGAGGAGATGGCCCTTGCCTAAGAATTCAGAGTTGGCAGAAGATCCTCTTTTTTAAATACTCATTTGTTTCCTTGAGGTTCAGACCATCTCTGCTGTCATAGCAGGCCTACGTAAGCCGGTCTGGATCTAGATGCTGTCTCCAGATCCCTGCTTCTGGCAAATGGAGTTTGTATTTTACACATATTCAGGCACATACTTATGTTTCTGCTGAAGCATTTTGTGCATGCCATCAGCCTTATCCTGCTTGTCCAAACCATGATCGTTTCACTGCAGAGTTCTGCACTGAATGTAAACTCAAATAGTAAAGAAGGTTGGAATTATGTGAGGAATATACTTGCTTTCCTGAAGTTGCAGGTTCCTATCATCATAGACAATATACATGCATGCAAACTGAAATTGCTCCATTAATTGTTATTGTCCCAGCCTGTTCCTGACTGTTATAAGCCACCATTTCTGAACAAGACCTTGATCTCTGTTAAACTAGTATAAATCTGGAGTAATTCACAAGGCTTAACTGGAAGTCCTTCAACTTACGTATGTAGAACTGAAATCAAAATCTGACCCACTGCGTATGTTGCAGTATAAGAAAAGAAAGCAAACCAAACCAAACAAAATTGTCAGTGAATAATGAAGATTTCTTTCACATATGAACTTTACACTTTATGCCTTACATTCTTCAGTTTTCATGTTCTGGGGGAAGAGTTTTCTTTATAAAAAGTCAAAAACAAATAGAAAAAAAACCCATAATTTTGAATTTCCAGAATTGTTTCTACATGTGGGAGTGAAAACTGTAAATTTTGATCTTTTATTAGTAGAATATTCTAAAATCTTGAATTAAACATTTTTTTTGCTTCTTAATTAAACTGATATTATCCATATTAGCTCTTTCACTGATGAAAATCCAGTTGAGTTAGCAAGTTATGCAGTTGCCAGTCCAAAGCTTCACTAAAAGATGTTCCTGACTCACATGGTATATTTTAATGATACATTTTATATTTGGGTCCAATTAGCAGGCATTTGCCAAACACAGATATGTCAGTAATTCTCTACTAAACAGGCACAAGGTTGTCATACGTTATCCTGGCACGGTGGAAAATTATGTCACTTTAATAATGTTTCTTAATGCATTAAATTAAGGTAGAAGGAGAGCTGTATGAGATTGAAATACTTATAACCAGACTTTTCTGTATTACTTAGGCAAAGGAATATCAGATCGCTAACCATTTCCTAAATCAGCTTTCTGAAGCATATTCTCTCAGAGATGTCTGCTGTCCAGAGGTCATTCCTCCTATACAAGATTATTCCATCAACTTTGAATCATATGAGCAGTTATGACAGAAGGGGTTGGCTCAGAAACCTTCACTAGTTTATGCTTTATTACATTTTTCTAGCTAACTACTGTGCTTCATTTTGTGTGTCGGGTATTCTTTTCTGTTGTTCTTATAAAATGAGTAAATGTGCTTGGTTACTTGTACCAGGAATAGCACACTTAGCTAATGGACCACAGTCCCCAGTCTATCTGACTATGTGGTAGCCCCTTGTGTCTTTTTTGTACCAGCACCTGTTTTTAAATAAATGTGGGGTTTGGTTTATTTGGTCACATCAATGGGAGTCAAGTAGTATATATATATACTTCGATAGATATTAGCACATGTCTACATTTCTGCAGTATAACGGCACAATCTAAATCAATTAATGTCACACAATACAGTGGAATATGATCAATGACAGTTACAGGTTGGTTTTTTTTTTCACTGACAGTAACGATATGTACCGTGAAATCTTGCCCTTCACTTCATCGTAAGAGAGAATGCACCGTTCTCTGTGGAACTTTATTCCTGCTGATCTTACACATATTAAAAAGTCTCTTATTACTGACAGCTTTTTATTGCTAGTGGCATATGTGGCTGCAGCATTAGATTGGATACTTAGATCTCCGTAGGGCACCTGGACCTCCTGAATAAGTTATGCCTTGATGTCATCCTGCTGTTGCAAAGAGTCATCCTGCTGGAGAGCATTCTCTGTACTGCACCTCCTCATTTGGGAGGAAAATTGTGATTGGCTGCTCTGTATTATGCAAAACAATACGTTTGCAAAAGGTTTCATAGCACATATGACATCTGAACTGTAGGACAGAGAGAGATTTCTAGCACCATTAAACAGCTCCTTGCAGTTACTGTTACACTGAGAGGTTTCTATTTTAGGTAACTGCTGTTTTGATGTTCCATCCCTGTTATCCCAGAGGGTCTTCCCTGCCTTTTTCCACATGGCACTGTTTTGGGGGGAGAATCACTATTTCTTTCTCTTAATTTATAACCAATGGAATGGAATTTCAAGGGTCAGAAACAGGTTTTGCCTTTAGAGGTGTATAGAGAAATGCCCATTCTGTCAGCATAAGAATATACATACGTGTGCTCTAAAGATGATTTTTTTTAATTTTCCTTTTTTTTTTTTTTTTCCCCAAGCAGGATAAAAAAAGCTTTGAACAAAAACCAAGGAACATCTTTTATTCTAATTATAACAATATGTTTTCACTTTCAGTACTGCTTTCAAATACTCAAGGAGAAGCACAGACCAACTCTTAACTCCATATTCAACAGCATTCAGCTCCAGTTTCAGCACTTAGCCAAATCAAGCTTACGCTTATGATAAGTTGGAGTAATTCAAATTTCCTCCCAAGCCCTGATGCATTTACAAACTAAATGAATATTATTAAATTGTACATTTTGGCATAAAAATGACATACAAAATGCCAAAAGACATTTTCTATTCTCTCTTGTTATATATTCACAGAGAAAATATAAACCAATTGTAGATGCTTTGCTTGGAGTTGTTGGCTCTTGCAGTACCAAAGATAACAAGGATTTTGACAGCAGCCTTCGGCAAAATGGAAGAAAGATAGAGAAAACAGAGCACGCATGGCCCAGATTTTTTTCATCAGGAAAGGAATGTTAAAGAATAATTTGAATTTCTGGTGTGCTATTTTCCATTATCAAAGTAGAAAGGGTGAACATACTCAGAACAAATTGATATGTACTTAGAAGCATGGTGTCACCGTTTGGCCCACATGTAGAAAAGTGTCAGAAGACTTTTCCCATTGTCTACAACTCAGGGGAGCATGTAGTAATCTAAATGTTGAACTGGAAGTCCAAGGAGCTAGAGTTCCAGCAATCTGTGACCTAATTTCTGTTTTGCCCAAATGTGTGAATGCAGGCTGAGAGAAACAAACTAGAATGAAACTTTCCCTGCCCTTCAACTCTGATTCTAGGTGACAGCTATAATTTCTTCATCTGTGTTCCTGAAGCACAAGGCACTTCTGTGTTAGTTTTCCTGCAGTTCGCCTCATTGAGGACCATCTCATTAGGTCAGGCTCAGTTGTTTGTAAAGAAGCCTTTTAATAGTATCATCTGAAACACACACACAAAAATCAAATTGAAATATAGAGCCCAGTAACACCAGTACAACAATGAAACGCGCTCACAAAAATAGTTTTCCATTCCAGACTTTGGGTCGGAAAGGATGTACTCCAGTGACCTGGCTCCATTCCCAGGACTTCAGCATCTGTAAGAGTCATAGCCCAGGTTCAAGCCTTGAAGGAGGAGAGCAGTATATTGAACACTCCAGCACTAAGTCACCTACAGCATTCATATGACCTTCACGCTGTTAAAGACAGTATGGTGAAATAGGCTGCTGGGTCAGCAGCAACACTAGACCCAAAGCATGTTCTTGTGTCCATGAACGATCAGCATCTTCAAAATCCTCCAGTAAATCTCCAGGTTTATGAACTCTTGAAGTTTTTTTACATACCTCAGAATATCTAATACTTTTAAAAAGCCCTGTTTCCTGAAGTCATGTGAAGAGCTAAGAAGCATCAAGTTATTTTGTTACATTGTTACTTTTAGATATCCTGATGAGGAAGAAAATGGGAAAAATAGTGAAGACTCAAAACCCATAAGGAAAATAAACCAAAAAAGTGATAATGCCAAAATTTTGTAGTGTTTAGGAAAATGGACTTGAAAGTTTTGAAAATTTGGATTTTCTAATATTACATTTCTGTACTAGTTGATGGTTTTTCTTGCTGCCTTCATATCAGGTTCTTCTAAATCCATGTTTAACTGTCTCAGTAGCTGGTATGAGCTGTGAATGACCATCTCAAAGGTGGCTGTCTGGTGCTTGCTTCGTTATACTTACGTTTCTATGTCGTGCTCATTCCCTCGTAAGGCCCCGCCTCTTATCCCTCTCTAACAGTTTCTCGCCTCTTCCCCAGTATGTGATGCTGCTGTGGAGACTGCTCCTGTGCTCGAGCACTCTGTGTGGTTCTTTGCCTAATGCAAATATTTCTGCATAGGTGTTAAACAGCTCAAGTGTCTGAGTTATGCTCTAGCGCTCAGCTTTTACATAGTACTATATGGAAGCAGCAGAAACAAATCCAGTACAATTGAGAAGTGTAATGATTAGGCAGATTGATGAGCAACTAGCTGATACTGTGAAGAGAGACTTATTATTACAATTAACATTTTGCTGACTCTACACCTTTCCTATGTCAAGCATTAGGCATAGGGTACATTTCTTTATTAATACAAGTGTTATCAAACTATTAAGCGTGGACTAAGGATTTGCTTCAGATGAAGTATGATATCATAGTTCACCGTGCTCTTTTCAAAAGGTCATGAAATATATCAATTATTGTGATGTGTATGAGATCTGCAGCAGAGGTTCTTCAGAGGGTTAATTGTTACTTTAGGTTACAGATTCTGCTAACCATGAAAACATAAAAAAAAATTAAGGAGATGCTTTCAGATGAGTAGTATTATTCTCTGGCTATCCATTTATATAAAGGCCCAATGGTGAACAGAGACTGGGCAAAGCGTGGATCCTCCTGTATGTGGGGAATGCAGTAGGAGTCCAAATCCCCCAGACAGTAGCAGGACAGGATCTGATACTCAGAATGCAAGAAAATGAAAAAAACAGCCAGATGAATTTCTGTGTCCTTCTGCTTTTCTGGATTGTAACACATGGGGAGGAATACGATTGGAACACAACTGAGTTTTCAGCATATCTGCCTATGGTCCCTGTAGGTAAAAGATTTCTCCCAAAGTACTCCTTTTGTGTTGTATCAGTGATTGTCATTGAACATGACTTTATCTGGGGTGAGCTGCTGAATGTTCAGGACTCTCTGAGTTCAATTAGAACTTGCATTAACAAAATGAAAGTGCTGAATTATTAAATAGTGCACATTATATGAAACAGCTACCAATTTAAAACAACTGAAGTTAAACACAGAAGTTCCAGTCCTCTAAAAACAGTATTACAGCCTGGAATTTAAATGCAATGACTGGACTCCTCTATTCAAGAGCACAATAATGAA